>NW_012116555.1:2890138-3027856 GCF_000951035.1 Colobus angolensis palliatus
AAGGAAGGAAGGAAGGAAGGAAGGAAGGAAGGAAGGAAGGAAGGAAGGAAGGAAAGAAGGAAAGAAGGAAAGAAAGAAAGAAGAAAGAAAGGGAAAGAGACAAGAGAAAGGAAGGGAGAGAGAGGAAGGAAGGAAGGAAGGAAGGAAGAGGGAAGGAAGGAAGGAAGGGAGGGAGGGAGGGAAGAGGGAAGGAAGGAAGGAAGCAAGGAAGGAAGCAAGGAAGGAAGGAAGAAAAGAAAAGAGAAGAGAAGGAAGGGCTCACAATTAAAGCTGCACACCTACAATCATCTGATACTCAAAAAGGTCAACAAAAACAAGCAGTGGGGAAATGAGTACCTATTCAATAAATAATGCTGGGATAATGAAGAAGATTGAAGGTGGATTGCTACCTTTCATCATATACAAAAATTAACTAAAATAGATTTAAACGCAAGACCTCAAACTATTAAATCCTGGAAGACAGCCTAGAGGAACTGAATAAGTTCCTGGAAGCACACAATCTCTGAAGATTTAATCAAGAAGAGATTGAAACCCTGAATAGACCAGTATCAGCTTTTGAAATTGAATCAGTAACAAAGAACCTACCAACCAAAAATGTCCTGGACCAGATGGATTCACAGCTGAATTCTACCAGATGTACAAAGAAATGATACTAATCCCACTGAAACTATTCTAAAAAATCGAGGAGGACAGGCTCCTTCCTAATTCATTCTATGAAGCTGACATCAACCTGATACCAAAATCTGGCAGAGACACAACAAAAAAAGAAAACTTCAGACTAATATCTGTGATGAACACAGATGCAAAAACCCTCAAGGCCAGTATCTTCTCAATATTGGCCTTGGAAAATAATTTTTGGCTAAGTCTCAAAAGTAATTGCAATAAAAACAAAGATTGACAAGTGGGACCTACTGAGACTGAAGAGCTTCTGCAGAACAAAAAAAAAATTATCAATAGAGAAGATAAGCTACAGTACGGGAGAAAATATTAACAAACTGTACATCTGACAAAGGTCTAATGGCCAGAATCAATAAAGGACTCAACAAGCAAATCACAAGCAAAACAACTCCGAAAGTCCCATTAAAAATGGGCAAAGGACATTAACAGACACTTCTTGAAAGAATACATACAAGTAGCCAACAAACACATGACAAATGCTGACCATCACTGATCATTAGAGAAACATAAAATCAAAACCACAATAAGATGATACGCTCCTCACACCAGTCAGAATAGCTATTATTAAAAAGTCAAGGCCGGGCGCGGTGGCTCACGCCTGTAATCCCAGCACTTTGGGAGGCCGAGGCAGGCAGATCATGATGTCAGGAGATCGAGACCACAGGGAAACCCCGTCTCTACTAAAAATACAAAAAAATTAGCCGGGCGCGGTGGCAGGCGTCTGTAGTCCCAGCTACTCGGGAGGCTGAGGCAGGAGAATGGCACAAACCCAGGAGGCGGAGCTTGCAGTGAGCCGAGATCGCGCCATTGCACTCCAGCCTGGGCGACAGAGCCAGACTCTGTCTCAAAAAAAAAAAATAAAATGAAATAAAAATAAATAAATAAATAAAAAGTCAAAAAACAACAGATGCTGGTGAGACTGCAGAGAAAGGAGAACCCTTATACACTATTGGCGGAAATGTAAATTAGCACAGCCACTGTGGAAAGCAGTCTGAAGATTTCTCAAATAGTTTAAAACCGAACTACCATTAGACCCAGCAATATCACTACTGGCTATATACCCAGAAGAAAATAAATTATTCTACCAGGACTGTGCCTCTTAAATAAGACTCACTCTTCTGTCTCTTCTGTCTTTATTCTTCCAAATCAATTGCTTTAAGATGACCACAGTCCTCAAATCCCCTTAAACTAATTTTTAATCTCTAACACTCCCACAGTAGATTCCCCTCTCACTAGATTTAGTAATGTTCTCCATTCACTGCACAAAAGTTTTAATTCTGAGCATAATTTTTTTCCTATATTTAGTAGCCACTAATGATTATATTCTTCAATTACTCAACATCTGCTTGCACCCTCCTTGAAAGCTGATTTGTGTCCTTTGCAGATCGATTGTGGCGTTGGACCAGCAAATAAACCCATTTAAATTTCTAATCTTTTCCTAGTCTTTTCAGCAGTTTGATGTTTGATGTCTTCTGACTTTCAGTCAGGTAATAGTTTTTCTGAACAGTTTTAGGAACTTATTTTCAAGGAATAGTAATATAAACGATTCAAACTGTTTCACTAATCTACAGGTAATTGACAGCTTAATCTATCCTCCAAATTTAAAGGAAACTCCATGTTAATTTTGAAATATCAACTTCCAAATACTTTCTTCTATCTTTATATCTAAATATTATTCTATAAATTTATATATAAGTATAAAATTCCTTTCATATCTATGTATTCTTTGACATATACTGGGAGTACGACTAAAAACATCAAATATATTTAAAAGCAAGCAGTCCACTAAACCAACAACATTTCTTTTAAGGTAGACAGTATGTTTGTTTTATTAAGAACTACATACGGGGTAGGGCACAGTGGTTCATGGCTGTAATCCCAGCACTTTGGGAAGCCCAGGCGGGTGGATCACCTGAGGTCGGGAGCTTGAGACCAGCCTGATCAATGTGGAGAAACCCCATCTTTACTAAAAATACAAAATCAGCCGGGCAGGGTGGCATATATCTATATTCCCAGCTACTCGGGAGGCTGAAGGAGGAGAATCACTTGAACCTGGGAGGAGGAGGTTGTGGTGAGCTGAGATCATGCCATTGCACTCCAGTCTGGGCAATAAGAACAAAACTCTGTACTCCCCTCCCGCACCCCTCCCCCCAAAAAATACATACAGTACCTACATATACTTGAATAAACATGATTGGTTATTCAGGCATCTTTTTGAATATCTAACTATATATTAAAACCACTTTCTCAAGCATTTCTCTAGAAATCTCACCCATTTCATAATTTCTAAGTAAACAGAATTTATTAAAAGCCTAAACTTCCTACAGATATGAATGCTGCAAGAATATGTGTTGAAGAAGCAGGGCAGGTCTCCAAAATACATATTTCTTTCTTACAAAAAAGAATAGTTTGAGCTGAAGGCAACTGAGAAAAAAAAAAGAATAGAAACTATTTTCAAATTAAATAACAGGGAGGCAGACTCTCTAAGAGAAAATATTTATTCAAGAATAGGCATTGCAATGGGAATACATGTGCCATAATAAATTATGTGTCTATTCAGGGAAGTAAAGGAAGAAAAAGATTTAAAGGAAGAATTAGAAGGATTACATAATTGTTTTGAGATAATTATCGTTGTCTACAAGGATCAGTAACAAGGGTGGTACTAGTTTGAGGTTGGGCAGGGAGTTCTGGGCAGATGTACTTACACACGAGTATTTTTTATGTAAGTTTGTGATGACCTTCATACAAGATTATGATTTTTGCAGAGTCTTCTGTGACATTTTGGTTTTCAGGCATTTGTGCATGAGAACCCTCTCTTCATGGCCTTCCCTAGCTCTGTCAGGGTTTGTAACACAAGTAACTCCATCTTGATGCTAATAACTTCCACAATATAAAGCTAACTTTTTATTTTGTTTGGTATATAGTTCAAGATTCGTGTTACATAGTTTGTCTACTGAATGAAATTAAGTTACAGCCGATATGCTACTTAAAGATATTTATTGGCTCAGGACAGGATTGTCCATAGTTATAATTCATCCCCTAGATATAATTTTAGAAGAGTTGAAGATTCCAACCAACCATCATCTGCACATTTCCTCCCTTACTCTGTCCTTCCACAAATGGTTTCAATGCATTTAAAACCTATGAATTTATACAATTTTACATCCAGAAACAATATTTTGGAAAGTTTAAATGCTCTTCGATGTACTGATAACAGCCAACATATTACTTTATAAAATAGTTATGGAATTTAGCAAATGATTAAAGACTTTAGGTTTTAGTCTTAGGTTCAGTAAAGGGATCTGGGACTAGGGTAGGAAATAAAGGCATTTCCATACATTCTTGAAACTCCACTTGGATAAGAAACTCCACTACATTTGTGCCTAAAGCCAATCTCAATACTACAGCCTTGAACATAAAGACTTCTTTATAATAATACTTGAGGCACAGTTGATATGGTTTGGCTGTGTCCCCACCCAAATCTCATCTTAAATTGTAATTCCCATAATCCCCATACGTGGTGGGTGGGACCTGGTGGGAGATAATTGAATCATGGGGGAGGTTACTCTCATGCTGTTGTCATGATAGTGAGTTCTCACGGGATCTGATGGTTTTATAGGGGACTTTTTCCCCTTTGCTCAACACTTCTCCTGGCTGCCTGCATGTGAAGAAGGACATGTTGGCTTCTCTTTCCAGCATGATTGTATGTTTCCCAGTCACACAGAACTGTGAGTCAATTAAACTTCTTTCCTTTATAAATTATCCAGTCTCAGGAATTTCTTCATAGCAGCTTGAGAATGGACAAATACAAAACTATTTCACTCCAAGCACATCTTTCATATGTCATGGAAAGATACAGTTCACTAAACCATGTCATGAATTTTAAACTTCTCAATTTCACCTAATATCAATGTTTACTTTTGTGAAATGAGGGTAAATATACAGGCATAGAGTATACATTCTGGTATTATGAACATTTCATTAATGACTCTAAAGTGCCATGTTACATAAATGTTAACAAAGCTTTATTCACATGAATTGAGCATCTTATTAACCTAGTGTGCATTTGCTTAATTAAGAAAGTATTTGTGTTTTTAGAAGTTTTCTTCCTTTTTCTTACTATAAACGTGATCTCATAAACTAGCAGCCTGTTCTCAGTAACATGAAACCAAAATTCTTATAATGAAAAATGGGAAATAATGGAATAAAAGATAATTACTTTATAGTTCTTTAATGATACAATACGTCATTTGTTTTACATGTGTTTGTGCTAACTCATTTCACATTGCGTTCATGAGAGTGTGGAGGAAAAAGTCCAGAATGAACTCTATAGTAACTGAAAAGGACCAAGTATGAAAATTTAGAATAAATAACATTAAAGATTAGGTGTTAGAGGAAACATTACTGAAAAATAAATTTGCTAGAGACAGAAAAATTTGAAAGCATTGTCTGTGTAATCACTGTGGTAAGGACAGAGTTTTAAGATGGAAGAAAGGATAAATCTTGTCAAATTCAGCAAAGTCAAGGTAAACACTTAAAAATCAAATACTCTTTAAGATTTGTTATTAGGCAGTCATTAGCTTATTTGTTAAAGATAATTCAATGGACAGATGGAAAACATGGTTGCAGAATGATTGGGCTTTGAGGAAATGACTTCACAAACTATATACTTTTTCCTACTTCTAAAATGAAATAAGATGGAAAGAGGATTTTTCAGTTGAAGAAGAGACTTTTTTCTACCCCAGCCAAAGGCAGGGAGGAGTTGTGAAATGAGGATTATGCCATATTCCCAGAAGGGATTGCGTTGGCTTCCTGTGACTGCTACAACAAATTATCACAAACCTAGTGGCATAACACAACAGAAATTCGCTCTCACATAGTTCTGAAGGGCAGAAGTCTGAAACAAGTATTACTGTGCTGATATCCAGGTATCAACAGGCCTGAATTTCCTTTGAAAGTCCCGCGGCAGATTTCATTTCTTACCTCTTCTAACTTCCAGTGGCTTAGGGTATTCATTGGCTTGTGGTCTGAGTATTTACATTCTGCCCAGATACACTGTTTCTCTCTCTCTCTCAATCTGTCTCGTGTGTGTGTGTGTGTGTGTGTGTGTGTGTATAATCTTCCTCTGCCTTTTACAGGGTTACAGGTGATTGTATTTGGGGCTGATCTGCATAAAACAGAATAATCTCCCCATCTCAAAATTCTTCATCGTGTGTGTGAAGATCGTTTTTTGACAGATAAAGTTTCAGGGATCACAATGTGAATTTTTTTGTCTTTTTCGGGGGAGAGGGTACATTTTTCAGCTCACTACAGAGATACATATTCAGATTATTCCAATTCCACAAGGAACCATAAATCCTAGGTTTCTGTAATAGAATCTTAGTTGTTCATTTCTCCCATTTTACCCGTCTCTCCTCAGCAGCCATTCCCATTTCCCCTAGTATAAAGAGGGAAGATAAAGAGGTCCTATCTCAGTCTTTTCTTTCTCATTAGGAGAAAAGAAATGTGGTAGACACAGAGTCACATCCCTGTTATACAGCTGCCCCCGTTCTTTGCTGAAAGAATCCCACTGGAGCTCATGCACCTGGGCCCAGACATTGAACCATGATTGGTGTGAGTCAACCACAATGCTGCTCTCTTCCCCCTTTCCCAGATTTCATGCAGCCATGTTTGACCAGCGACATAAGCAAGCCTGTGATAGTCCTTCCAGAAAAGTATTGTGCTTTCCTAGTGACAACGTCAGGCTCTGAATGTGCATGTGCAGGAAGGGGACAAAAGAAGTAGGCAAAGAAGAAAGGGCCTGACGTTGAATCATTTTCACTCGATTTGCTGCTTTTCACTGATTAACACTTTTGAAGTTTATGGCTTAAGGGCATATGATCATGTTACTAGCAATGAATTTATTTTGCTTCTTTTTCTAAATGGTGTTAGTTTTATTAGGTGTTTCAATTAAGAGACTATAATCTTAGCTTAACACGTCTGCATTTAGCCATGATATCCTGCTTTGACTTTAAATAAATGTGTCTGCTATTCTTTATACTGAGGGCAAAAAAACAAAACAAAACAAACAAGCAAAAACGTATGTATCTGTGTGGCTTTGTATCTCACTCAGCTTTGGAAATATGCCTATATGAACACATATACTTATGATCTACGATAAAAAGATAAAACAATTTGCATTTTGTGCCCAAAGGGTTTTTTTAAATGTTAGCTCTTGTAAATCTCATGAAAAATCTGAAAAATGGTGCTAAAGTTGAATGCTGTGCAAACAGAAAGCTGAGTTTCTAATCAATATGTTTGAATATTCAAAGAAATGTGGTCTTAATTGTCATTTTGAGAAATAAAAGCAAACAATAGTAAACTAAAAGCTTAAATCAAAATTAAATGCTATAATGGAGCAGCGTTGAAGAAACGTAAAGGGTATGCAAACATAACTGTCTTCTGCTGTTGTCCTCCTCAAATAGGATCAAAAGTTCCAATTATTGTATGTTATCTATCACAGGACAGAAAAGTCCTATTAGTTATCTAGATTATAGTTGTTAAACTATAAGTGCTCTAGTTTGTATATCTCTGAAGAACCATGTCTAATTGAACATGCCTGTTTTAGTCTCTGTTACCTTTAAAACAATAAAAATCACTGTCTCTAATGGCAAAAAATCAAGTAGTGCTGAAAAAGCAAAACTGAAAGGACTGGGGAAGTCCCGAAATTGCAAGTGAAATTCAAAAGGATTTGCATTTGCTGTGTGAGTTGGCTGATGTAGCAAATTACACTTAATGCTGACAACTGTTAAAAATAATGATCAATGGAGACCAAAATAAGCAGGTAAATGAAGCAAGCAAACCAGAGTCGCTGAGTTCCTAATAGATGATAAAAAGCTCTGACATGGGTTAAAAATCCTTTGACTGGTAAGAAACGGGGCAGGGAAGGGGGAAATGCAGGAAGTGAATTTACAAATCTTGTGAGTTTGAATCCTGAGTCTAAATATTGTTTTCACATTAATATTTTCTCTCCCTATTTCTGCCCAAAATTGTGGCTAAAATGCAATTAAAATACCAATCATATACATTTTTAGATGAAGATGTTTGGACTTAAAAACTTGTAGATAAAAAACAAGTCTGAAAGAGAAATTATTCAGCCGCATTTTTAAAAACGAGTACTATAACAAAGGTTTTGAAATAATCAGCAATTATTGATGTTGTTTCTCACTCTACCCTGAAAATGCTTAATGTTGACCAAAAGCTGTAGAAAGTTCATCTTATAGGTCTTAACATTGAAAGACTATTTCAAGTCTGATTCATATTGAACCACCTGGTTTCAACGTTGTTTCTCATATATATGGCAAAAAGAAAGATATTTGGGGCAGTTGGGCATGGGTATGAATGATTTTATGAGCCAAGTCAGTATTACAATAGGAATAAGCTATAAGCTTTTTCATCAGCATTACAATAGGAATAAACTATAAGATTTTACATCAGTTCTAAGTAGGTTATGTTGGCAGGAGAGTGTATCAAATGATGGTTATACATATGCAGAATCACTATTTGAATCAAGTCTATTTAAAAATAGATTCTTTGCGGATGATTGCATATTTCTATTTGCTAGGATAAACATCTACAAACTGTCTATGAAAGCACTTTGTAAGTTTTGAGGTAGTTTATCAATATGAAAGAGCATATGCCATAAATGATTCTGGGGTGCTTCCCTCTGGCCAAAAGCAGCCTTTTGGTTGTTAAACAAATATGATTGTTTTTCTATATATGTCATGATGTGCAAGTCAGGGAACAACGGCTAGCCTAGCATAGAATTGCAAGATAGGTCAGTTTTTGTCAACAGATAATGGGTAGGCAGTCCAAGATATGGTTGAGAGTGCAAGGATGATCACTCTTACTAATAGGTATAAATATAATTTATTTTGTATGTTGATCTTATATCCAACCACCTTGTCAATCATGTTCATTATAATAATGTGCTATATCTGATATTTTGTCTTCTATAAAAATAATTTAATCACATGTGATAACAGTTTTGACAGTCTTATGATTTCCTTGACTAATCATAACATCTTTTTCTTTGTTTAACTTATGTTACTATTGTTTGCTGACACTTCCAGTAAAATATGAAGTAGATGTGGTGACGGTGGGTATCTTTGATTGTCCCTGACTGAATGAGAAAGATTTCAATAATGAACAGTTTTTTTGCTGGAGAATATTAGTAAATAATTTAACACATTAAGGAAATTTTTTTTTCTTCCTAAAATAAAGCGTTCATCTGAAAATAACATACATCATATCCACTCACATTTTATTGACCAAAGGAAGTCACACAGAACCATGTCTAACTTCAGATAGGGTAAGAAAATACAATTTTGCCATGACCCAGGAAGTAGCTAGGTCAAAATATTCAGTGAACAAAAATACTGATTCACGTATTTATTAAGAAATAGTGATTATATGGACTGAGAATGTGGAAGTGATGGATATAATGAATTTTATTATATTTGCATATACAAGCAACAATCTGCCAAGTGATTCGAGAATGAATTATGTGACTCTTCCAACATGACCAGTAGGTGACACAGTCAATTACAGTTATGTGGATGAGTGGGAAAAAGCAGGTTTTATTTTTATCGAGGTGGGAAGAACTTCATCTGTAAATACAGAAAAGAGAGTTAAAATAATGTAGTATATAACCTTATATCTATTTTTTAATTCTTTATTCTCATTGAGGCAAACACGGAATCAGATTCATCAAAGTTACAGAAAGTAAAGCTGAAATAATGGCTTATATAGTTCTATATATGTTTTCAGTTCACTGCATCTGATACCCAAAGCTCTCTTATGAACTACAAATAACAGAGAAAACTCTAGTTCCTTAAGTAGACACATGAGAAAAAAGATGTATAGAAAAGGAAAACTCCCCCTATTTTGCCAAGGCCAAACCGGTGTCTGTTGGTTGTACTCTTACTTCAAAGTCCACTTTTTCAATGATTCTTTTGCAATGCTCTTGTCAGTTTAAACTTCCTAACTGTCAGGCACAATGGTGATGTGCTTCATTTAGCTGTGTCAAGCACATCACTTTATTTCAGTTCCCAATAAAATGATTTCAGATGGAAAGGCATGCTTTGGGGAAGACTTCAAACCAATTAAAAAGTGACTTACCTTTTAAAAAGATTTAAATTAAGTTTGACAGGAAGTATGGCATCCTGCACCATTCAGATTGCAATTAACTTTGACAATGTTCAATTAATTACACCTTTCCTTGTGATTATACAGAGACGATATTGCATATTAAAATTTTCAGGATGTTAGCAATTCAAAATTTAGGTCTCCTTTATCTCCAACTGCAGAGGTGTATAATTTGACATTTGTCATAAAAAATATTTGTTCCTCCTATAAAAATCATAGATGGCTCCACATGCTTAAAGGATAAAGATGGAAACTTTGAGTAAATTCAAAACTATTTCATTTTTTAGCTCAAATATTACTTCCTAGCCCCCAGCCCTATTTTCTACCATACCACCACATAGACAGACACATACCCACATACAACAACTCTTAATTTTAACTATACTAAATGTAAACAAATACTTTCAGAATATTCTTAGGGCTTCAGTTCTGTTTCTTTACCATTTTTTTACCTTCCTCTAGGGTATTCAAATCAAGCTATAGGTACTCTTATTAGCACTGTAACCTACCATCCACAAGAGTAATGTCTCCAATAGCATCTACAAAACAATAAAGTTTATGTAAACCAATATCCGGAAAATATCTTAAGTTTATTTACCCAAACTGAACCACATGCTTATATCTGAACCATTTGCTGTGTTGGGATGTGGATTTTGAGTCTATTCAAATAAATTCACTGTCAGGAACAGAAAATGGCTGTAGTTAAAGTCAGGTCCCCACCCTAATGTCATGGCTGAGCATGAAGACGGGAGTTTCACCAAAAGTGATAAAATTACAGAAACTGCATATTATCATTTTGTGTCTCATTATCTAGTATATATAGATGTTCAACAAAGATTTGAAGGGTGAAAGAACTGTGGTCCTTTGCCTTTTATACTGTACTAATAGGTTGATGTTATGGAAATAAAGAAAAATGGATAAAATTCATAACACTGAGATTATAAACAAAACCAAAATTTTATTTTCCATCATACTTTTCTCTGTATCCGAATGCACCTTTTCCCCATTCTCTTGTCCAGTGCTTTCTTCACAGTTTCCCTTTTCCCATTAACTCTTTCTTCCAGTTGAAGGTAACTGCTTATAAAATAAATCCAATGAATGCAAAACGTTCCCATTTTAACCAGGGTAATCCAGGCCCACTCTAAACACTTTCTGGCATACACAACCCAGTAACCATGTGCCACATTTCAGCTCCACCGAGCCCTCTTCCAGGACCCTTGTGCAATGAACATTCTATACACCCATAATGTTTAGGAAAAGCAACTGCCTTTCAACTTTTTAGGATCTTATTTCCGCCACAATATTTGCATTTCAAAAGAGAAGAAAATGTCAAATCAATACCCATTTTATATACACTTTATATATTTTTCCATCTGTATGAGATACACATATATATCTTTAGTTTATTTAACCAAACTTTTCCATCTCATACAGATGGAAATGAAAGAAATAAAATGTCTTTCTTCACAGACAATAACGTAGCATGATAAAAAATCTTAACGATTCTACTAATAAACTACTATAAATTGTAAGTGATTTACCAAGTTTTCAGAACATAAAACCAATATGCAAAAGTCAATTGTGTATTTCTAAACAACTTTATTGGGGTAAATGTCCTCCACATATTTAATGCATACAATTGGATGAGTTTTGACCTATGATATACCCATGAAACCATCACCACAATCAAGGTGATAGACATAACAATTACAACCAGAAGTTTTCTTGTATCCATTAGGTTTTGTTGTGTTTGATTTTGTGGTAAGAACACTTAACATAAGATCTACTATCTTAAAAAATTTTAAGTGCACAATAGGCACTGTGCTGTATATCATATCTCGGACTAGTTCATCTTGTATAAGTGAAAGTTTATACTAATTGCACAACATTCCCATGTCCCTCTTCCTCCAGCCTTTGGTAACCACCCAACCATTCTATTCTCTACTTTTATGAGCAATTGTTTCTTTATAAACTAGCTATAAATAATTGGAGAATGAAAGTATATATATGCCATTTACAATACCATCAAGAAACAAAACTATTATGAAGAAACTTAATGACAGATATGCAAAGTCTCTACCCTATGAAGAAACTTAAAGACACACATACAAAATATCTATCCTTAAAATCACAAAATATTGGTGAAAGAAATGTTAAAAACAAAAGCAAAAATCTACATAAATGATAAAGCCAACTGGTTCATAAATGGGTAGACTTGACATTGTTAAGATGTTCATTTTTCTAAAACAATTTTTTGTTGCAATCACAACAGCCCATTTTTGGCAGGGTACAATTGAAAACTTGACTCTAAAAGTTTTATGGAAATCCAAAGGGCCTAGAATAGAAAAAAAAAAATTGAAGTTTAAGAACTTGTACCAGCCCATTTCAGAACCTACTCTATTGGGCCAAGATACTGTGGTACTAGTGTCAATAAAAATAAATAATAAGTTAGAAAGTTCAGAAACAGACCCACACTTCCACTATCAACTGATTTTCATCAAAGAAGCACAGTTAATTATATGAAAAAGTGAATGGTGCCATAACAGATTAACCATATTAAAAAAGTGACCATTGGCCTCTATTTCATACTGCCCTCAAATTTAAATTCTATATAGATAGATTTAATCATGAATGATATAAGTCTCTAGAATAATTTAAAGAAAATATCAGAGAATGTTTTCACAACATTGGCGTAACACTAGTTTACTTAAAAGTAAAAAAACACTAACAATAAAGGAAAAAATTAAAACATTGAACTTTTAAAGTTTAAAATACTTGATCATCAAAAGGCAAACTGGTTATCCTGCCTTTGTAAAGATGGTATTATTTTATTGCTGAACTGGGCAGCTCTACGCTTACATGTCAGTTGCCTAAAAGTCTGGTACTGACTTTTGGTCACTATAAGGATGAGATATACTAGCAAATGAATTATGGTATGTTATTCAAAGTTTGAAGCAGATCTGGAGACACCTACTACTAGCTTGTCTATGTAGTTTATAAATGTATACACTGCGGGTGTTGTCTTGGTTTTATTAGTTACATCACCTGGCTTTAGCTACTTGGCAAGTAAAAGACTCTGCAGCAATTATGTTTTGCCTCTTGTGAAGCTGAGCTATCTCATGCATATCTTGGTAGTTCAAAATCCAAAGAAGAAAAGAACCTGGGGGACTACAGCTGTAAATTTTCAGGTCTATGGTTGTCTGTGCTTTTCCCTGTTGTGCTTTATTGGGTGGTAGGACATGGTAACCAGTTATTCATTTTCCCATGTGATCAACCAGTTGTTACATCACCTTTTGTTGAACATACTTGGCTTTTCTATCCTTTAGTTTTACTAAAGTCTTGCATGTAGTTACCCTATAGAATCTCATGGGTCTTCATATTTATCTGATCCTGAGTCATACATGCTCTTTCCCTCCTGAACTACTGAATTTCTTGTTTTAAATCTATATTATTCCACTTATTAGATGTGAGTATAGTGGCTAGTTGTTTAAATTTCTGAGCTTTGGTTTTCTCATCAATATAATGAGAGTAATTATAGTACCAACTTCTTAGGGCTGTTGTGAGGATTAAATGAGTGATTATATATGAGGTGTTTAGAACTGTGCTAAATAGCTATTATTATTTATTACAACCATCATCACTGACACTACTGCTCCTGCTAATGTTACTTCTATTACTATGGCAACTACTGTTACTACTATCACCATGATCATTATCTTAACATGGAATTGGGAAATGTTCATAGCAGTCTTTTGTTGAAGTTAATGCATATGCTTACTGACATCTTCACTCTGATACCAATTTGTGTTTATGCATTAATTTGCCATTAATTTTTAAAATTCAAAAAAATTACATTTTGAACTGACATTCTTATTCAAACTCAATTACTCTAGCAGAGAAAAAATATGTCTCAGCCTTGTCTCTTTGACTGTGGACATAAAAGACATAAAAGTCCCTATCACATATATGAGCAATTCATTCTAGACTTTCATACCTCTATTTCCAGCATAGTTTGTAACCCAACAACATTTTCAGAAGGACAAACTTTGCACAATTTAAAATGGGAAAAATTGGACCAGAACAGTGGACCAATTTGAAGGGATAAAAGAAATCTTTCAATATCATATCCCAAATAAAGGTTAAGAATGTGTCAAAAACAAATGTGGTCTAATTCAAAGTAACGTTCCAAGACTTTTCCAGAAAGACATAATTTAAAATTTAATTTAAAAAACGAAAGGATAGAAAAATATATTTTGTGTAAACAGTAACTAAAATAGGGATAAAGTTTTTATACTGATATTAGACAATATAGACTTTATTAATAGAATATAAAATGTTACTAGAAACAAAGGACATTATATAATGAAAAAAGCGTCAATTTATCAAGAATATACAAGTTTAAATATACATTTGCTAAAAAGCACAGTCTCAAAATATATGAAACATACAAAGACAAAAGACAGAGTTAAAGGGAGAAATATGGAGTCAACAATAGTACTTGGGGACTTCAATACTCAACTTTCAATAATAGATAGAACAACTAGACAGAAAATCAGAAAAGAAATAGATGATTCAAACAACACTATAAAGCAACTAAACCTAACAAACATTTATAAAACAGTTTCCATGATAGCAGCAGAATCCACAATCTTCTCAAGTGTACACAAAGTCTTGCCCAAAACAGTTCATACATTAGGCCACATATTTCGATAAAGTAGAAAAGATTCCTTATTTATTTCTTATATATTTTATTTTATTTATTATTTATTTGTCTGACAGCTATGAAATAAAATTAGATGCCAATACACAGTCTGAAGGACACTAGGGAAATTTACAACTATGTGCTGATTAACAACACACTCCTAAACCAATGAGTTAAAGAAGACATCATAATGGAAATTAAAACATACTTTGAGATGAATAAAAACATAGAAGATAGGACATAACAAAACTTAAGAGGTGCAGCAAAAGCAGTTCCCAGAAATTCTGAATATTCAACTGTATTAAAAATGATATCTCAAATTAATACTTACCTTTCCACCTTTAGAAACAAAGCAAAGAAGGGCAGGTACAGCAAGAGAAAGATGAAAATAATAAAGACTACAGTAGAGAAAAAGAGGATGAAGAATAGAAAAATAAGAGAGAAAATAAACAGAATCAAAATTTCATCTTTGAAAAGATTTTTTAAAGGCAATCCTTTAGCTAAACCTCTCAAGAGAAAAGAAATGACTAAAATTACTAGTCGGGAATGAAAGTGGAGACATCACCATCGACTATAATGAAATTAAACAATAGTTAAAGAATACTATAAAAATTAAAGGCTGACAAATTTGATAACTTAGATAAAATAGATAATATCTGAAACACACAGACTACTGACACTGACTCAAATGGAAGTAGAAAACCTGAAAAGACCTACAACAAATAGTCATTGATTTTGTGATCAAAAAGCTTTCCAGAAAGAACCATATAGGTCTGGATGGCTTTGTTGAATAGTTTATCAAACATTTAAAGATGAATTAACACCCATTTTTCTCAAACTCTTCCAAAAATAGAAGGGTGAGCAACACTTCTAAGAAAATGCCAACAAACTGAATTCAGCAGAATATTAAAAGCCTTATGCACACTGATCAATCAGGATTTATCCCAGAAATGCAACACTGGCTCAACATACAAAAATCAACTGATATAAACTTTATTAATGATTTAAAGGAAAAAACACACACAATCATCTCAATGGACTCAGAAAAAAAATTAACAAAATGATAAAAATACGAAACAAGCTAGGAATACAAAGGAACTCTCTCAAAGTGATGGGGGCATACATGAAAATTCCACAGCTAACATCAAACTTAATGGTGATACACTGTGTGTTTCACCTGAGATGAGAAAGTGGTGATATCCAGGATCACCACTTCTATTCAACATTGTACTGGAATTCTAGCCAGGATAATCAGATAAAAAATAAATAAAGGTATCCAGACTGAAAATTGATAGATTACATAATCTTATAGGAAAAAAAAAATCCTAAAAATTCACAAAAATAAATTTATAGTTAATGAGCAAATTATCAAAATACAAGGTCAATATACAAAATCAGTTGTATCTTCATATGCAAGGAATGAACAACCCAAAAACAAATTAAGAAAGTTATTTTCATAATAAAATAACAAGTAATAAAATATTTAGGAGTAATTTGTCAAAGAAGTGCAAGACTTATAGACTGAAAACTATATAACATTTTTGGAAAGTAGCGAGAAACCTAAATAAATGGAAAGACATTCTATGTTCGTGGATTAGAAAGCTTAATATTAGTAAGATGACAGATTGATCTACAGATTTAATGCAATTCCTATCAAAATATCTTTTTTTTTGAAGAAAGGGAAAAAGGACAAACCTCTAAAATTCATGCAGAAATACAAATGATCCAAATTAGTTAAATGATCTTGAAATATTAGAGCAAAATTGAGGGACTCACATTTCTTGATTTCAAAATTAATACAAGGCCATGGTAGTCATAAATTGAAATATTGACATAAGCACAGATGTATAGATCAATGTAATTAAATTGAGATATCAAAAATAAACTCATATATCTATGTTCAATTGATTTAGACAAAGGAACATACCTATTCAATGGGGAAAGAATAATTTCTACAACAAATAGTACTGGGAAAACTGGATATCCACATGTAGAATAATGAATCTGGATCCCTATCTCACACCATACATAAAAAGTAATTCACAGTGAATTAAAGACTGAAACATAAGCATTAAATCTATAAAACACTCAGAAATAAGCATAAAGTAGATCTTCATGAATTTAGATTAGGCAATCATGTTTTAAAATATGGCACCAAAATGTTGTTAAATGGATTAACACTACTGGGCGATATGTACAGCTGGATATTTTTCATCAATAAAAAGAAATACAGGAAGCACTGGTACATGCTATTATATGGATAAACTTTGAAAAGAGTATGTGCAGTAAACAAACCAGACACAAAAGACCAAAAATTATATGATTCCATTTATGTAAAATATCCAGAATAGATATATCCATGGACACAGAAAGTAAATTAATCATTACCAAGAAATAGGGTGAGGGATTGATTGGGAGGTTTAGGATTTTCTTTGAGCAAATGTTGAAAAGGTTCTGGAATTAGTGGTGATGGTTGAACAAAATTGTAAATATACTAAAATCCACTGACTTTTGCACTTTCAAATTGTTTTTAAAAAGTCCTATTTCCCCTATTAGAATCACAAATCCCCTGAAATGAAATATTGACAGTCTGTTTGGAAGATATACTTCTCTAGAAGTACACTGTTACAATGAAAGATGCTCCTGTGTATGCTGGTCCATTAAGTCCCATTATTGCAAACATAATCAACTGCCTGGAGTAAGACAACCCTATGACAGCTGCTGTGAGGATAGAGAAATGAAGATGTGGTTAGCCTCAGACATATAATCAGTTAACTTCTACACAAGGAAAAACTAAAATAAGTGCAGGAATTAAGACAAAATCAAAGTGTTGCAGAAAGCAGCCTCTATAATAGAAGGAGTATTTTAAAGGACCTTGAGATTTAAGTGAAATGAAGAGAGAAGGACATTGAATATGGAGACAACAACATAAACAAACATGGGCAAATGACACAGACTGACGGGTAGGGTACAGAGAATAGATACTGAGATGATGCAGCACAGGTGCAACCTCTCAGAATGGACTATGGATTAATGGGACAAGAATGAGCCAAACAATTAATTTAGATTAAGTTTATTATTATTATAACTCTCATCACCTTAATTAAAGAATACAGAATACCTTAACAATAGTTCTATTTCTCTTTTATAACATCAGTCTTATCTCTGGGGCCTGGTGGGGAATGACACTCAGCTGCTAGTGACTGTTGAAGAAAACTAGGATTTTTTTTTAGATGAAAGAAGCTTACTTTTATGCTGTATTCAAGTACTTTGATAATTAGGATTCTCATCAGTTTTCAGGAGAAATGCATTCAATTATACTTTCAATAGAAAAAATTACAAGCAGCTGGGCTTTCTTACCTCATACTCAACTCAATATTGACAAGACCATATTATAATCTGGGGAAAAAAACAAATTCCGTGCCTAGTATCATTTGTTTCCTTTCTCCACTCCCCAGCTGTCCAACCTTTCAGAAAATAACTTACCTTCAAAATCAGAAGGAAATCAAATGCTTAAACACCCTGAAAGTTACCCTAAGGAGTTAGTTTCCTTACATAATGATATTCGAGAAGACTGAAGAAAGTTAAAAATGATATGATGCTACTTGTAGATGATAAGAATAACTTAACAATGTGAAATGCTAAATTATAAGACAATACAGGACACAGAAATCCATGGCATGGTCAGTTTGAGCACTGACAATAAATGGAGGGGATGAGTTAAGGCACTGGCAGTATACATGGAAATGAGAAAGTGAAAGTAGGAGATGCCACACAGGTAATTTAGTAAATGATGGATGTGGGAACAGCAAAGACAATGCAGTCAAGTTTACAAACCAGTGTGCTGGGAAAACGGTAAAACTGTTATATGAAAGAAGATTACAGGAGCAAAGCAGATTTCAGGAAGACAATTTTGATTCTAAACATGCTCAATTTGAAGTATCATTGGAAAACTCATTTATGGATATGCAGCAAGCAGTTATTAACTGAGGTCTGTTGTTCAGGAAATGAATTTGAAGTATTGTTTTAAATTTGAGACACATTAGCACACAGCAACATTTCAGTCTATGATAGTGGAATTGTAGGAATTTTAGGGAAAGAATTCAGTAAAAACAATGTCCTTACTGATTATTTTAAACCACCTTTATATGTGTATGTATCATAAACTTCTTAAACAATAACATCGAGTCCTAGAACTGCTGAAATTATTCCAAGCTAAAATCCTAAACACTATTCTAACTGATCCTTCTTACTTTCATTCCCATTCTGTTTTCTCATGGATCCAAGCTAGTGGATCCACATGTCATTTGCAAAGTTGTAATGCACGCTTGCTTTTCTACATTTGCCAGATGAAAGATATGACATAGAATGCCTCTCTGATTTTCTTCAAAAATTTAACTGTTCGTTCTTCAATGTAATATTTACTACCACATCTCTCTCTCTCTCTTTCTCCCTCGCTCTTTGAAAAAAAAATCATTTAAAATGTCATTCATTTTATACCGCTGATCATTCTCTCTTAACCCCCACCAAGCAAGCTTCTGTTTCTAACAACTGATCAGAACTATTGTTGTCAATGTCATGAATAGCACATTGCCAAATCCAAAGGTAAATTCTAAATGTTCGTCTTTCTTGACCTTCTTGAAGCACTGGACATGATTCCCTCTTGCAAACTTTCTTTGCTTGGTTTCTAGGAGGAACATTTTGATGTTTTCTTTCTAACTCACTGACCTCCCTTTTCCTGTAGCCTTCACTGGATTTTCATCTCCTTCCAACCAATATTCAGGTTTGAGACTCTTGTCACCTCTTCACTTCTTTATCTACATTCAATCTCTGCTTATTCCCTTCAGACCTATAACTTTAAATACTATTTGTAAACTGATAACTTTCATTTTTACAATTACAAACCTAAATTCCTCCATAGCTCAAAACTTTTATTATTTATTTAGTTATTTATTTTGAGATGGAGTTTTGCTCTTGTAGCCCAGGCTGGAGTGCAATGGTGCAATTTTGGCTCACTGCAACCTTTGCCTCCCGGGTTCAAGCAATTCTCCTGTCTCAGCCTCCCAGATAGCTGGGATTATAGGTGCCTGACACCATGCCCAGCTAACTTTTTAAAATATTTTTAGTAGAGACAGAGTTTCACCATGTTGGCTAGGTTGGTCTTGAACTCCTGACCTCAGGTGATCCACCCACGTTGGACTCCCAAAGTGCTGGAATTACAGGCATGAGCCACCATGCCTGGCCAAGACTTTTATCTAATATCCTATTTAATATTCTCACTTGTCTGTATAATAAACTCAAATATATTTGAAACCAAACTGCTTGTTCTTCCCCACTATACAAATATATGTTATACTGTTTCTGACTCACCATCTCTATGTGAACAGATATAATCAACATTTACCCATTTGCTCAGGCCAAAAACTTTGGAATCATCACTCTTACCTCTTTTATTACATTCACCATCTGCCTCATTAAAGGTTTTTAGCTGTATATTCAAAATTATATTCCCTGATTTGATCTTCGTACCAATTTGTTTCTTCTATCCTAACCTAGGTAATCATTATAACAAACTTGGATAACTTGGGTATCATATTCCACCTTGTCTCCCAGCTTCTATTCTTGCCACATTCACTACACTTCTCTCTCTGTGTGTGTCTATCTCTCCTTCTCTCCCATCTTCTCTCTCAAGAGTTGACTCTTTACATAATGTGCTAAAAGGCCCTTCTAGAATTTTCCTCCTGATGGCCATACCGCTCCCTGCAAAACATCCTCCCATGGAATTTAGCATAAAAGAAAAAAAAAATCTTACTATGGCCTCAGGCAGTGTATAATCCAAGTGTAATTTTCAACCACTATCTAACTAGCTTCCCAAAAATGTGATGTACATTCTTAAGTCTTTGTCCTATTGCCTAAAAATATCTTCCCCCAGATATTTATGCTAGTCACTCTCTCACTTAATTCAGGTCCCAAATCAAAATATAGTACCAGAAAAAAGCTCTACAAGAATACAGTCTTTATCCTCTCGCCTTGTTCAGTTTTACTTTTCTCCATAATATTTATCAATACCTGACATTTTATTAAAAATTCTTTTTTTTGTCTTTAAAACTTTTAGCATCATGAGGGCAGAGAATTCTTTGTTTTGACTAACACTATAACACTAATACCCAAAATCATGTCTACCACAGAAAGGACACTGAAGTACTTTTTGGAAAAAAAAAAAAAAAAAGCATGAAAAAAGGGGAATTATCAATAGTGTGAACTAATTTTTGAAAAGATGAAATGAGGACACTCCATTTGATTGACAAGAGGCCTTGGATGACTTCAGAGAGGGCAGTGGTAAAATAGAGGAAGAAATTAAGAAAGTTTGAAGGTATTCTTGTGAACATGTTCCCAGAGTACTTGGAAGAGGAGTTTATAATTTTGAACATGCTAACTAGGCTATTTTAGGTTAAGACAAAATATAATTTGAGAAAAATGAATTCAGTGATTAGTTTATTTACATTTATGATTAGTATGTTTATTGTCATGATAGAATATTACATCTGTAACAACAACACATCAAAACTTGAGATAAACTTTATCTTGAGGATTTCACATTCTAGGAAATCAATTTTTCAAATCACTACAAGCTTCTCTTCAGTATAAGTCTGGACACTAATCCAAGATACAAAGCTAAAAATGTTAAGTCCTTAGCAACATCTTACATAGGCATCCTTGTCCTTAGACACTATATAGATATTTAACCTACTGTTTTTCTTTAATGAAAGTTAGAGAGTAGTCACCAGTGAGAATTGAGTGACTCTATGAAAATATCTACTACCTCAGAAGAGAAGAGCCAACAGTAGAAATTAGCAAATTAGTTGCACAGGAAGTTAAGTATACTTAAGAAGGGTACAAATTAGTAGGAACACATAAACTGTACTCGTGGATAAATAAGTGTAGGAACACATAAACTGTACTCATGTGGATAAATAAGTGTAGGAACACATAAACTGTACTCATGTGGATAAATAAGTGTATTCTGACTTATATTGAAGCCTTTTTGCATTGTTTTCTGGCCAGTGTATTTTGACATTACAATGAGTCATGAACCTTTCTTTCTATCATGCAAAATGAGCTTTTTCTATAATCTGCAGTTTCATCCACTGTGAATAAATCCCAGGCCCTTGTTGCCGCTACAGGGAGTGGTAATTGTGTTCATAAATACCTATCTGGGGTGCGGTGACTCACATCTGTATTCCCAGCATTTTGGGAGGCTGAGGTGGGCGGATCACTTGAGGTCAGGATTTCAAGACCAGCCAGGCCAACATGTTGAAACCCCATCTCTACTAAAAATATAAAAATGAGTAGGGCATGGTGGCACACACCTGTAATCCCAGCTATCTGGGAGGCTGAGGCAGGAGAATCACTTGAACCTGGGAAGTGGAGGTTGCAGTGAACTGAGATCATGCCACTGAACTCCAGCCTGGGTTACAGAGTGAGACTGTCTCAAAATATATATATATATGTGTGTGTGTGTGTGTGTGTGTGTGTGTGTGTGTGTATGTATGTATGTATCTGGCAAAACCAACAGTATGAGGGAAAGAGTATGAGGAAAAGAGATAGTTATTTGTTACAAAACTGACTTCTCATCTATCTCATCAATATATTATTACACACACACACACACACACAAAACTAATGTTAGAAAGAACAATCCTAAGTGTTATAATTGCATTAAGCTAAACAAATACTGACTTTTATAAAAAAGAGTATTGATGCATGTTTCAAATGAAGTCCAAAAGTATGTGACAACTTACCTTGGTTTTGCTCCTTAAAAACAATCATCACAATTTAGTACTGTTTCTCTGGGCCTTTGATTCTCACCACTGTCAACTGCTTGGATCTGGAACATTCGAAAGAGAGGTATATCTAAAGCAACTTGGTCAGATGAAAGGCATTTTAAGATTATTTTCAGTACAAGACTAGAGTATTGCTACACTATTTTTGTGTCTGCTGGTCAAATAGTATTTTGTTTGATCAGGTACTTCAGATCACATTATAAAGAGTATAAAAACTTGTCATTTTGGAATAAGGGAGGCAAATAACGTTGCAATTCAATGCAGCCTGACGGGTTTTAGATCAAAGACTGGTTCCCAGCAATTTTTGTAATTAGAAAATATCTATACATGAGGTGTGCAATTCTTAATTTGAATTCAGCATGGACCACTTTCTCCTGGTGAGTATAGAAATGTGTCACTTACTTGTAAATGAATAAACATGACTTTGGTAATTTAGTTCTTGCATTAAAGAAAACATGCTGATTATGCTCTTAGAAATTGCTTATATTTCAGTAAGTTCAGGTGGTAAGTTCATGGCAATCATGAGAGTCAGGCACCTAGTATGAATTCACTTCTCTTTCCTTTATTGTTACAGACGACGTGTCTAATCCTGGCTTCTTCTTATACATAATTACCACTGATCCCAAGAAGGATCAGACAAAAACTTTACATCCTTTTTGTAACGTTGCAAACTCACCACTATGAAAGGGAAAAAGAGCAAAGTTCACTACAAAAAACCAATCTGTGTCCCTAAACCTGATCAAGTTATTCTATTTCCCTATCATGTTTTACACATTTGGTTTTGCTGTTGTATTAGAATGAGACTTTAAGACAACATTGTGAAATGTTTCACTGGGAGAGGATTTTTTTTTTCTTCCTTATATGTTCTTTAATCATAATGCATACTTTAGAATTAGGTTAGAGAAGGCAATGCCTTACTTTCTATTTTCTCCATCTGGTAAATATAGTGTCAACAATTTCCTGAGATGCTTCTATCTAGACCAAGTTTTATCTTCTTTTGTAACACATATGCAAGGTTGCCAGAAGGACATGCACAGCCACAATAATCATCGAAAGTAACTCTTATTAGACACTTAGTATTTAATGTTTTAGGCTAGTGGCAGGAAATAATCTATAATTAATTCACCCATAAGCAATATACTCATCCTTATTTTAAAAAGTATCTTAGACAGTAGAATATGACCTCAGAAGGACAGTTCGTGATGCTGGGCTGAAGAATTAACTTTCGAGAAGGAAAATATCAGCTGTAGATTACTTTGAGCTTAGGATAGGGGATGGAATGAAGAAGTTGGGAAACTCAAAAGATTAGGGATATAAGAGTATCTGGAGAGCACGGCAGCCGTGCTGCATAGTTTATGAATCTCCCCAAAACCCTTTGTAAAACAGCCAAGTAATCACATAGCAAAACCCAAAAGCCAATGTACAAAATTTACAATTAACTAAATGACAAGATATACTCCATGAACTCCAAAGTACAAGTGGGAAAGGGAAAAAAAATGCACTAACAACCACATGTGCGTTGTGTTAGCACCTGTGTGGGACAGAGCAGAAGAAAGCAAAAGTGTGTGAAGAATCTAAGAACTGAGTTATCTCCTAACAGCCAACAACCTGCATTGGAAAGCACACCAGTCCAAAAAGAACAGCAGATTGAACTAAGAGAGGTTTAGACAAGCCTAATAGCTGATATGCAAAGGGCTCCCTATAGAAGATGAAACCTGAAACAATCCAGATCCTATGAATTCTCAAAACTGACCAGCCTGGGCTCCCTTCCTACTCAGGCCTGCACACTGGAGTAGGCCTCTGAAAATACTGTTAAAATGAAGCAAAGTAAGGATAATAGAGACGAAGGAAGAAAAGGTTCAGATAAAAATAGAGAAGAGAAAAAGCTGAAAGGCAGGAAATCTTAGAAAATTATTCTGAATGACATCTCTCTGTAAAAGCTCAGGAAAACTACTTTTTCACAAAACAAATGAGCAACAAAAATAAGCAATTTAAAGTCAAATTTATGCAATGTTCTAAGAACAAAGAAAATAAGGAACACGCAATACAAATGTGAAAAATAATGTAATTTTCAAAATGAGCTAAAAGACATTAAAAAGATACAAATATAAAAGCAATATAAATCAAAATTAGAAAACTCCAAAGTCAAGTAACAGAAATTCAAAGAATTACAAATAAAGAAAAAATACAGAAATTAAGAAGAAATTACAAAGAATGTAAGAGCAAATGGACCCAACAGATCACTCCAGAGAAAACTGAAAAGCAACAAAATCTTAAAAATTATAATGAAATAAAAAGATTAAAATGATTCAAGGAAAAGCAACATGTACTGAAGGGAGACTTAAAAAAAGACTTAACCTATGGGTAATACGAGTACCAGAAGAAATATCAAAACCAGAGAAGAAAATACTAAAAATTATAATTCAAGAAAACTTTCAAGAAATTTAAAAAAAAGAGTAAAGGAAGATTTCAAAATACATATTCTGTACATACCAGAAATATTGGCCCAGACACAGAATCTAGTAAAATGACTAGATTTTACAGAAAAGACAAAAAATGCTTTAGACATGGGAATAATAGATACTGTGGACTATTAGACTGGGGAGTAAAGAAGGAGGTTGTGAGTTGAAAAACTATCTGTTGGGTACTGTGCTTACTACCTGGATTCAATATACTTCTGAAACAATCCTACATATGTACCCCCTGTATCTAAAATAAAAGCTGAAATTTTTGAAAAATGCTTTAGGAGTCTAGGCAAAAAGAGTAAGATATTAGTGATAGAAAATTCGATCACATGGTAGATTGCAAAACTGGCCCAATAAGTCGTGTCTCCATATCCCACTGTGAAGTATTTTTCTCCCACACTGAGCATGTGCTTGGCTGTGCAACTTGCTTTGGCTAACATTGATATAAGCAAATGTGATTCAGGCAGAAACTTAACAAATACCTGCACAATGAGGTTTGCCATCGCTTACTGCTTTTTGGAACCCTGCAACCACTGGGATGAAGTCTGGATTAACTTCATCCAGACTTCATAATGGATGATGAAACACACATGACTCACTCATTCTTACCACCCCAGCTTCCAGCTAGCACCAACATCTAGACACAGGAGTGAGCCTTCCACTGGCCAAATATGGGACAGTTTTAATTCCAATAAGGATGATAATAACAATGGATTGAAACTCATCAAACATGTTTAAATCTGTGAGTTCATAATGTTACAAGAAAGAAAAAAGAACTGATTAGCTACTTTCAGAAGGTGATGGGTGACAAATTTACTATTGTAAGAAGCAGGAAATAGAAGGAAATAATAAAACGTTTATCCTCCCTTACCAATATTATTGAGTACTGAATAATAGTTGGGGAAGGGCCTGTATTTATAGATTTATTTCGGCAAGTAAATGAAAAATAAGTGACAAAAGAATATCACCATTTTACAACTCCTATCAAATTAATGGATTCGGTCAAAGCATCTACAGCTGCTTATATCACACAAAAGACAACCAAACAGCATGTACCTTCTAATAAAAGAACACAACACAACTTGTAGTGTTGCCAGGGGGATGAAGCCTGAGTCTAATCAAACCTCTGCTCCAGCTGCCAAATTGTGAGAAAGACAGAGGATAGAAGAATATTAAAATACAGGCTAAATGGACCTAGTTTTTCAATGAATAAATTGCAATGAAAAGTAAAGGATGGAAGAAGAAACTACAGAGTAATAGTGACTTACGAGACACACCCCAAATTCATCAAAACATAAAACAATTATAAAACTAGACAGGAGCAAGACTAAACATAGTGTCTAACAATGCACACTTGAGAATGAAACATCAATGACTTAATTTCTCAACAAACGTAGTAAATGTGTGCTATTTGCAGGGCTCTGTTCTAGTCACTAGAATAGTTAGATAATAAAACTCTAAGAAAATGCAAAAAAAAGTGACTACTATACAAGGAAAGAAAGTGGTTACTTTTGTGGTGAGGGATGTTACTCTGATGGTATGAAGCACATAGAGAGCCTTTGAGGGTTCTGGGCATAAATCTATTTCTTTACACAAATGGTATAATGAGAATTCATTAAGTTGTATGTTTGTTTTGTATATTTTTCTGTATCTCTATTCATTTACATTTTTAAAAAATCTTAAAAAAGAAATCCAATAGATTAGAAAAAGTTACTCTATGAACAGATCTAGAAATAAAGCAGGGAACTTCCTCTTTTGTTTCCTTGACCTTTCTGTCCTGGGGGACATGGCATGGTCTTCATGTAGGAATCCAGAACTGAGCTCTCATTTCCAGATGGATTCCTGCTTTTGTTTTCTTGCTATATCTCTAATGACCGAAGCAGAAACTAGCCCGTAGTAGGTACTCAATAAATATTTGTTGAATGAATATTTAAAATCCTGGTTCAGAGTTTTTACACTTCTTAGATTTTTAAATCTATAAAGGCATGCTCTTTTAATACCAGTTGAGGAAAAACTTGTTAGCAAGATTTAAGAAGAGCTGGTCCTATACTTTTAAGTCTTCATAAAATACACATTAACATGCTTTCATGAATGTGTAGTTCGATTTCTCTGAGGTTTCCAGATCGTCTGTGTTATATTATCTTTTGTTTACATAGGTTAAAATGACTAAATCATTGCTTTTGTTAAATTTAGGTACGTAAAAGGAATTATAGCACAAAATGTTGCTGATTCAAAGCTAACTAAATTATAGCTGAAATCCTGGTGAATAGACACATCATGAGGTCACTAAACATCATTAAACCAATGATCGATGTTATATAATTACCTAATTTTAAAAAGTGGAAATGTCTAATTTATTTTAATTTCTATCATGGGAAGATTCAGAGTCAAAGCAATATTTTTGTTATGAGTTTCCAATATCACTTCATATTGAAAACTTATACATGGATATGAGTTTTCTTACTCAGGTGGCATTAGAATTATAGCCACTATTTCTAGGCTATTAAAAGTTAATTTTAAAGCAGCAAAAATTAAAACCCTGATTAAACATTAACTTTCCTTTATATTCTCACACTAAAAACTAGACACAGAACAAAATGGTAAGAGGTTTCAACTGAAGTGCATACATTCTTTCATAGCCTTGATTATATCTAAAGTTTCCATTTCCCACCTCCTAGAAATAATGGAACAAGGGCATAAATGAAAATTAAATGAAAAAAAAAATCAAAGCAAATGTCAGAAAGCATCTCTTCATGAAAGATTACAAGCATTTAAAAATAACAAGGAAAACAAAACAAAACAGGCCAGGTTGTTAAAATCACTAGAGCTATTCGAAAAACAATTATAGGAGATGGCATCCTGAGGGGATAAGGAGATCTAAACACTAACAGAGGATAAACTCCTACAGGTTGAGCCATCCTCACGTATCAAGCTTTTCCTTATTCTTCAAAAAGTTCATTTGGATTGTGTCAGTCCACAGATCAGGTAAGTAAATTTTGCTCTCTACAATAAAAGTACACAGCATAAAAAAATAATTAAAGCATACCTAAAAAGCCTTAAAATGGCTTTAATGACTTACAGGTGCTAAAAGGCAAAGAAGGGCTAAATATAAGACTATGACCTCTTTGAGTTGTTGCTAGCCTTTGAATTATTATTATTTTTTTTTTGTGAACTTTCCCTTGCAGTTGATCTCCACCATAAGTGTCCTAAAAAAGGCTAGGATCACAGAATGACAGAACTGGGAAGAATCATTCAAGTCTCCGCTGGGTGACTGATTCATTCAGTAAGTTTCAGCCATCTGCACAAGAGTATGCAACTTAAGAGGTAGAAAGTCACCCCTCAAACTCCCCAGATACCTAACCTCTGTTTCCATTCTATTTGAATATCTTTTTTTTTCTGATGATGTCTGATAGGCATAGTTCCACTTGCAATATAATTTGTGTTCAAATGTATCCTCAGTGGGGATACTGTAACTTCTGATAGATGGTATTTAGAGATTCTACAGGATTATCGTCGCAATTTAGGAACTACAGGAAATTTTGCATTTGATCTAGACATCTCCCTAGTGATTTCTTTCTGGGTTATTTGTTTTTGTAGAAAATAAATGTGATCATAATTCTATTTTGAAAATTATTAATATGCTTCTTTACCACATTTTTCTTTGACCTTCACCTAAGGCATCCACCTTTCTGGGGCTTCATTAGGTTTCCCTAAGAATATTTAGGGTTAGAAGTAAAGTAATATTTTGCTGTGGGCATTCAAAATAGGATTTTGCAGTGTGAGACAATGGCCCTTTTTTTCTTAATGGCCTTGTTTTCTTCCTATCCCTTTTATTGTATTAATACACAGTTTTCCAGTAATGAAATGGTTGGCTGGGACCAAAAGTCACAAGGCCTGTTGATCAAAGAGAAGAGGAAGCTAAGGTGTATGTGAAAGGCAGGGGAAAAATGATAAAACAGCCTACCATTTTCCTAGCCCTCAAGCAGAGTACACAGTGATTAAAAGTCAGAGATGAGAGTTTAGGTTTACTTATCACACACACTTGGCTTTGGCTTAGACACGGAGATGTAACAATTAAGTAACTGAGGGAAAAGGAAGACCCTTGATTCTACTCTCCATGTAGAACCTGGAGATGATGCCGTCTCCCTCAACCTAGCACCAGAGGTTTAGGTGTAGGTTTAAGATACAATAAATTCTATCTCCGTCTTCTTCATCCTTCTCCAGCTAAGCCTCAGGTCAAGGAAAGACACTGCAGCTGATACTACTCTTATCTCACAGCTTGAGGCAAGTATTTTTAAGATCTCTGAGCATCAATTTCTAGACTGGCAAAATAAAGAGATTGGGCAATATCCTTTTGAATATGTCCTGCAACTTGAAAATCTGATGATGAGTTTACTTAAAAAAATTCTGTAGCCTTAGTTTGCCGTTCAAAACAAATTATTTCTGCTAAACCTATATATTAATTTTCTTTTGTTTTCTTCAATTATTTGTACTCACCTGTTAGCAAATAATAGGAGTTAGCTGGATATATTGAACTATAGTTTCATTTTGTCCGAAAGAAAAGATTTATAAAGTAATAGAATCATGATTTATAGTAATAAAGTAAACGTTTCTTCAAGGATCTTATAAAGTAGAGATGGGTCAACAAATCATATAGGTTGCAGAGAAAAATAAAATAGGATCTCAGCAAAATTATATAGATTAAGAGAAATGTTACAAATGTTGATGTCTGAACATATTTATGCCTTACCATCAGAAATGGTTTTTCCTCTATAAATTACATATTCTTTCCATTTTGGGGGAAATATATCTCACATGAGCTTTTTGACCATATTAAAAAATATAAAAACAAAAACTGCAGATTGGATTTCTACATTTTCTTAATATTACTTTCCATTCCCATGGAAAAGAAGAGAAATAAGAAAATCAAATACTCCTAGATGTTGGGCTATTTTTCCCCAGTCTAATACGTTGTCTCAAATAGAGCAGCAGTTTTTTTGTTTCTTAAATTCCCACGATTGAATTGTCATGTCTGCCTTCTAATCTCCTCAAAATAAGTGATATATTTCACCAAAATTCAAAGAGTTTTTTTCTGTAAATATCTGATTTGCACTTAATGATCTGTAAGTGTTTGACATTATCATCACAGCAAGAAATGACTTTCTTGAGGGCTACTCAAATGAACTCACAGGACAACTGTAAACTCTGCCTGTAATACAAAGGTATAATTCTCATTTTAATAACCTCACTTGTCCTTCTCTTGGTCCTTGGGCTTCCAAGGAGGAGAAAAAGACATAGCTTTCCTGGGGCTGCGGTTATCTGACTCATACTTACTTAAAATAGCACTGTTATCCACCACTTGTCCTGGTCATAGCAAACATTGATGGAAATATACTTAATTGAAAGAACTAAAGGCTAATTAAGATAAATGTACAGAGAAAGTAAATGAAAATTTTATGGAGGAGATAAAGTAAGATTTAAACAGGGAAATCAAGGTCACAATATGAGTGGCTATCACTGAACTTATACTAATGAAGAAAGGGAAAAATCAGATAAGTGAAATGATACATATTTTATGGGGAAAAATCACATCACAAGGACAACTTTTGGATGATCACCATCAAAGGCAGGGCATATGATAGAAAACCTTCAGAAATGAAATACTTAAGTCACAGAAAACAAAATAAATAAGTCAAGAAAAGCCACTCATGCAAGAAGAGTAAAAAAGCTAGTTCAATTGTTTGAATGATTAGGAACAATTACAGGCAAAAATACTTGCTGTTGAAGAAAACAAGAATATTTCCCTCATGTTATCCAGGTTGACTGGCTGCATTAATGTAATTTATTAGATTGATTAATCACTTAGCTTTGTTTTTATCAGCACAGGCTTAGTGTCTTAAAGCCTTAAGCCCTGTGGGGTATTCTTTAGTCTCATCATCTTCAAACTGAATCTTTGAATCAATTAATCTTAGAACGTATACTGAGTGTGCTCCATGTACCTGTGTCGCAAAAATAATAACATTTGCGATTAAATGTATTTTTTACACAAATCAGTATACCAAAACTCAACATGACTATTTTTCAAAAAATGTAGCTGAATAAATAGTGATGTTTTTTAAGCACCAACTAAATACATGCTCACTCTTTCCTTATTTAATGGCCTTTACCAGAAACTGTTCAGCTCAATTTGTTATTTGTCTGTTAAACCAGATATTTCTCTATAACTCATTTGCAACTTCTCCAGGCTTAAAGGATTATCCTTATAATCCCTAAATTGCCTAGCATGTTTGGTCAGAGGAAGCCAAGTCTTTGCCACTTCCGATTTTAGAAAAACTCCAGTAAATGCATTTGTGTTTTATGCAGCCTAATGGTCACTTAGTCCCTTCTTCCTTCTTCTCTGATTGTCCTCTATTCTACTGTCAAGTTAGTTTAAATACTCCGGTCTCCTACACTATTTCATCCTAAAGGAGAACATAAACTTTTCTCTCAGTTGACCAAAGAAATTCTCAGACCTGGCTATCAATTTTAACAAAAATTCATCAAAATCTTGGGGACAATAGAAAGGTTAAAAACAAAGTTAATTAAACTGAGAAAAAAATGTATACTCCCAGTCATAACTCCAGATTCTTCTGCTGAATGGAGGTGCTCCCAACCCCCAGGATACTGTCATTTCAAGAGGCCAGTTCGCCCACCACATAGGAGTGACCGACAGCCTCAGACTCACCTGACAGAAGTTGACACCCTCACCCTTATGAGGTTCCTAGGCAAGAAACAAAAGTTTTCTTCTGTTGCTTTATGCAACTTTGTTGTCTTTATTTCTCTAAAAGTAAACCATCTCAAAATTCAAATTTATCTGAAAGAAGATAAACTTTTCATTATTATTCACCAATATTTTTCTTCTCATTGCCTCTAATTATTCCCTTTCAGACTGGGGATATTGGCCTTTGCATTAGAAAAATTTTTAGAAATCTATGAATGCCATTCCCCTCTTCCTCAAAGACAAGGTGCAACTTCCTCTCAAAATTCAGCTAAAAACGTTGTATTCTGGAGAATATGAAACAACAATTGGCCACTCTAAAGCTGCTATTTTTCCTCTACAGCAAAAAAACTACTTGAATCCTCTCCCAGCTAAAATCCTCTTAACACGTTGGTATGATTTACTAGCTGATTACCATTTAGTTATTCCTAAAATTAATAGTTGTGTGAATAAAATCAGCAGAGAATTTCTAAACCAATTGGCACATGAAGTTTATTACTGTGTCTGAGTTTATGGGTGCTTTGATAGTGTTCTTTCTTAGACTTACATGTCTGAAACTTGGAAAACACAGGATAAATTGGCTTTAGTTGAATATTGCTGGAATATATGGAGGGATTAGTCAGATCATCAACTATCTAACTGACTCTCACCTTTAAAGCACCATATAGGAATTGTACTAAACACCTTAATTATTTTTAAGAAAGAATCAAAAAAAAGCTCTATGTACGTAAGACATTGAATTATGTATTTAATCTTCTTTCCCCTCAAAAAGAAAAATCATCCACAACTTTTTGTATAAGACAGGCAAATGCAATTCTTGTAAAACCTTAGATACTTTTGGAAAAGAGCCAAATATGTTGTCTTATTGCTAGAAAGTAGCATCATATCACACAATATTAAAGTTTGTCATTTACATGAAAATGAAGTATGGATTATTCAGTGGCAAAAGGCAGGATTTAATTGGGTCCTAATCTTAAATTTGAAAATAATGTTTGGTTGGAAGTTCTTTTCACAATTAGCAGAGAGTATGATAGCCAAGCTCTCAATACTCCTGAATAAAATATTCATGAATTGTGAGAGCCCTGAAAAGGTCAGGGGCAAAGATCACGGGACAGTATGTATAGAGCACTTGCTTTCTGTATCATGATGATTAGAAACTTCATACGAGGCCGGGTGCGGTGGCTCAAGCCTGTAATCCCAGCATTTTGGGAGGCCGAGACGGGCGGATCACGAGGTCAGAAGATCGAGACCATCCTGGCTAACACGGTGAAACCCCGTCTCTACTAAAAAATATAAAAAACTAGCCGGGCGAGGAGGCGGGCGCCTGTAGTCCCAGCTACTCTGGAGGCTGAGGCAGGAGAATGGCGTAAACCCGGGAGGTGGAGCTTGCAGTGAGCTGAGATCCCGCCACTGCACTCCAGCCTGGGTGACAGAGCGAGACTCCGTCTCAAAAAAAAAAAAAAAAAAAAAAAAAAAGAAATTTAATACGAATCAGACTGGGAAAATGGAGAGACAAAGATATTAACAAGAACAAGAAAATGGTACAAAGAACAATTTATTTTCACAATGAAGAGTTTTCTATGTTTAATTATTTACTCAATACAAATATATACTTTCCAAATATCCATATATTTGTTTTGATTCTCTCCTTTATGTTTAAACACAGCCCAACTCAAGCTTTTCTCTTCTAGCAATCTGTAGATTTATAATTTTTCTCTCTATGGCTAGTCTTTTCATCTCCTGAAACCCAATTTTCTCTTGTAAATATTTATCTAATCCTGGCCAAACCCAGTGCCACAATAATAGTTTACTATTTTGAACAATACATGCTGGGATTATAGCTAGTTTGGTGACAGAGAGCAAGCGTCAGCCTCCACCATTCGTTTTCTTCATGCACACATTTATTTATTCCCTCAAAAAAAGTTCAATGAGTGTGAGTGATGGCACTGTTGGACTTATTTTCTGTACTCAGAACATAAACATGAAAAGAACAAGAACATATCTGCTGAATGGGGGTCATAATTTCCCAAGTAATTCTTACTGGCTAGTTATAATACTTAATACTTACTGGCCTAAGTATTAAAATTTTAATGCATTAATTAGAGAATACTGACATGGTATCATTAAAAGTGCTAACTAGTAAATGGAACAAATTAAATTATTTCCCTTTGATCTTTCTAGAAATTTTTATGATCTTCTGCTATTTGGTCATAAATAAAATAGGTCAAAATAGAGAAAGATGACTGCAAGGAAGCTGTATTCTGTTATGGCAGATAAAGAAACCAATATTTAATTGAGATGATCAAACTGTCCTGTCAGATTATCACTGATATCTGTGAAGATATCATCTTAATCCATGAATTGGAATGGCTTACATCTTCTGTGATTTTTAGGCTTTCCAGTGAAAATTCTCTATTAAGTCAAAAAATACATTGAGAATTAAGCTAAAAATAGAAGTGAAGTATAATGTCCTGTACTCTGAACTATGTGACATACACTTCAAAGTTATTTCAGAAAATAATGTATAAACCTTAATTTGAGAGTCTGATATGATTTGGCTCTGTGTCCCCACCCAAATCTCATCTTGAAGCTCCCATAACTCCCACATGTTGTGGGAGAGACCCGGTGGGAGATTACTGAATCATGGGGGCAGGTCATTCCCATGCTTTCTGATAGTGGCTAGGTCTCACGAGAGCTGAGGGTGTTAAAAACAGGAGTTTCTCTGCACAAGCTCTCTCTTTTTGCCTGCCGTCATCTATGTAAGACATGACTTGCTCCTCTTTGCCTTCCATCTTGATTGTGAGGCCTCTCCAGCAACATGGAACTGTAAGTCCAAGTAAACCTCTTTCTTTTGTAAATTGCCCAGTCTCAGGTATGTCTTTATTAGCAGCGTGAAAATGGACTAATACAGGGTCATATCTAATTCTAATTTGAAGGATATTCAGTGCAAAATGATCAGAACAGAAGAACAGGGACATTGACCATGAATGAAGACAATCCTGAGAATACCAAAGAGGGAGGCTGCTACTGTGCAGCTTTCCAGGAACCAGCAGAACCCAGTGAGGTCAGCCAGTTTGTACCAAAAAGTGGGCACCAAGAAATTCATCCAATATAACATCCTATTGTTATTATATTCTTTTGAATGACATCAGTTGTCTAAATTATACTCCAATAAAATAAAAGTAGGGTGCCAATTATCAAGTTATAAAATACTAAATATGTAACCTTAAATGTATGAAAGATGATGCCCTGGGATCTGTGTACAATATCAAATATAAGTCACTTAGCTATCAAAAACATTGTCTTAGTCTAGAGCCAGATAGTTACTCAGCCTCAAGAGGAATTGGGTTTTCATAGTATGGGTTAGAATTCTTGAGCTCTTGAAATTAGATAGTGTCATCTCATATTGCACTCTCATGTTAAAGAAAGTGGGAAGAAAACACAGTGATTACATTCAGTATGGTTTTCAATGCCATAAAAGTTTCAACAGTGTTATTTTCACACGTTCAGATGAGATAAAGGCTGTTGACATCATGAGTAGATGCAAAGCACATCAGGTAGAATCCCAGTCAACAAACAAGCAAAGCGGTAAATTTGGATTCTACTTTTGGTTATTTGAGTCAATGTAGCCTGGACAATAAATGCTAATTATATTTGATGATGTGTTAATATTATATTATATATACATATTTATATACTATTATATCAAATACAATTATGTTTGATTATTTTGTTTTTATATATTAACAAATATAGTTATATACTTGTTATGAGTAAATAGGTTTGTTTGTGAGATATAAAAATATAAAATAAAAGTGGCATAAATAAGATGTATATAAATAAAACCATTTGTAAACATAAGCCCTCCAGAGCTTGTAGGGTAGCCGCACAATGATTTCTCTCTTGTCAGTCTGCTATTATTTAAAGACAGCTTTCACCTTCTAGTTCAGGCAAGCAGCTCTAACCATGATATCTGGATTTTGCTTTTTTGTTTATTTTTATCTTTGTTTTTGTATTGCCTTTGAAATAAATTTCTTATTTTATTAACAATATTTCCTGCATACAATTGAATACATAATATTCTAAACATTTGTTTACTCATGAAATGTATTTAATTGTTCATTTAACTCTTTCTAGCTCCTTTTCATAACTTCATAACCAACAACATTTCATTTAAACTTCTTTATTTTGAAATAATTGTAGACTCAGACTCACAAAAAGTTGCAAAAATAGTATAGACAGGTCTTGTATACCTATCATCCAATTCAACTCAACCGTGACATGTTACTGAAATAAAAAGCACTATGAAATCCAGGAAATTAATTAGAACAGTACAATTATGCAGACTACAGAAAGTATTCTGGTTTCTTTATTTTTTGCATGCATTTACTTTTGTATGGTTTTGTAAATAATTATATAATAATTATTATGTAAATAGATTTGTATGCATAACTATCATTATAATGAAGATACAGAATTGTTCCATTACTACAAAATGCTTACCTCATGCTAACCCTGTATAGTCACCCTATGTTCTCTTTTCTAAGCCCTGGCAACCACTAAGATGTTCACCATCTCTATAATTTCGCCATTTCAAGAATGTTCTATTAATGAAACCATACGGTATGTAATCTTTTGAGACTGGGTTTTTTTTTCCCCTAAGCCTAATGTCCTTAAGATTGAGTGAAATCACTGCATGTATCAATAGTTCATTCCTTTCTATTGCTGAATCGTATTCCATTGTCTAGATGTACCACAGTTTGTTTAACCATCTTACAAGGTATTTGGATAATTTCCAGTTATTGGCTATTGTAAATAAAACTTATATGAATATTCATGTACATATATATACATACACACACACACACACACACACACACGTTTCATTTCTCTAGGATAACCAAAAGTGCAAGTGCTGGGTCATATCATAAGTATATGTTTAATTTTGCAATGACTAATTTATTGATTGGCTGTATCAGATCTCGTGAGACCTAGCCACTATCACGAGAACAGCATGGGAAAGACCTGCCCCCATGATTCAGTCATCTTCCACCAGCTCCCTCCCACAACATGTGGGAATTATGGGAGCTTCAAGATGAGAATTGGGTGGGGACACAGAGCCAAACAATATCAGACTCTCAAATTAAGGTTTATACATTATTTTCTGAAAGAGAGATCCAGTTTCTTCACAGCCTCATCAGCATTTGACATATATTTAAAAATTTTTAACCATATTAACAGATACGTATGGTGTCTTAAAGTGGCTTTAATTTGCATTTCTTAAGGGCTAATGTCATTGAATATCTTTTACTATATTTATTTGTCCCTCAAATACTGTCTTTGATAATATATCTGTGAAACACTTTGCTCATTTTTTAATTGTATTACTTGTTTTCTTGCTGGTGGGTGTAGAGAGTTATTTAAATATTCTGGATATGAGTATTATGCCTGATATGTGATTTCTGAATGTTCTCTCTACATCAGTGGCTTGTGTTTACATTTTTTAGCATAGTCTTTCCCAGAGCAAAAGTATTTAATTTTGATGAAGTTTAATATTTTTTTCTCTTGTGGGTCATGACTTGATGTGATGTCTAAGAATTTTTTGCTAACCCTAGGTCATGAAGATTTTCTCCTCTACATTGTTCAAAAAGCTTTATAGTTTTACATTTTATATCTATTTTGTGTTAATTTTTGTGTAAAGCATGGGCTTTAGGCCAAGGTTCACTTTTTTTGGAAGTCGATGCCAATTGTTTCAGCACTGTTTGTTAAAAATGATCTCTTTCTTCCATTGAACTGGTTTTGCTTATTTGCCAGCAATCAGATGGGTGTTTGTGCACATCTGTGTTCTAAACAGCAGGAAGGTAAAAGAGAGAAGAGAATGTTCATGGTCAAACCATTTGCATGGGAAAAATGAAATAGGGTCTTTATCACAGGTAGGAATATATCCAGCTGAAAAATGAAGTGTCTGTTACTATATAAGAGGAGGATAACGAATATTCAGCAACAATTAGAAGCCTTTACCAGAGCAGCTATCATTTCAAAAAACAACAGAAACACAAAAGCAAAAAATGAAAATGAAAGCATGATTCAGCAGTGTGGCAGATTGTCCTTCTCATTAAGTTCTGGCAGAGAAGTGAAATGGTCAACTTCTCTGGGTGCTCATGGTCCCCAAGTCCTTTCTGCCTGCCTCATTTTGCAAACTTTAATATGTAATTCCAAACTTTTCTCTTCCTTCCTTCTTAAACGCTGACTGTAGTATTCTAAACTTGGACTGGTAAACCACCCTTGATTTCTTTCGGGTCCTTCCGCTTCATTCATGGTTCACAATTTATTTCTCGAAATTGATAACTCTGGTTAATTTCAGGTGATTTCTTTTAAGCTAACAACTCTACCCTAATGTGAATATTTTTGGAACTTGAAAATTATCTTGATTTAGGTAAAACATAATAAAACTACTGAAATGGAAAAGCACAATCCCTTTCCCTGCACATTGAAACTTATGAGGGAGAAGCGAGTGATGGAAATGAAAAGTAAGACTGGAGTGAATCTCAACCAAGTACACATTCACACCAAGACACTGCAAACCAAAGCTATTAGGGCAGTTGAGAGAATAGAAACTCACCCTATCTCATCTGTATTGGTAGTGGCTGTGTATGGCTTAATGTTTAAATGGTGCCCAAGGCATCTTTGACATTTTTAACTCAGATGAGAAACAGCTAAACATTATTAGAAAATTTGCCCTGTTTAATCATATGCTGAACACTTTCTAGTTCAAGAGGAGGATTAGGCTGGTCGGCATCCAGTTGACTCAGCATCAAGGTGCAGCTGGAATGGGAGCTTGGCTAGAACAGGGAATGAATGTCGTCAAAACATGAATCAGGTTTCCTGAGATCCACTGTGAAATACTGGCATTCCTGTTACTTTATTATGTTTTCTTCTTCTAAAACTTAAATTTTGTAATGTAACCTAGACTTTTACAGAAGTGACAAATAAAAAGCTAAATCGACACTTCGAATTTTCAAGGGTTTTCTAGAATGATGATTGTAGCTCTTTTTGTAGTACTGCAAATATGAATATTTTAGGTTCCAGTTTCTTTCTACATTATAGAAAACTGGGAAACTAGATCAACCAATAATAATTATATAAGCTTCAATGTTGGTTTGTAAAAATATGTCAAAAAATTCACATGCCTGCCAGCATTGAATATTAGATCTTATCAATTCTGATTGCTACAGATGTATGCAAAAAAAAAATCATTAATGGCAGATGCATTTAAACACATTTATCATCGAACTTTGGCATATATCTAGAGAGTGTGTTTAACGGTTAACTTTGACTTACATTTCACTATACTAAAAAGCTAAGTGTTAGGTACAGGGAAACAATGTAAGCCCTGCATTTGTGGAATGGGAAGTGATTAAGAGAGTGGATTTTGAAGTCGGGCAACTGAGTACTTGGCAACACTATTTAAAAGATAATGACCTCAGGTGAATTACTTAATCGTTCTGTGCCTCAGTTTACTCATATGTAAATGAGGATAATATTATAAATATCATATACAGTAGTACAGCAAAGAAGATAATCCATATAAATTGTTTGAATTGCTGAATATTTTATTCATATCACGTGCTCAAATATTGCTTGTTACTTATTCATTCGTTTCCTCATTCAACAAATATTTAAGCGCTAAAGTGCCTACCATATACTTATGGTTCTAGTAGCTTAGAATTCATTAGTAAATAAAACAGAAGAAAATCTTTGCCGTTGGGAAGCTTTTTTTTTAATGTTTGGAGGTAAGCTTTATATCCAAAATTTTTGCTTGACTGATTTATGTTAAAATAACTCATGTTTTATTGCAGCTGAAACATTTAAATGTCAATTCACATATTATAATTAATTATAATCACAATTTTGTCTTTTCAGAGATGGCTCAGAGAAGTTAGTCTCAATTCCATTACTGACTTGATTTAGTAGGAAAACACACCTCTTAACAAAAGGAAGCTTTTATATATTGTATACTTGAAAATTGCTAAAAGAACAAGTTTTAAATGTTCTAACCACAAAACAAGTACATGAGGTAATGCATATTTTGAATAGCTTGATTTAACCATTCCACAATGTTTACATATATCAAAATAGCACATTTTACACCATAAATATGTACAATTTTTGTCAATAAAAAATAAACAACTGAAATAATATATTGTTTTTAGAGAGAAGGCCTTTAGAAGGGTGGTTGTCTCTGCAGATTTTAACAGATACAGATAGTAACACCGAACTTTACTCCTCAGCCCTTGGCTCTTCAGTAACTTGTTTCTTCTTTTAACATGTTTTTAAGGACATTAGGACAATATGTCACAAGCCACATTCCATGCTGTCATTTATCTTATGCTGGATGATAGATAAACTTACAGCTTTGCTTAAAGAATTTAAGAATGAATGTCATTTACAGAAGAATTATTTTGATACATTTTAAAATAACTAAAAGAGTTTGACTGGATTGTTTTTAAGACAAAGGATAAATGCTTTAGCCGATTTACCATGGTGTGATTATTATACATTGCATGCCTGTATCAAAGTGTCTCATGTACCCTATAAATATATACACCTACTATGTACCCACAAAAATTAAAAACTAAAAAGTAGAAATTAATTTTAAAAGCCCTCAATGTGCAATGTTAACTACATATAACTGTTCAAGTGGCCTATTTTTAGAGAAAACTACCTATTGTTTTATTGTTGATAGAAGCAAGTTGTTTCTAGAGCTACTTAATTGTACTGGCAAAATTTGGCAGCTACGTGATTTTGATTTCTGTCATCTTGGTTTTCTTTTAACATATACAAATAATAGAAATATCAAGTTTTTAATTATTTAATTTAAATTACTACAGCTTTAATGTGTTAATATTCAGAACAACTTTAAAAATTATTACTTTTTCTGAAAAGTTTCAATGAGCCATTGAAGTGATCAAAACGATTGCCAAGAGACCGTTCTATCATTGTTTTTGAGCTGCACACATATTTTGAGATAGGATAAACAATATAGAGAAGATCTTTCCATAACGTTTCAATTTCTTCAGGTAGAATAAAATCACTCAAAGATGCTCCTCGCTTTGGTTTATTCTCTTGCCATATCTATTTTACTCACAGATTTTATTCTTCTTTCCTTGCCTCTCTATTGCTTACCCTCCAAGTATAATATGAAATAAGCAATCAAGCATGCTTAGTTAAAAATAGCAATTCATGGGAAATGTTTCTTGGTCCTCTTATCTCAGACCTCAAAAAGTAGACATATTTATGACGCCAATCAAATTTAGAATTGCTTTGTAAAATGCTCATCTGTTTAATTTTTTTCTATCTTAGTGATATGTTAAAGATCACCTACTAAACATCATTCATTCATAATTAATTTGAATATCCATCTCTCCACTGATGGCTTGATGAATCATACTACTGTTCCCAAAAGAAATATAAGGTTTTGCCTTTTACTAGCAAAGCAAAGCAGAATCTATTGAAATCACAATAATCCAATTCATGAATTCAGATACTCTTGATCCAAGACATGTTTTAACCTGGACCATCTGGATTGGCTGTATCCACAGCTCAGAGGTGATTAGGAAACTGGGAAGCCCTCCATTTTGAGAGTAAATTTTGGTAAGTATTAACATTGCTTGTAGTCCTAAGATATTTCGTTTTGGCATTAAGCATAAAGGATGGGGGGATCAGTGGAGTCTCCAATTTGATGCTCATTAAGGTTGCCAGAATAATTTCATTGAAATCAGATAATTTGGTATTAAATCAGCCACACCAATCTCCCTGGGTATTTTCTGCTATAATAGACTAACAAGGAATGAGGTGACACATGTGGTTGACTTCATTAAGTCAGATTTTGGGGCTATGGAAACAGATTTTGTGGGTTATGGAAACTAAGCAATTCGTAATTAAGAATTGTTATTTTTAACTAAATGCCCTCAGCATTCTAGGCTTGTCTTAGTCTAAAAACCCATTTAGAAGGCAAATGGTCAGATAACCCACTGTTACATTTTAACATGAAATGGTTCAGCACAGCAATATTCTCATTTAGGTTTGAAAACATTGTTTATGACTGGGCGCGGTGGCTCACGCCTGTAATCCCAGCACTTTGGGAGGCCGAGGTGGGCAGATCATGAGGTCAGGAGATCGAGACCATCATGGTTAACATGGTGAAACCCCATCTCTACTGAAAATACAAAAAATTAGCCGGACGTGTTGGCGGGCACCTGTAGTCCCAGTTACTAGGGCGGCTGAGGAGGGAGAATGGCGTGAACCCGGGAGGAGGAGCCTGCAGTGATCCGAGATCGCGCCACTGCACTCCAGCCTGGGTGACTCCATCTCAAAAAAAGATGAGCGAGACTCCATCTCAAAAAAAAAAAAAAAAAAAAAGGAAAAGAAAAAGAAAAGAAAAGAAAAGAAAATATTGTTTACTATTCTGCTATAAATGGCAGCCAAAGAAGAATGATGATCAAAGTATTTGAGACATCGTTTCCATCTTTTCCTAAATATTCCCCTATTGTCACTGCTCGGTTCAACCACCAAGCCTGAGAAACTAGTATTTTGATTGGTGAGTTTATCATATTTAAGCAGGTGAACCTCAACTTTGTTTGCATCTACTTCTTTGTAAATATCAAGTATTTAATTTGTAAATATCAAGTATTTAATTTGCAATGAGCCTGCAGGTAGGGGTTGAAAATAAATCTATTTTAAGCTTATTAGATTTATGTAATTGTGTTTGAATTTGTATCATTTGAAAAATTGAAGTTAGAATGAGCTTTAAAAAACCTTTTTCCTTTTAGAAAACAACAAAGAATACCTTTGAAAGGTACTATTGGCAAGTGCAACCAATGTGAAGAAAAATATACAGTCAATTTTACTTGAATTTGCTTTTACCTTGTTATTTGGTGCTGTTTTTTTCTTTTTTCCTTTTTCCTTTTTTTTTTTTTTTTTGGCTTTCTGCCATTTTTAGGAAACAGTTCATTTTCTTAAATGAAGAAAGACATTCTGAGAAGCAGAGATTCTGATTCCAAGCAATCTCCAGAATACAATTTCCAGCTACTGGTCTAAAGTATTTGAGCACTTTTAGCCAAGAATTTATAATCCTCCATCAGACCCTGCCATTTGAAATAATCATAGTTTTATTATTTTACCTTGAAAATTGTGCTCTCTGGGACTGCCATTCAAAGAAAAATAAACCAAAAATATAGATAAAACCAATCATTCTGTCATTCCCTGTTCTGCATCTTAGTAGAGATGATGGTGACAGATGAAAATTCTTTGAAAGAGGGATTGCTTCTGTATATCAACCCAAACGTAAGTTGTTTTGTATTGTCAGATAACAATGCTGACTGGAGTAATGAGAAAATAAACATGGACAGGGGCATCAGTGGAAAAGTCCATCACTCAATTTCTACCAATAATAAATAAATGGAGGAAAAAAATATATTCATTACATGGTTGAAAGACTCAAAGCCCATAACATCTAGAAATGCAATTCCCAAACATCCTGTGAGCATTTTTAGAGGCTGTAGCTGAATATCAATATAGTATTTTTTCATCTCCAAAGTCATATTGTTGTTATTTTTTTCTTCCCTGTGTTTCAGGATGGCATACTTCTTTTACTGATCCAGTAAACATAAACCTTGGCAAGGTCGCAGGTCACAGTTACTATAAAATTGATTGACAAGCATATTGAAGAAGAGAGATATTAGTGAAACAAACTATCTATCATGGGGAGAATCACACATATTGTGGTCAAACCATTTTCAAACTTCCAAATAAAACAAGTTGTACTATTGGTCAGTTGATACTGTTATCAAGCCAAGATCCCCCGTGTTTTTCCAATCATAGTAACAAGATGCGCTGAAGTGTTTTGGAATGATGAATGTCAGATAAAAGATCATTAAATTACTGAAAATACTGTTTTGCATTTTGAGGATTGTAGTCTGGATGTAAATATATAAATTTAACAGATCTTTTGACTGATTTTACTAGACTGACCAGTTGGTAGTTAGATTAACAATCAAAAATGGGGAAGTCAGCCTTTATGAACTGAACCCAGTCTTCTCGCAAATCGGGCAGTTGAGTGACACATGAATGCAGAATACTTAGTAGGCAGAGGCTATCCTTTTTTTTTCTTGTTTTTAATAAGGCCTTTCTTCAATTGGAGGTTATATTTTCAGTTTGTACCTAAAATAAAAATATTTTCTCTACTTAGTGTTTCATTTTCCTCAAAATGAAAACACACAACTTTTGGGAAATACATTGAATATATAACTTTTCCAATCTTAATTCATTTATTATTGGTAGAGTATCATTCTCAGGATTTCTTTCTAATTCTTGCTGGCTTTATAACATGGAATAAAATTTAAAACAATCTTAAGGTGTATAAGCTCTGGAGAAGTCAGCTGAATTGGGTAATTAATCAAGATGCCGCTTTTCTGCTCTCTGGCCTCTGTTTGTGAATACTCCATGCTATTGGGCACCCCAGGAATTCTACTCTGCTTTGAAGTGAGCTGTGTTCCCCCAAAACTTATATGTTGAAGCTTTAAACCCCATACCTCCCAAAGGTTTCATCTTCAATACCATCATATAAGATATTGAAAGTATAATCATTATTACACTTTTATACTATATCTTCATTATACTTTCAATATCCTATGTGATGTTATTGAAGATGCGACCTGTGGGAGGTAATTAGGTTTTCATGTGGTCATGAGAGCCGGGCCCTCATGTTGGGATTAGTTCCCTTATAAAAAGAAACCAGAGAGCTTTTCCTCTGTCCCCTAACTCTGTGAGGACACAAAGAGAAGATAGTCAATTGCAAGCCAGGTAGAAAGCTCTCACTAGAAACCAACTCAGACAGCATTTAAATAGACTTTCTAGCCTCAAGATCTGTGAGAAATAAATGTCTGTTGTTTTAGCCCCCAGGTTATGAGATTTTTCTGTTGTTGTTATAGCAGCCAGAGCAGACGAAGACAACCTACCACTAATGTTGAAGAAACACAACATTAGGACAGGTAGGACAACTTCCACCCTATCACCTATCACTAAGGTTTTCCCAGGGTATGCATGTTTATGGGCATTCCACCTCACCAACAAGCCTCCTAAAAAGTCGTTGGCTTCTTGTCTTGTTCTTGCCACAGAGTATTTCCAGGCCATCGGTGGGACAATTGGAATTGAGAGTATCATAGAAAATCTTTGCGTGCTATTTTCTTAAGGTATAAAATTAAAAGACCATTATGAAAGCACTTTTCAGATTAGATATAAAAGTAATTATTATCAGAAAGATTTTCACCAATGATAGAAAGCAAAACACAATCATTTTTCAGATGAATTTGCTCCTTTTTGGGTTTAAAGAAATAACAAGTCAATTAGAAAAGAAATGAACTGTAACCCCTAAATTCCTTTGGATTCATGTCATGTGTTGTGTATAGATTGCAAGGGAATTAATACTGTATATGCCACAGCCGAATTAGACAACAAAGAACCCTCAGAGATGACAGGTTTGAAACTCCCTGCTGGAGGTTAAAGAGACTGTAAAACAATCACTTGAGACAGAACTGGGACTCACCCACATCATTACTCTCAAGTATGCATACTGAAGATGTTTATCAGATAACAATTTTATTCAATGTCCATTAATCTGAAATATAATTTGACCTGCCTTTTATGTAGTTTGGCTTTATGCTATCTCTTGAAAAGCAAAGCATAAAGACTATTATAGAAAATATGTTTATCCTATTTGAAAGAAGTGTGTTTAACTGCTTTATCACATTAATTCGTTTTATGTAACTAGATGTTGTTACTTAAAGATCATGGAATCATGGGTCATGGTTTGGAAAGATCCTGAAAGTTCATCTGGTTTTGCCATCTGCCTCCCAACCAATGAAATATTCTTCTACTCATTTTGCAGTAAAATATGCTGATTAAAAGAGGTCAGCCCGTACCTGGAAATATCTTGTCAGCACTTGCTTTTGTTGTTGTCGTCATTTCTCTGACTATAGCAAGACTGTATTCTTAATCGAACATATTCTGTAATTTGGATTTTCTCCCAGATTTGATGATCCTGTCTCCCAATTAGTACAATTTGGAGGAGTCTTACTATGCATGTGTCTGCTTGTACTCAATTTTTATGTACAGAATTTGACTCTAACTTGTGTCAGTGCTGTATTATGTCCATTACATTTGTAAACTGTAGTCAATTTTTGTTTTATAAATGATCAAGGCATTTTACTTTTTATCTGATACATTCCTGAAGCATGCTGTTAAATTATATTGTATTCTATATAAATGACAAGTAACATAAATCTGATGTGGAAAACACTTATCTATTTACAAGATATAAGTTAATGAGAATGACTGGGTGTGTGACTTGAGAATTCAGTTTTATAATTTTATAGCCACCCTTTATATGATTATAGATTTAATTTTTCTCAAAAGTGTTAATCTTTACAGGGAAAACTTCCCTTCAATCTTCTCTGAAACAGAGTTGCTGATAAGTAAATGCAGAAATATGGTGCTGCATAATGCTTTACAATCATTCTATTCTGGGTGACAATCACATAAATTGGACTGGACTGGTAGAGCTCAGCTTTATTATTCTACATATGCAATTAGCTCCATTACTCAGTTAACTCTCCTTCTCCCATGCTCATCAGTCAGCTGGAGAAAACAACCATTGAACTGCTAATGGGAATCTAGAAGTTTCCCTCTTTTTATTCACCCTCTTTTCACAATTATCTTGCAATATGAGGCAAAAAGAAAGTTAGTGAAAAATGCAACTGTTTTATATGATACATATTTATCATGTAAACATAGGGTACAGAGGAAAGGGACTGCTAGCACCTCAGTCTTCATTGTTCACTATGTTCTAATTACTCTGACCCAAAGGAAATCTGAGAAGAGGGTTTAGAAAAACTTGAAAGACATGCTGACCTTCCATGCCTATCAGGTGAATGGCTCCTGGTGCAATCACTGAGAAAACAAAAAGTACTGTAAATACAATAAGACTAGGGTAAATAGGAATTTCAGGCAGTTATGCCTGCTTACTTGACTTTGCCTATGATAAGGGTCTTGATTGTAAAATAAAGGAAGGATGCAGAGAGTGGCATAGGGAGTAAGGTTGGTGGGGAAAAAGAGTCAGTGGCTCTCTTTGGTGATGATAGGACAGAACTCTGTTCACAGAGAGATTCTGTGATTATAAACCTGTGTTCCCAAAACTCCTAATGGCCTAGGGTGCAGGATAGTCTCCTTCTGATTGGCCTTCAACACACAAGTATGTGACCTGTGTTCAGAGATGCTAAGTGGAATCTAGACGTCACATTGTCACTTCTGTGATATGTGACTTATAATATTAAGTGATCACTACACCCTCATCTTTAATTGCCTCTCACACCTCCAGCTGTGTAATGTTCTGTGTCTGCATTGTCCAGTATGGCAGTCAGCAGCCACATGTGGCTACTGAGCACTTTAAATGTGGCTAGTACAACTGAGGAACTGAATTTTAAATCTTATTTAATTTTAATATCTTAAAATTGAGTAGTCCCCTATGGCTTTGCCTTAGAAGTAGCATTGGTTTGACCAGTGTCACAGGCTATGCGACTTCAAACAGTTTAGTAGAGTTAAAGTTGACCTTATTTTCTTTCTCTCTTGTGCAAGAGTGACAATAAGAGGTGTGAACTGTGAAAATTGATATCCTGAGTACATAAGAGCTGTCAACATCTAGGGGAAGACTGTGACCTTACTGCGTAGCCCTCACTACTCCCCAAGGGTAAGTGCCTCTCTACCTCGTGAGATCAGTTGTTACATCAGGTTGAGAATACCAACTCAAAGCAGCAACTAGGAAATGTGGAGCAAAAAAGATAATGGTTGCAGTTAATATCTTCATTAATGTCTGCAGAACCTGAATGGTAAGGGGACAGTCAATCAATGCCTGATAACTGCAAATGAGAAGGCTCACGAGCTAGCTCTCTAACACTCTTCTGTACACATTCTCTTTTATTTCCTCTCACCTCCATTCTAGGACAAGATTAAGATATTTAGAAGCCCTGCACACTCAAGGACTATGGTGCTTCATTCACATGTTATTCTTAATGAAAACATCATTAGAGAGTAAAATAAATGTAAAGATGTTCATCAAAGTTTGTTCAAAAATACTATTGCCTTAAGCAGAATGGTGAGTCTGCCTTGTGGGTAATCAGTGACTCCCCCTCCTCCATCCCCAGTGCTTTTTTTTTTTTTTTTTTTTTTTTTTGGTCAGTCCAACAGCTATTACCCTGGTTTAAAGAGATCAAGAGCAGGCATCCCAAACCAGCAACTCCCTCGGAGCATTGAAGTAAATGATTTCTTTTATTCTGCCTCTCACTCCTTTTCCTCTAACTTTACATCTGCCTTCCTCAGTTCTGAATTTTTTTCTTTTTTTTTTTTGAGACGGAGTCTCACTCTGTCACCCAGGCTGGGGTGCAGTGGTGTGATCTCCACTCACTGCAAGCTCTTCCTCCTGGGCTTAAGTGATTTTCCTGCCTCGGCCTCCTGAGTAGCTGGAACTACAGGCGCCCGCCACCACACCCAGCTAATTTTTGTATTTTAAATAGAGATGGGGTTTCACCATGTTGGCCAGGATGGTCTCGATCTCCTGACCTTGTGATCCACCCGCCTCGGCCTCCCAAAGTGCTGGGATTACAGGCATGAGCCACCGCGCCCGGTGCACAGTTCTGAATTTAAAACCAAAGACCTGGGATAGACTTTGGAGAAAGTGGGAAGACCTCGTGACCATAGTTTATGTTGTTCTTTTAAGTCATTTGTTCTTAAATAAGAGTAATGCGTCCAAATCACCAGCAGAGCTCCTTAAAAAGTACAGACTGGTAAGCCCCATTTCAGAATGGCAGACTGAGTAGTTCTGAGATGCAGCCTGAGAATTTGCACTTCTAGTAAGTTTTCAGGTAATACTTAGATACTGATCTGGCAACCACACTTTGAGAACAAATACTTTAGGTCTTGCTTTGGAATTTAGGTTTCAACTCCAGCCGGTAAGGGTAATGGTTAGTTATTTTGTTTCCTTGCCTCAGTTGTGTGTGAGTGCGTATGTGTGCACACACATGTGTGTATTCCCAGGGGACTCTTAGAGGAGCAGTTGTGTCTGAGGGCAAGATTCTGCATCTTTGCATCCCTTGAACAAATGCCACCTTTAAAATAATCTTTTCAAGGTATCCCAAAACAAGACCAAACATGACTTCTACTTTCTCTTCTCCCTATTTTTAGGTTGCTATTTTTTATTAACCCTACTCTGTCTTGGTGATCGAATGACTTTTCATTTTTTGAGTTATATTTCAAGGTTAGGAATATTGGCTGAAATAGAAGCTAGCTAACTAATGGTTTCTGTTTTAACTTACCTATACAGGATAAGAAAACAGAACTATCTCTCATGCCACCACCATTTTCTCCATGCCCATGGGAGAGGCAGAGCCTGACTGAGACTGTGGTTGCTATGCCCATGATAGGTCTATACAGCCAAATTTCTCCCCCCCTTTTTTTTTTTCTGGCATGGAAAAGTAAGGGTTGAACTGGAGATCTGAAGAGTTGTGGAGAAAGGGCATGAGGCTGCAAAATACCATTTCTTAAACAGAAAAATTATGGTAGGAACTTCACCTACTCCAGTGAATGGGCTGCTCAGAGTCCCCTGTGAAACTTTCTCCAAAGGCATGAGCCTGAAAGTCATCTCTAGAGGGTCTGGTGCAGTGGGTCTGGTTTCATAAATGAACGACCTGAGAAGATTGATTTAATACCACTCATACTGTCAAAGTCAGATTTGAAATTCAGTTGCCTGAAATAACCTGTGCTGTTTCCACATCTGCTGCCTCTCTTTAAAGGTTAGACTAATGATTCTTCCAAAAGAGAGAAAAATCTACCTTCATCCCCTCCCTTAAAAATGGTAGCATTGCTATGGCTGAGACTGCAGGGGAAAAGGAATTTTATCGTTTTTCTGACCCTATCAAGATACTAAAATGTTCAAAAACAGGAAGAGTGTATTATTCTCACCTCTTCTATAAGAGCAGTCCACTTCTGCAAATAGCCCACAGATCTTAGGGCTCCAAAGACACACTTTATAAAAGTCCAGATGTTCACAGACACTCTGCAATCAATTTCAACCTTGGGTAATTGCACTCTTTCTATCCAAGGGCAGTTTCAACAGGATATGATATATTTTGTTTTTGTTTGCTGTAAGTACCAATAGCTCAAGAAGGACTGTTATAACAATCCACTTTATCCCAGCTAGTAGCTGACCTCCAGGGAGCTCAAAACACTTTTTATGAGGTTCATATTAGTTATCAAAATTGAGGTCTTCTGAAGGAAATAGAAAGTCTATTACTTCCATTTTACAGATAAAATAGTCAAGGCCCAAAGGCTAAATGATTGTTTTGTATCCTCACAAAACCAAAGCCCTTGTGTTTCTGGGGTCAGGGGTCTGAGATCTAGAAATAAAAACAAGAACAAAACCCTGCCATATAAATTATCTATCTTGTCATCTCCTAACCTAAAAGGGAGTGGACTTTTCTTTCTGGCAAATAAATCATAACTTATACTTGATTCATGGAGCAACAAAACTTATTTCTTTCTCCTCTCATTTTTTGTTATTGAAGTTGTTTTAAGTGGGTTTACTCATGAGAATGTTAAATATTAAATTTTAAGAAGTTTAACCTATACTTTTCTTTTCTACAGGTACAATTTGGAGATATTCCAGGTTCTGTTCCAGACCATTACAATAAAGCAAATATCACAATAAATCAATTCACACAGGTTTTTTGGTTTCCCAGTACATATAAAAGTTATGTTTATACTATTTTGTAGTATATTGTGTGCAATAGTATCATGTCCAAAAAAAGTACATAACTTAATTTTAAAAAGTCTTTATTATTTAATAATAATAACAATCATCTGAGCTCTCAGCAAGTCACCTTTTTGCTGGTGAAGGTTTTTTCTTTAATGTTGATGACTGCTGACTAGTCAGGGTAGTGGTTGCTGAAGGTTGGGGTGGCTGTGGCAATTTCTAAAAATAAGACAGCAATGAAGTTTGCTGCATTGATTGACTCTTCCTTTCATCAAAGATGTCTCTGTAAAATGTGATGCTGTTTGATAGCGTTTGACCCACAGCAGAACTTATTTCAAAATTAGAGTCAATACTCTCAAATCCTCCTGCTGCTTTATCAACTAAGTTCATTCAATATTCTAAATTCTTTGTTATCATTTCAGCAGCGTTCACAACATCTTCACAAAGAGTAGATCCCATTTCAAGAAATCATTTTTTTTTTTTTTTTTTTTGCTCATCCCAGGAAACAACTCCTTTTTCATTAAAGTTTAAAATGACATTGCAGCAATTCACTCACATCTTCAGGCTTTGATTCTAATTCCAGTTCTCTTGCTATTTCTGCCACATCTGCAGTTACTTTCTCCATTGAAGTGTTGAATCTTCAAAGTCTTTCATGACAGTTGAAATAAACTTCTTCCAAATACCTGCTAATGTCGATATTTTGAGCTCCTCCCATGAATCATGAATGTTCTTAGTGGCATCTAAAATGATGAATACTTTCCAGAGGGTTTTCAATTTACTTTGCCTAGATCCTTGAGAATAATCACTATCCATAGCAGCTATAGCCTTACAAAAATGTGTTTCTTAAATAATAAGACTTGAAAATCAAAATTACTCCTTGATCCATGGAGTACAGAATGGATGTTGTGTTAGCAGGCATGAAAACAAGTCTTCTGGTATATCTCCATCAGAGCTGCTGGGTGACCAGGTGCATTGTCAATGAGCAGCCACATTTGGAAAGGGGTATTTTTCCCTAAGAAGCACATCTCAACAGTGGGCTTAAAATATTCAGTAAACCATGTTGTAAACAGATGTGCTGTCATTCAGGCTTTGTTGTTCCATGTATAGAGCACAGGCTGAGTAGATTTAGCATAATTCTTAATGGCCCTAGGATTTTCAGAATGGCCAGTGGCTTTAAATTGGCTTCAATTTAAAGTCACCAGCTTCATTAGCTCCAAATAAGAGAGCCAGGCTGTCCTTTGAAATTTTGAAGCCAGACGTTGGCTTTTTTATGGCTATGAAAGTTCTAGATGGCATCCTCTTCTAATAGAGTGCTGTTTCATCTACACTGAAAATCTTTTGCTTAGTAGGGCTACCTCCATTCATTGCCTTAGTCAGGTTGCCTGGATAGCTTGCTGCAACTTCTACATCAGTAGTTACTGCATCACTTTACATTTTTATGTTACACAGGTTGTTTTTTCCTTAAATCTCATGAACCAACCTCTGTTAGCCTCACACTTTGCTTTTGCAGTTTCCTCAGCTCTTTTAGACTTCCTAGAATTGAAAAGAGTCACAGGCTTGTTCTAGATCAGGTTTCAGCTTAAGGAAATATTGTGGCTGGTTTGATCTTCTATCTGGACCACTAAAACTTTGCCCATATTAGCAATAATGCTGTGTTTTCTTACCATTAATGAGTTCACTGAAGTGGCACTTTTAATTTCCTTCAAGAACTTACCCTTTGCATTCACAACTTGGCTAGCTGTTGGCTGTAAGAGGTCTAGTTTTCAGCCTGTCTCAGCTTTGAACATGCCTTCCTCACTAAGTTTAATTATTTTTAGTTTTTGATTTAAAGTGTGAGACATGATCTCTTCCTTTCACTTGAACACTTAGAGGTAATTGTAGGGTTATTAATTGGCCTAATTTCACTATTGTTGTGCCTCAGGGAATAGGGAGGCCTGAGGAAAGGGAGAGAAATGGGGGAACCGGAGGTTGATGGAGCAGTTGGAACACACATTTATCAGTTAAGTCAGTCATCCTATGGGGATGGTTTCATGGCTCCCCAGAACAATTACAATAGTAACATCAAAGATCATTGATCACAGATCACCATAACAAATGTAATTACAGTAATAGCAATAAAGCTTGAAGTGTTTTGAAAATTACTATAATGTGACACAGAGACATGAAGTGAGCACATGCTGTTGGAAAAATCATGCTGCTAGACTTGCTTGAGGCAGGGTTGCCACAAGCTTTCAGTTTGTATAAAGCAAAATATCTGTGAAGTGCAATAGAATGAGGTATGCAGGCTGCATAAATAAATAATCAGCTGGATTCAGAAAAATATCCCTGGATTTGGAGCTTTGTGATGGCAAAATGGGACTTGGAAACCGCACTACTTCATTAATTTCATCTTTATTCTGTTTTATTTTTGTGGCAATTGTGGTTTTATGCAAATACTGATGGTGCATAGGAGAAGGAAGCTACTATAGGTTAAGTCCTTTCTATTTGTTCTGAGCCTCCCATGCCTATTTCTAGCAAAATGCTCATAAAACCATCAGGGATTTCCCTCTTTACTCATCGGAGTTCCTGAAGGGCAGAAACTATTCACTGTATCATTGTACCCCAAATATATAGAAAGGAGGCTTGCAAACAATAATCAATGATCTACTTTATTGAACTCTCTAGAGCTGCCTCTAGCTTCATACACTCTATTATGTGCCTTGTAGACTGACGCACATGGAAGTCATTGAAAACCTCTCTTGAGTTCCGCCAATAGAAGGCGTCCATAGGAGATTTGAGGGCAGAAGAAGAGTGAGGTTGGGGTAGGTCTTCCTCTAACTTTCTCCTTGTCAGGTTGCTATGGGTTAGCACTATCCATTTAGTAAAAGCCACAACAATGTTCAAAAACACTTCATGAAGCTTTGTTCAGAAATGATAGTCATGAGCTTAAAAAACTAAAAGAGAAGAAAACTGTACAAAACACAACAAAAATAGATCCTGTCATTGCCAGAAACCTGAAATTTATATTAGGCTGAAAGTCAGAAAACTATTTAATGTGATCTATGTGGTTTGCTGTTAAAGTACAGATCAATGAGATTGAATTTTAAAATAAATTTTAATGTCCTCGTATTTGCATTTTGATGTTTGCTTTTGTCAGTGAATATAGATTTTATACATGTGTACCTGAAAGACCTGCATCACGCTGGCATATTAGTCATCCTGAGCAGATGCTTAAAAAATTGTTTTCTAGTAACATCCTACAATGTCTCACATTTACCCATGCCAGTCTCTGCTCATGGTATACTTGTTAGAGGACTTGACTTAAGTCCTCTACTATCTAAGATGATTTTTCTTTTCCAGGTTAATTATAGTTGATAGATTTCGAATCCTATTCAATATCACTCTAATAACTGCATGATGAATCTCAAAAGGGACTCACAAATCAGAGAACCTTAGCAATTAAACATATCCCTATGGTGAAACCCCATAGAATTTTTTGCTTTTCTTCTAACATCTATCACAGTTGAGAAAACAGATGGTGTCTTTTCTCCTTTGTGTTCCTTGCAGCCTCTAGCAGGGTGATTGGCTCATTGTAAGTAAGCAGCACATGAATGCTGGAATAAACTGAGGGGTCATCTAGTCGCACCTGATGGCTTAAAGCAAGAAATTTCTGCACATTTCTAAGAGACAGTCACATAGCTTCTGTCTGAAACCCTGTAACATTGTTTAAATATACCTTATAACTTAACCAAATTTCAATCCCACTTCTAAGCAAGCCCAAGTAACTGGTATTAGTTTTCTCTTGACTTAAGTCTTGTCTTATAACTTAACATGCTTAGTTCTTTCTATTTTTCCTTCAAAACTTACTATAGTATAATGATTTCAGTTCATGTTCATCTGCTTATTCTTGTTTGTTACTATCTCTGTTCAACTATGACTGCCCTCAGATTTGATCGAATTATTGCAGTAACACTCCAGTAATTTAAGAGAGTTCCTTCAATTCATTCATCTAACTTAATAGTTCTCAAATTTTATTGAGTACTGGACTCTCACGGGTACTAGTTTAAAATCTAGAGCCCTATACCCTGAAATTCTAATTCAGTAGGTCTAATTCACCAGATTTTCATAATCTAATTTAAAAAGAGGATGTGACAAACTATTTCTATATCTGAGCACTATCCTTATTTTAACACTGAATGAGTTCCATTGCCTTTAAAGAGTATTACATCATACTGACCTAAATGCAAAGACAATTGTTAGCATTTATAGAAAACAAAGACAGTGGTGTGACAAACCACACACCATTATCCAACTATTCAATTAGGGAAGAGGTCCTTCTCAGAGAGGGTTTATTAGGTTCTGACTTTTCAATAGAGAGAGCTTCTGTTGTCTTAATAGGCTTTGCTCCATGTCACAGAGATACAAAGTGCTGAGAAAAACACATCATGAGTACTTAAGTATTTTTTATTTATGCAAAAATGCATTCCATCATTTTTTAAAAAGAGAGAAAGAGAAAAAAAGTTTGGTAACACGAGGAGGAATACGGACCAAGAAGAGAGATGACATTAAACTTAGATATGCACACAGGTCAACATTTTAAGGATTCTTAAAGAATAATTTGTAATATCCATAAAGAAGACTCATTATATATTACTATATTGCTAATAGTTAGAATCCCATCGATTCTGCATGCCATATTTACTCCCTAGTGACCGATGACACGACAAACTATGTCTTTGTTTGAGATATAAGAGCAAAATATTTGTGGGAAGATGATCCCTATTATTCATATGCATGTTTAAATGCAATTCTACCCATTAGGGTGTGGTGCTGGAATTGTGAGAGTAAGATCATAGGAAAGTCTTTTCAAGTTTACCAGACTGAACAGTAAATGTATTGGCTCTAGGCTTTATTAAATAGAGAATGATAAATCACTGTTGTGTGGAAAAGATTTTTCATTGAGATTAAGAAGAACGCTGAGATCAAGTCTTCATACCATATAGGAACTACAAATGGTCATGTACACGCTACTGTAATTTCATATTCTGTTAAAATCTTCATATACTTATACATAATCATAATGCAGTACAAAGAACTGATCAAAGTTAGGCTAAAAATAATAAAGTTTAACAGAAAAAAACTATACTTAGGTTGAACTGTGTATATAACAGAGTTCCTTCAACTTATTCCTCCAATCAAATGGTTCTCAAATATATTGAGTACTGGACTCTCACAGGTACTAATTTAAAATCTAGAGTCCTACACTCTGAAATTCTAATTCAGTAGAATTCAGCAGGTCTTCAGAATCTACCTTACAAACCACACTCCTCTTAATCCTGATGCAAGTGGTTTTCATACAACTCTTGGAGAAGTACTGGATTAAAAGTGTATTTAAAGCATTTTCATTTTATACATTTTTTGAAACATTTGTGCCCTATGTACCCTCAAAGTGAACTGCTGGGGCCAGTGGTTACTAATAAGAAAAGAGAAGAAAGGCATATTTATGGATTGTCTTTTAAAACATTTTATTTTGAAATAATTTTAGGCTTATAGATTGATGCACTATCTTAAAAGGACTAGTTCTACGTCGTTCTATGATACTGAGCATGATGAAATGATAATATATGTGTGTAGCAGAAACATGAGAACTGGACTCCCTGTTTGCTCATTACCTAGCTTGTAAAATGACTTGCCCAGATATATTTATATAGGCTTCCAATATTTTAGTTTAATTAGCCCCATCTACTGATATATGATATACACACTACTTTTTGTATTTTATGCTTCAAAATACAATGCCAGTCAACTTAGTAGGTGGACCAGTCATATCATACTTACAGCATTTATATTATAGTAAGCCTTCAAAATTATACAATTTTAGAACATACCTTAAATATTTGCTGCTAAATTTTCCATTGAAAAGAAGTATCTGTGCTCTATGCAATCATAAATTGATTTTATCCAGCTATGAAAAGTTAAAAAGAAAAATTTTAGCATATAGGTACGCAAATAACCTGTACACAACCTTTAAACAAAATGTGTCCATTAAAGATTTCAAATCCATAGTATAGTTGAACTTTGTCCTTACTACATGTTTAAAGCAATTTAAAATATTTATTTAGCTTAATTCAGCATAAGCCATTTCATCCTGGATTTTAATACTGACCTCAGAACATATACTGATTGAAAGAAGGAATCATTATTATGTATTAATGGTGAAAATTAAGTTAAAATGTACTTTAACACACTTGTGAATTTCTAAAGCTGACAGCAATAAGGAATGTATTAAGACATTATCTCTTTATTTTTCAGATGAAATATATCACTTTTATATTCTATAGGCAGAATGAGACCCACAGATATGGCAGTTGTATTTGAATATTATATAGTCAATATATTTAGAAATTAAGTCTGTTGAATCAGCTGAATTCTTCTCTTATTGGTCACTAGTAAAAAATAATCTCGTCAATGAGAGACAGTTGTCACTGTTAATTAAAAATCCCTACTGTGTAAATTGGCATTTAGGTACTTGCTGATAAGAGGTTTCTGCTACAATAGGCTGTTACAACTTCTTCATAATAGTTAAGGCCTAACACTGAAACCCTTCTGTGTTCTGTTTCAGTGACCCACTCCATAAAGTCACTGTGGACTGTTGTCCTTGTCCAACATCCTCAGCTCCCCATTAAATATCTATTTCACATCTTAGATCCTTCCTGATAAAAGATGCATGATCTGAAATCTTGGCTATAACATAAGATGGGTCAAACAATGTTCACATTTGAAATTTTTCTTTCATGTGACTCAAACGGGGCCTAGCTTTTGCTTCTTAAAAATCATTACCCATGTTAGTATGTGTGTGTATGTGTGTGTGTGCACATGCATACGTGCTGGGGAGTGAAGATAACCAGATAGGACCTAGACTGTTAAAACTTTTTTTTTTTCTTTTTTATTTTTTTTTTTTTTGAGACGGAGTCTCGCTCTGTCGCCCAGGCTGGAGTGCAGTGGCCGGATGGCAGCTCACTGCAAGCTCCGCCTCCCAGGTTCACGCCATTCTCCTGCCTCAGCCTCCAGAGTAGCTGGGACTACAGGCGCCTGCCACCTCACCCGGCTAGTTTTTTGTATTTTTTGGTAGAGACGGGGTTTCACTGTGTTAGCCAGGATGGTCTCAATCTCCTGACCTCGTGATCCACCCGTCTCGGCCTCCCAAAGTGCTAGGATTACAGGCTTGAGCCACCGCGCCTGGCCAGACTGTTAAAACTTTAAAACATCTAGGAAACCTCTTTGGCTAAGTTGGTTGATGTATCCAGTAAAGGTGAGTGTCAGCTAAGTATCCAAACACCTTACGAAGGTGAGTGTCAGCTAAGTATCCAAACACCTTACCTCTCCCCTGTGACCTAGAAGATTTAGACCTGCCAGAAAAATTTAGCAAGATTACTGCCAAGTCTGCCTTTTTTGTTCTGTCAAGAGTTTCCATTGCAAAAGACTTTGGGAATGTAGATGGTTTCTATTAACACCAATACAAAGGTTGTGGGTCTAGTAAATATTAGGTAATAACAGTGTTCAAGACGCAGTGGTGATGGTGGGGTCATGTCCAGGAGAGGAGGTGTTAGCCCAGTATTGTGGATTGTTAGGTCCTATTCTTGGCTCAATTACTGGGAAAGGATTTGACATTAAGCTTTAATAATATTTGGCCCTGATATTTCTGTTTGGAAGACATTATAATAATAATGTGCTATGTATTATGAAGTAGTTGATACACTAGTTACCCAAGAAACTACTTGTGCATGAAAAAACAATCACAGCTTGCCATCCTAGGGGTATAACAAGAGCACACTTACAATTTGGATAAATTTCTGAATAAAGTTAAATAAGGCAAATTATATAACTAGGTTAACTTTTGTGAACCTAAGTTGTAAATAAGTCCCTCAAGTAGTATTATCATTTTTTCTCATTTTTTTCATATTACTTGAAAATTTTTCAATATAATATAACAAATCATGAACTATGAAAAGAAAAAGGCCCACATTCTATATCTGGCCTTGCGATGTGCATGGGTAACTAAAAGCTTCACATTATGGACAAATCAATAAAAATGAAAACTGTCAAATAAAAAGTTGACACTAACCTGGATTTACCCAAGCAATATTCCCCAACCTAAATCTATTTCCCAAAGCCAAAAAGATTTAATAACTGTCCTAGAAACAGGTTGTAATTCATGAAACACTGATATCAACAACCAAATCAAAGAATTCCAGGAAATTCTTTCACAGGCTTGTACCTAATTTTCCCAGTTGAATGGGAGTGTCTCTATTCTGGCCCCCATAGCATTTTATTCTGACTCTCATTTGGCACATTTTGTCTGAAACTGCAGCTCAGTCCCAGTTGTGCACCTATGTATGCTATGACCTACAGCAAATTAGCTAATCAACTTTTGCTTCCAGTTCATCATCTATAAATAGGAGTAATAAAAGCACCTAGCCCATAAGGTGAATGCCAGACCTACTCCATAGCGCTTAGCAAGGTGTCTGATATATAAGTGCCTGATAATATTAACTATTATAATTATTATTCTCCTTATTATAATTGTTATTATTAGATATTATCATCACTCCCAGTTAGTGAGCTCCTTTTACCCCCACATAATGATCAATATATGATTTTTCACATTCCTTTTATTGTAAGAATGAAAAAGTGAATGATTGAATGCATGAAATAATGAATGGGAAAAAAAAGGCAAGCACTTGAAAGACAGGGAGCTTATATACCAGAAGACAACATAATAACTAAAGCAGATCCTGATGGCAGATCTTTGTTCAAAATTTCCACAGTCTGACCACTTCTCATTACCTCTGCTGCTTTGCCCAGTCCTAGTCATGATCACTTCTAACCTAGATTATCCAAAAATATTCTAATGGAAGACTATGTTCCTGATATTGGCTTCTTTAAGGCTAATCTCACCTCAGATAAGACCCAATTAAAATTAATACTTATCATGTTAGTTCTCTGCTCAAAATCCTGTAATGATTTCCTATCACTAAGGGTGAAATGTGAAGGTCTTTCAATGGATGACCAGGCCTCTACAAGATCTTATACTCCACCCCTAACTTCCTTCACCTTTGCTTTGTCTAGACAAGCTGCTGCTTCAGGGCCTGTCTCCTTGATGTTCTTAGCTTGAAATTCTTTTTCCCAAGACACTGTCTAGATTAATCCCTCATCTTTTTAGACCTGTACTCAAATGTCATCTTTCTTAGCCATCCTACCTAACATTCCAACCCTGCCCTCCACTTCACAGCTTTACTCTTAAACTATTTTTCTATCCATCATTTTCCCTGATTTATTTTTCTTCTCAGCATTTATCACTTTCTAACATACCCTACATTTGTGTATTTATCTTGTTTACTATTCATCTCTTCTACAGAAATATAAATGCCATGATGGCCGCCAATGTTCTCAGCACCTACATGATGTCTGCTACATAGCAGGTACTAGGTACTTTCTGAACAAAATAAATGATTAAACCATTTTAATTATATTGTTTATTACTTAAAAGCCAGATGTGATAGCTTCCCCTGGGGCCTTTGATATGCCTCTATGATATCTGTGTGTGTTGGAAATGTAGGGAAGTTTGACATAGAAAGGTAATTGGGGTTGAATTATTGGAACAGAGGAAAGTAATAGTGAGTCAGAACATGGAAAGTGGGAAAGGCATCTCTGAGTACCTAGAATGTACACTGAGGATATTGGTCACCTGGGTGAGATTGGAAAGAGGTAAAAAGAAATTGGAGAACATCATGAGGGAAAAAAATCCAAAAAACAGAAAAGTCAATAAGCCACATTTCATCTACTTTATAATTTTGCCTTGTGCTGCCTCATTTCTTCTTCCAGGAGTTTAGTAAAGATCTTCATAGGGAACATTGAGCTCCAGCACTGCTAAGACTCTATTCAGAAAATGGGCTCCCTACAGAAATGGAGTCCCATGGTCCCAAACTCACCATTACCCTGCTCTGCAGAGCTTAGGATGCCAGACAGAAGTAAGGGATAGACAGAGGTTATTAAATTCTAGGATGTTTATGGAAAAGCAGAGCCCCACTAATCATACCTGTTTCCTCTCCCCATCTTTGATTAAGAAGGCTTCTTTCATTCTTGCTTCTCCTTCCTAGAAGTTGTCAGGGGTCAGGATTTGAAGAAGGCTTTGTTAAGAAGGACCAGGGTTGGTAGCCAATGACAAGTAGAAGGAACTCATGGAAATAAGTAAACTATCCATAGTTTGTCATCTTCAGGGGCACTCTTGAAAAGCTGATTTCCCATTTTAGGGTAATCTACTACAAAAGAGGAGAGAAAGTATTCACTAAAGATGGCAGATGGGGACAAAAGGAATAAGTCATACTTTCACAAATTACTTGTAGAATTGTTAGTGATGTTACCTGAAGGCAAGTACACTTTTATTCAGAGTTATTCACCTTATCATTTTACACAGTTCAGTTCTGAATTGGAGATACACTTAAGATTTGAGATAGGAAAGAATAATTCCAACAGCCCCATACCAGAGCTTCTCCATTACTGCCTTACCTTCATGTAATTTTCGGTGTGTTTATGATCTTTATTATTCATTTGTTGCCAATGTAATGTTTACAGTTAGGGAAAGTAGAGTAATAAATTATCACTCATCACAGAAATTATCCAATTTAGCAATAGGCGAAAGATATGAATGGCTGTTCTTTCTGTAGAGGGCTTCATTTGAGTCTATCAACAAAGCTACTTTACTGCTCTAGGCATAGGGGTTAATAAGTATGGTTTTTTTCTAGTAGAAATGCAAATAATGCCTGTCCAATGGAACATACAACCTGAAATGTTATGGTTTATTATTATACTGTAGGATACTAAACCAGTTTTGTATCTAATCCTCTCATTTATGTGTGTGTGTGTGTGTGTGTGTGTGTATGTGTGTGTAAACTAGCTTCTCAAATGCTCTTTGGACTAGTTTCAAGATCTTATTTGTTCCCTTATTAGGTAATGAGTTGAATAAAACCCCTGACTTGTTCATTTTACTTTTGTTATAAGAGTTGCTTTTAACTTCTACAAAATTATACTTTAACACTAATATTTTTATTAGATCTCAAAATTAACCTATGTTCTATTGATTTTACCTAATGGGACGTAGTTGATTGCCAAGTAACCTGATAATGCTTACTTTACAACTTGAAACATTACATTTATCATTTGTCTTTTCTGTTTTCTATAAACGCATCACCCATTCTTCCCATCCAAGTTATTACATGATTAATTCTTGGATTTTCATAGGCCTTGATCCATGCTTGTTACTTTATGACTCTGTAACAAGTTATTTGTAAAAATTAATTTTACCATAACCACCTAAGCAGTAGGCAACTAGAAAAAACACTTCATAGGTCAAATTTGTTTATGTCCATCCTTATCACTCTTAAAACAGATAGATAAATCAAAATAAAATATTAGACTTTACAGTGATAAGAGCCTGAGTTCAACAAACAAAAATATTCTGAATGTCCTATGGAGGGTTAAATTTTTAAAAATGCCCAAAAGTAACACCACCACTAAAGATTATAATACAAAAAAATTTCGAAAGAGAAAACTGTAATAGAATAGTAATAGAAAATGGATTTTTTAAAAAATAAAATTATGTGCTATTTTCTCCCACTACCCCTGTAATATGAAACTTGTCAAGTGGCAGTATGCAACTTTCTGAGTATTCATAGACAATAATTTCTTCTTAAGGAAATGTTTTATTTTTCTAGCTGTGGTCAAATTTTTCTACACTATTTTCATCTTCATTAAAGGAGAATAATAAAAAATCAAAAAGAAACATTTCTAAAGATCATTGTATGCAGTAAGAGTATTCTATAATTCGGTATTCTCACTCATTCTTGCATGCAGTCTCATTGTTACTTCTGGCCATTTCATTCTAGAAGGTGGATGAAAATAAAAACAACCAATTTTTTAAGGAATTTATTAGGAGAAACTCAAAAATGAAATCAGAAAAACTGGTAAGGTTGCATAATAGGATTTAAGAATGTGATTTCTTCCAATTGCTGACTGAATAAAACATCAGTATTGACTAATATAGTTTAGAAAATTGTTAATATTCTTTCTACGCTGTCAAGAAATATTGGTAAATAATATATTGCGTTAAAAGGGGAAGAAAACATAAATGACAAAAACTCCTGTTCCTAGTGAGATTTCATGTAATATGGTATTTAATTTTCTAAGAAAGTAAAATCTTGTTCATCTGACATGCCACATTTTCTGTAAAAATTTATGATAAACACTAAAAATTGAGTTACTAGGTTCCTGTTCATGTTCAAAGAGTCATCCCTCACGTTTAAATTTATGAGTAGTTTTGTTTAAAAATAAGATTAGTTTGTGGCATATCAACTATCATTGATTTACACATTTTTAAATATTAACTATTATAAGCTAGAAATATTTTAAAAACTGAGGTCAGATTTGGTGCAAGGTCACACTAATACATCTCTCATTGTCTACTAGTGATATTTGCTGAATATTACCTCAGACTACATTTTTAGCATTCCCTCCAGCATGTTGAGATTAGATGTGACATTTCTTGGCCAGAATAAAACACAAGGTCAATTCTAAAGAATATAATAGTGCATTTTTTCCGTGCAACTTTGCATTTGCTTATCTATAGTACACAGACAGTTCATTTTAAAGCATGGGACTTATGATCAACTACTGGCACATACTAAATCCCTCCTGCAGGATACCTCACCGCCATTGTCCTACACCTATATGACTACCTATCAAGCCCTCAGCAAAATCCCTGAGAAAATAAACACAGTGGAAGGAAGAATTCCCCAGCCCCTACTGTAAGAAGCTGAGGGAGTTTATCCTTCCACTGCATGAAAAATGTGGTAGTTTCATCGGCAGAATGTTTCCCACTGAGATAATGTTACAAGTGATGACTGGTATATGTAAATCCACAAGAGCTATTATTCAACTTTATTGTGAATTAAATAAGATTTTGTATAACCCTAAACAAGTGTCAATTATTTGTTAAAGTACTTAGGAAAAACAACCCGTTGGTAGGTTGGTAGTAGGAAGAGGAATTTTGAAATGTCATGAATTATGCTTGGTATTTTATTTTTCTTCCTAGAACTTTAACATTTTTTTAAGTAACAGTAATAGTGAAAACCCACATTTGGTCTGAGAGCCAGCTTAGCTCTCATAATCACCCTGTCACATCCACTGAACCTGATTAGAGTCAATTAGTAAATGAAATTAGTAAATAAAAATATACTTGAGTTTTGCTCTCTGAATGAAATGCAAGGCTTATATAATTCAAGCAATTTTCTCAACCAAAAATATAGATGCTTAGTTAAAATGAAGTAAAAATCATCTTATAAAGCACAAACCATCTCCAAAATGAAAAAAAAAATGGTCAACTTAAAAATTAAAATACAATTATAATTACTTCTTGTATGGCTATTGGTACTGAGCGACATGACACAATATACTTAATATACAGTAATGGGTTTATTTGCTTAGTCTAAGTCTTATCTAGAAAGGCACACCTAGAGGTGGGTTTAGGATCCTGATTACAGGATTGCATTATCAGTAATTCAGATGATCTGAAAACTTGAAAATAATGCCCTTACTCCTTGATTTAAATATTATCTACAACAACCATTATTATTAGGAGAAACTCAACAAAAAGCCAATAGATACACATTTGCTTCTATATGCAGCAATATGCCTTTGTAGCTATCTAGGAAAAGTCACTGTATGTTGAAGGAAGCTGCACTATACTACTTCAAACTTCTCTATTAAATAAAGTAACTGTCAGTAACTGGGTTGAAGCTACGGAGCACAGATAGCTCTTTATATCTATAAGGAGTGCAATGAGCCATCTAAGCTAACTCAGCAGAGAGAATATTCACTAACAAAATGATTGTGGAGACCCATTGACTTGATGGATGTCTGGGATTGTATGGCATAGAGGAGCCCATGACAAAAAATGGTAACAGATTCAAAAGCCATTATCAGCCTCCCTTTATCCATTCTGGCATGGTTTGTTAGCATGAGACAGGCTCCCTGTTTCCTCTCTCTTTAATGATACTGTTCCATGAACCAATGAATGTTTTCATTTGGAAAATAAGAAAGCATTGACATGTTATCTGAACTGTGGCTCCTTTAGTGGTGTCAAAGGAATAAATATGCTAATTCTCTGCTTTGAAGAATGTACTAGGTAAGGCCCATTACTTCACTGATTTCAGTGATTTCTATACCCAGGTGAGAAAAGGTTAATACTACATGCCACAGGATATTTCATTATGCAAAAGTTTTGATTTAGGAATGTAATGGGGAATTTCAGTGACATGTTTTGATGTACTTTCAAATGGTAATTTTCATATTCCATTCTCCAAAGTTTAATTCATCACTTGTTAATTAACTCAAAGCAATTTACCTCAAACTATTGCTTGATTCTTCATAAAAGAAGAAGTTACTATGAAAAGGTACCACAGAAACCTTGAAATATTCACAAAGTCTTACACAAATAATGCTTTTAATATAGGAATAAAAGACAATCTTCCTCATATGCACACAAATGTACAAAAACACATTCCTCAAAGAAATATTTCCTCAGAACATCAGCGCTTTCATAGAAGGAGCTAAAAAACAGCAGAAGTGCCTACTAAAAGAGAGTTTTCCCTAGCTTTAAAACCGGAACGAAACAACTCTCAACATTTGCAAAACATTCCTTTATTATTAGAAATAAATTATTTGTATAAAAAATTGCATGCATCAATCATTGCATTTATTTTTAGCACAACCCAGGGCTTCAATCCGGTCAGCCATTACAAGAAACAGACTCATTGTCTTATACAAGTTGAACAATGTGGGACAGGAACGGGAGTTCTCATAATCACAGAAAAATACTTACAAGAATAACATCAGACATGATTTATTTCAACAGCATTTTTTTTCACAAGCTAACATTAGTTTTCCTTTTGTGATTTTGTTTTTTAACTGCTCATGAGTAAGCAATACTTTAGCTTGACACTCATTGGTTTTATTGTATTAAACGGGTTTCTTCATTCCCCGTTTATTGATACTTTTGGCTCATGGCTAATTTTTGTTCCTTACAAGACTATTGATTTGATTGATTGTAGTCTATGGAGATCTCCAGGAGTGAATTTTTTGCAGTTTCATGTTCATTGTTTAAGATCATATACCACATCTCTTCAGATTGTGTCATTTCCCTGTTTCAGATTGAATGATTGCTGTAGCTGATATATGTTGTCTTGGTAGAGGAAGCTGTTAAGATAAATGAGGACAAATTAAAATAGTATATAACAATACATCATTTTGCTAATATGATTTTAAAATTCAAGTCCTGTAATGACCTTTTTTTACAATATCCAGCTTTTACAGCATGTTACTCATTGTTTTTAAACCATTCTCAGTCATGCACAGCGTAATGACATTTCAGCTCGACAGCAGACCACATTATATAAAGGTGGTCCCATAAGATTATAATGGAGCTGAAAAATTCCTATCACCCAGTGCACACATAACACAACACATAACACAACACATAATTCACATGTTTGTGGTTTGCTTTGTAAACAAATTTCCTATACTTCCAGTCATGAAAAAGCATGGCACATACAATTATATACAGTACATAATACTTGGTAATGATAACGAACGACTATGTTACTGGTTTAAGTATTCACTATACTATACTTTTTATCATTATTTTAAAGTGCACTTCTTCTACTTATACATTAAAAAGATAACTGTAAAACAGCCTCAGGCAGGTCCTTCAGGGGTATTCTCGAATAAGGCATTGCTATTTTGAGAGATGACAGCTCAATGCGTGTTATTACCCCTGAAGACCTTCCAGTGGAATAGGATGTGGAGGTGGAAGTGATATCGATAATCCTGACCCTGTGGAGGCCTAGGCTAGTGTGTGTGTGTGTGTGTGTGTCTTATTTTTTTAACACAAAACGTTTAAAAAGTAAAATGAATATATGAAAATAGAAAAAATTTTATCCTTGAGTAAGGGTATGAAGAAAATATTTTTTATAGTTGGACAATGTGTTTGCATTTAAAGTTTTTATAACAAACAAGTCAAAATTTAAAAAGAATAAAAAGTTTATAAAGTAAAAAGTTATAGTAAGCTAAAATAGTATATTATTGAAAAAGGAAATGTTTAAAATAAATTTAGTGTAATCTAAGTGTAGAATTTCTATAATATCTACAGTGGCTGGGTACGGAGGCTCACACCTGTAATCCCAGCACTTTGGGAGGCCTAGGCGGGTGGATCACGAGGTCCGGAGTTCCAGACAAGCTTGACCAGCATGATGAAATCCCGTCTCTACTAAAAATACAAAAATTAGCCGGGCGTGGTGGCACACGCCTGAATCCCAGCTACTCAGGAGGCTGAGGCAGGAGAATTGCTTGAACCAAGAGGCAGAGGTTGCAATTTACAGTACTGCCATGTCCTAGGCCTTCACATTCAATCACCACTCATTCACTTAATGACCCAGGGCAACTTCCAGTCCTACAAGTTCCATTCATAGTAAGTGCCCTATTTACATGTGTACCATTTTTATCTTGTATACTCTATTTTTACTGTGTCTTTACTATGTTTAGATATTTTTAGATATACGGATATCCATTGCATTACAATTGTGTACACAATTCAGGACAGTAACATGCTGTACAGGTTTGTAGCCTAGGTAGAGTAGGCTATACCATATCGCCTGAGTGTGTCATAGGCTATACCATTTGGTTTGTGTAAGTACACTGAATGATGCTTGCACAAAGACAAAACTGCCTAACAACACATTTCCTAGAACATGTCATTAAGTAATGCGTGACTGTAGTAAAAATTAAATAACAGCAGAAATAAAAATGCTGCAGCAATTTTAATCTGTCAAAGTCAGTAGCCTCATTTATAGTATATAGATATTTACTAGAAAACTAAAAATATAAAAGTGCTAATCTTTAATATTTTGGTAAAATTTTGCATTTGCATATATGTAAAATGAAGGAACAGACCAATTATCTGTCCTACAAAATACAAAAATTATTTTTTACTACCTAAGTCAAAGACCTCAATTCTTAGAGGCTGATGTAATGACCAAAAAAGTTAAGTAATTATAATTAGCTGTCCTATGAGAATGAATACATCTTCCACTTAAAAATACATAATAATCTTAGACTCTAGAAGTAAACATGCTAAAATATCAAATATATAGAATGGTAAATATGTGAATTGCCATTGCATATTTATGGTTTCTTTTGGTTTCATCAAATGGAGACAAATGAAGATATTTAAGAAAATAAAGACTCAAAAAAAGAAATGTTTAATTGTTCTGTTACCAACATACTGTAAAGTAAAACTCATTATTGTAAGACCATTACAGAGATATTATGCCAAATTTATACTCATGCCTAAGCTTCTGGAGAATATAAATCTAAATTCAAATAATTCCTTTGTATTTTTGAAAGATGTGATGCAATGAATCTCTGTCCTAAAATTCAAATGTGATGTCCTATTTTTTTGTGTAATCCTGGAATGAATAACAGTAAGATAAAAGATACTTCAAACAGCAAAGAATGTATGTGTTTCAATATATGAATCCAATTCAGGATGAAACAGATTTTTAGAAAATAATGTATTTATTGAACACTGAATAAGACTAGAAATTGTAAAGTTCCTCCTCTGAAATAACTGACAATCAGACTCATTCCATTGTACTGACACTATTGATGGACTAGACAAGTTCTTACCAGAGACCAAGTTCATACAAAGTTCACAACCACTAAAATTAACTCAGATAGCCCTAAGAAGTGCTACTATAAATGTGTTCTGTTATTTTTTATTTCATTGAGTATTATGAGCTTCAGGCTAAAAATAGTTGACATATTTGCTTATCTTATCTACATTGCATACCCTTCTAGGTTATTACTGTGGCACAGTGCAAAGGAAGTAGACTTTAGACCTGGTTTTAAACTACATTCTAGTCCCTGCAAAATGAGTGAAAAAAAAGTCATTGGGCCAGGTTACCGGGCCTCAGTTTTATCACTGGTTCAAAACCTACAATACTGGGTTCCTGTAAGGATGAAAGCAGAATAGACTGGGATGGAACAGCTGTAATCTGGAAGAACCAATATAGAGCCGGCCTCCCTCCCTCCCTCCCTCTCTTTCTTCCTTCCTTCCCTCCTCCTTCCTTCCTTCCTTCCTTCCTTCCTCCCTTCCCTCCTTTCTTCCTTCCTTTCCTTTCCATGAACCATACATGAGACCTAATGGAGTTGTACTTTCTACTTAACCTTTCCAAAAGGTAAAACATTTGTTACATTTGGTTTGGTGTGAAGTGAAACACAATGATTTTCTATGATCACTCACTTTTACTTTTCATTTTTAATTTATATAATGCTCTCATATGCCTCTAAATTTCCTCTAAGAAAATAAAATCTGTTCTTTGGTTCTGTTTTTGAAGGACTTTCATACAGTCTTCACAGACAAGGTAGAGAAAAATTGTCATAAGAGTGATAAAAATGACTGTTAAAATGGTCATCCAACTTCTTGCACTGTTCAATATTTTCAACAATAACTAAAATGTAGGAAATGGTTATAAAATTTGTATATAGCTAGAAAAAGAATTATGGTTGAAATAGAGTAACAAGAGCTGACAGATATTGAACAATATAGTTTTCAGAAGATGTCCATTCGACAGATGGCAGTTTGGATCAGACCAGTTTTAAGGATCTTTGCAACTTTGGGGCTCTGTAGCTAATTAAAAATTAATATATTATTTTTTGAATTTTTAAACATTGTTTCTAGAAAGAAAGTGGTAGGATTCTATTGAGAATTGAGAATACAATTCACAAAAGGAGAGTAATGCTAATTTTTCTACTGGTTAGAAAAGGAAGTGTAAGGCTCTGGAAACAGATGATTTAGTCAACATGAAAGCAATGATAAGGGACAAACTTTGTGGGTGGCAGATATCTCGCAAGAATCTTTATCCCAGAAGTACTATAGAGCAAAATGAATCAGAGATGTACAGATGAGTTCATAGGGAGATTTTTTTCACAGTGGTGATGAATATGCTCATATGAAAATCAGTTTTTGAGCACAGCAACAGTAAATTAATTTCCTTGTGTGCACCACACTGTGTTCATAAGCTAGAGAAAACAAATCTACCTCCAGCAGCAGCTGTTTTCATGAATTATTCATGAACATAGCTTAAAGAATACTATGTACAGCATTTGTTAATTGGGTACAGTTGGCAAAATTCATATATATCAACTTTGTTTCTAACTCCCATCACACTCTGTTGCGAAATAACACTTGACCTTTTTTAAAAATGTGAACTATAGTCTGCAAATTCAGCAACTAACACGGCACTCACTGATTTCCCATCCAGCTTCGTATTACTTATATTTATTCTGTGTAACTTTAGAAACTTTAAAATCTTGAATACAAATTTACCCTTTCATTGTAGAATGGCCATGTAAGCGAACAAAGGTTAAAAATGGTGACCTGGAGTAGGATTGTGGAAGGATGTGTAAAGATGTCATACATCTTTCTCTCCTGAATGAGTACATTGTAATCACTTTACTCGGGCCCAACTTATTCAAACCAAATTATACTCCTGTAAAAGATCAATGCACTAAAATCTCCACAGTACAATTAAACCTTTCTTTATCAGGCAGTAATTGATATTATCTTGATTCACTTTTTGACTTTACCAGACCTTCTAAAAGTGAGCATCTGACTCCTCCAGAATATTAGAGGCTTACCCTCCAAATAGGCCTTGTTTTTGCAGTCTTTCATTCTTATTTCAGAGAAAATAGAGAAATACATGCATGCTATATAATTTCCATTTCAACTCAACATTAACAGGAAATAACCAAAGGAAAACAGTACATGTATGAGATTTACTTCAACAATATGAGATTAGTTCCTATCAATGCTGAGAATTTTGTTTTTCAGGGCATCTATTTATTCTTTAAAGTGTTGAAAAAGTTTATTAAATTTTTTCTCCACCACTTTCAAAGATGAGTCTGGATGACTGGTATTTATATTACTATAAGTTTGGTTCTTTTATTTGGCAACCATATTTTATAAAGTTTTCTGGATTGCTGCTAAACAAAAAAAACAAAAACAAAAAAAACAGAGATCGAGAAAAGCAGGTATAACAATAGACTCTGGTGAGTCATACTGAGAAGTGCCAGTGTTCAAATTGTATCACTGGCCAACAGCAGTTTATTGGCATCCTATAATAAGTTTCAACTTCCTACACTGATGTTCTCAAGGTAGGAATAAAGATAAAATTCTGTCCTCAAATCACAAGCATTCTACTTTGATGCCTTTAATGACAGTTACAGGATACCTTTTGCTAAGAGTTAAAATAGGTTTATCATTAGTAAATTGCTTACCTATACTCAGAGATGATTGTAATGATTTGTTACTAAAGCCCATCCTTACCTTGCTTCTCATATTTCTTACTTCACAAGGTTTCATGTTTGCAGAAAGGTGAATATATGGGGGGTGTTTGTGAAATTCTTGTAAAGTTCCTTTCTCTACATGTGACTAAATTTGGTATTGGTGACCTGAAGGTAATCTTTTTAGAACCAATCTGGCTAATGATTCCAGGTAAGCTGACAGTAACTGAAACCAATATGTCTAATTAAGCAATGCTAATTAACTATCACAGGATAGTTCTGTGTATGGTAAATTAGAGTAGACAATGTTCATCTAGAAATCTTGATAGAAAAGAAGGTTTGTAGATGGAATGTAGACCATAAGTTGCTATAATAAACCAAATAAAATTAATTTTTAGTTTTTTCTTGTATTTAGTGTGAAAAGTATAGAGAATAGGGGATACAGATGGCTGGATGAATATGAGAGGAAGAGAATATTTTTGCATAGGATTTTGTCCTTAATTACTGAATGCCTGGACGGGTGCGGTAACTCACACCTGTAATTCTAGCACTTTTGGAGACTTAGGTGGGAGGATCACTTGAGCCTAGGAGTTAGAGACCAGCCTAGGCAACATAGTGAGACCTTGTCTCTACAAAACAAACAAACAAACAAAATTAGCTGGGCATGGCGGCACATGACTGCAGTCTTAGCTAATTGGAAGGCTGAGGTGGGAGGATCACTTAAGCCCAGCAGGTAGAGGCTGCAGTTAGCCTAGATCATACCACTGCACTCCAGCCTGGGCAACAGAGCAAGCTCCTGTTTCAAACAGAAAAAACAAATATTGAATACCTATGCTATATTCCAAAAGACTGGAAGCCACTCTAACACAAGTACCTTCGCTTTTCTTTCAACTGTAGAACCTAGTAAGGTAAAGTTTTTGATTCATCTGTAGAACCTAGTAAGGTAAAGTTGTAATGTTTACCATATTCAGCTTTCTGGTATTTTATCATACAAATCTTCAATCTATATTTGCCACTCTTTCATAGATACCAAGATGGGCTTCAATAGATCAGTTAAATTCTACTGGTTGAGCACAGATTTCTGTGTATTGTTATCATGTGCTCCTTCCTGGGTGGGCTGTAGAGAAGAAAATAGGTAAAGAAAAGAAAAAAATGGAAAGGTGGCTGTAGAAAATATTCTATTTCCAGGATCATGAGCCTTTTAAGAAGAACTTTAATTATCTTAATATATCCAAGAAGGGAAGTCAAGGGAAGCCCTCAGGAAGCCCAAGGAAAGGGGACATGTGGGAGAAACAAGTATTGACTGTGATTTAACTAAATGTATTGGCTAACTAGAGTTCTCATTTCCCTAAAGGCACAAATAACATCATTTATTTGTGTAAGACTTGTAGTAGCATATTCCATAAATATCAGTAAACTATTGATACTATAAAAAGCACCCAATATTGAACAAGAAAAATTGTGGAATTGTTTCTAAGTACTAAAATACAACTTTTATAAAAAGATGATGCTTTCAATACTTCAAAAGAAAGATATGAAATGTCATGCTTTGTAAAAGAGATTTTGTGAGCAAGTTTGTACTCCGTAGAACAGCCACTCATCTTGAGACCATCTGCTTTTAACCAAATGGTTCTAAATGTGATGGTGTAATGGTATGTGGGTACCACCATGCCCCTGGAAACATGTAGCACAATCCCCAAGACTAGGAGAAGAATGTTCAACGTACATCTATTAGGAAGTGCTCCCGCTCTTGACCATCGGAAAGTCTACAGATGACTTACTGTTGGTTTCAAGACTCTCACAGAGTTCACTTTTCACCTCGCCATTTGGTCTGTCATTTCCTTTTTGGATCAGTTTGCTTTGCATGGTGGCAGCTGTCACCACAGCCTTGAAGCTCCTTTTGCGTTTTTGAACATTCTGTTCTGGATGAAAAATTATAATATAAACCTTGGGCATATAGAGCATGCCCAGAGACACTGAAGCACTTAAACTCATGGAGACAGTAAGTGTTGTTGTCTGGATGTACATCTGAGGGGAGAAAAAAAAAAGAATAACTATTGGTAAGCCTAACAGTAGGAGATAAAGCAAGTAACATACCATTTTCTAAAATTGTTCCAGCTTCTCTGCTAAAGGCACATTAAAAGGCATTTATTGAAATTGTCCTTAATTATAGTCAATGATTCCTGTATCCTAACCTGCAAATGTAAATGAGTAAGGTTATTTTTTAAACTGAACACAATTTCTTAAAATAAAAATACAAACAACGAAGCTGGTGGAGCTTATTTTCCTTTTTTGATTATAAATAAACATACGTAAGGAAGGCGACCAAACCAGTCTGGCAAAACACTAATACTTAATGCCACACAGACCTTCTTTAGAAGGTACTAGTGGGCCAAGTGTTATTTTAGCAATAAGTTTAACCCAGAAGGTAAGTATATATAGTGAAATAGAGTGGGAGGGCAACATTCCAGAATATCACTACTACACACCAGTGCTTGAATAATGCTAGCGGTTGCATCTTCACATCATTACATAATTCCAACTACCAAATATAATAAATCACAAGCATGTCATAAGGGCTGGATTTTTTTTAACAATCCCTCTAAAGAACACTTCCAGAAGGTTCTCAATGATAGCATCACATCAAAATAAGTCAGTTGCTTTTAAAAAATATGTAAGATCTCCTCACTCCAAGATATATGCACTGGGGATATAGTCCTGGATACTGCATTCTGAAATTCTCCTCCGGTGCTCATTGCTTGCCCTTATCCCACTGAAACTGACTGCTCTGATACTTACAGAGAGAGGGATCTTTCTGGAAGGCTTTGCTTTCTACAACCTAGAGGTTAAGAATCTGAAAAAAACCAAAGCTAAAATCACTGCTTTGGCTTTTTCTTTTTGGTTATGGTATGGAAGCAGAAACAGCACTATTTCCTTCTTTACAAACAGAAACAAAAACCTTTGATCTGGTTCCATTTTTCATGTCCTAAGTTCAAAATAGAATTTTCCCCAAATAACTTGGGATACTGAGGCCACGGAGAAACCACATCTTAAGACTGTAAACAGATTCTCCCTTTGTCATATCTACAACCCTCATTAATAGATCTGTTCACTCTATTTACATCGCTGAATATTCTAATCTTGATTAGTTGGATTTTTAAAATATGTTTTAATCTGTTATTCTTGCTAAAATGTATCATACTAGTTAGATTTCATCTGGAAGTCCTCAAGATCAAACTAATTGTGTCCTTTTTAATGAAGGAACAACAACAAAAAAACAAAAAACAACAAAAAAAATTCACCCTCAAGGGTAAATAACTGAATCAGCATTAGTGTTGCCTTTTCCTAGAGGAGAAGGTTTCTCTTAACAGATGGCAAAACCTTGAGGTAAAGAACTGTCCAAACCATGAGCAGGATGTGAGGCACAAGTTAAGAGGCTGTCTTTGGATATAAAATCATACCATGCACATTGCTGAATTTACTGTCCAATTCATCTACCACTAAGGCTGCCCTTGCATGAGAGACCATTGTCAGCCTGGAAAACCCTTTAACAAGATTTCCTACAAAGTTTACATGATTTACTACAATTAAGATCATCCCAATGAAATAGGGATATGTATCTTTACAGCTCCTAAATCTCCCTAAGCTTTGCCATCTACTTTTAAGCAACTTGTTATTGTAAACATTCCTAAGCTTCTCTAATGTTGGTTAATCTTTTTTGAATTCCTGCTTAATTTTAAGCTAGCATTGCTGCAAAAGCCTACATAGAAAATGCACTGCAGAGAGAGGACATAAAGGTAAGAAAAGAATGTGGCAAAGTACAAACTACTCCCATACATGTTCCAATGCCACTCAAAGAAAACCATCAGTTTTGTTCCAGTCAGACTCTTTCACATCAATTTAGCCTAAAAACAAACAAACAAATCCAACGTTGAAACAGCCATAAAATGATGGGAACACCTATACTGATTAGTTGGATTTTTAAAATGTGCCTTAATCTGTTAGTCCTGCTAACATGTATAGTACTAGTCCAAATAGTATAAAAATATTTTTGTAATAAACATCCTATAAATTTTCTCTGCTACCAAAAACACAAATGATAATAGTCTTCTCTTATTTGGAATAACTTCTGTGATATATAGTAAATTTAATCCTGCTAAATATTAGACATGAAGAGGACTCTGGAATGCTAGCTTTCTCGTTAAATAAATTACCGCAATCTATCCTTTTGGCAAGCCAACTCAATGAAAGATGTAATAAACACAGACATTAAAATTAAATAGTACCATGGTTAGTGTAGCAAGCTCTTCATTAGATGCTATACTTTCAAATTATACCAAAATGCTGATCTTGATTATGTACTTTCTTAAAACAGCTTCTGACAAAATCCTTAGCAAACTAACACAAGAATAGAAAACCAAATACCGCTTGTTCTCACTTATAAGTGGGAACTAAATGATGAAAACACATGGAGACATAGAGGGGAACATCACACACTGGGGCCTTTTGGAGGGTGGAGGGTGTGAGGAGGGAGAGGATCAGGAAAAATAATAACGGGTACTAGGCTTAATACATGGGTGATAAAAGTAATCTGTACAACAAACCCCTGTGACACAAGTTTACCTATATAACAAACCTGCACTGTATCCCTGAACTTAAAATACAAGTTAAAAAATCCACAAAATCATACCCTAAAGTCCACAACCTTACAGTGGCCTAGCATTTGTTACAGGACCATGGACTATGTATGATTAGACTGAGTTTTTGAAATTCACCTTTGAAAACGTCATACATGTCATAACCTCAATGAAAGCAGTAACAGCAAAACAAGCAAAGAAATATAAATGCCACCTACTGTCATGTTAGAGAAACTCAATCCTTAATAGCATGGATTAGAGAATTCTGATTATCTCCCATATTGAATAAGAAGTTGAGAGACTATGTTTAACATTGGAAAATGAGCTCTTGATTTTTTAAAATGCGTGGATTTTTGTATACCTATAGAAAATTCTAATTACTTGAGCCATACAGGAACATAAAAGTTAAAAAAAACCCACAAAATCATATTGTGTGATAAAATAATCTGTACAACAAACCCCCATGACACAAGTTTACCTATATAACAAACCTGTACTTGTATCCCTGAACTTAAAATAAAAGTTAAAAAAAACACACACAAATCATACCCTAAAGTCCGCAACCTCATAGTGGCCTAGCATTTCTTACAGGGCTACGGAATGAATACATTCCAGTAGACTGGGTATGAACTCTGGAACCACCACTTATATACATTTTTTTAAAAGATAAAGTTTACAGCGAAACTCTAGAGTTACTTTCTGGGTGATAAAAGCCCCCAAACCAACCTACCAGGCTACAATCCAAACTAATGAATCTTCCCTGGTTAATTGGACAAATAGGTTATCTTATTTTCTTCTCTGAACAGTAAGTTCTTATCTATGTCATGGGGTGAGTTTGGCAGTAACACTTTTCTCATAGAGGAGTTACAGGGTAGAATGATATATTTATAAAATCTCTTATAGATACAAGATAGCTCAAGAAACATTCTTTACCCTACAACTTTGCATCTAAATAGATGCTAACAAAGTATCCTTCCAGGAGTACAGGGCAAAGGAGGGACCAATTAGACACTTATTCAAACCAGACAGTTTCGTTTAGAGAAGAGCTGATAGCCAGGCTCTGACTACATGATGTCGAGGAAAAGGCCTTTGTAATCTCACTTCAATGTAGACAGAATAAAATTTTGTCCAAATGTGAACTCAAAACCATATTTATTGCCTGGGCCATATTCTTAGAATAATATAACAGCTCTTTATCTCAAAGTTACAGCTCATCAGAATGCAGAAGGGGACTGTATTAACTCCCACTAACCCACAAAAATTCAAGAGATGCTAGCAATGATACTGGATATGTTAATAATAATCTTCTCTTTCCCAGCCTGCTCTTATGTGCTCCCTACTGGCCCTGTCACTCCAAAACACTAACACACAGAGGATGGGGACTATCTTTTTTATCACACGCACTGATGGCTTGTTACTCTGCCTCCATGCCCCATGGACATTTTGAACCTGAAGCAGTCAGATGCACTGAAGCAGATTTAAGCAATCTCTAGATAAGCCAGGGGTTAGCTGTGACAATGGAGCATACTAATATGAAATTTTTTCTGGGACCTATTACAGTTACCTCTTCAAACTCTGAATAGGCCATTTGTACATATCAAGGTCTACTCAATGTAGGTCATGACGTGGAATCATTTAGACTCCGGGAAGAGTGAGGAGGGAGAAGAGTATATTTTTCCAAGATAAATGTCAGTCTTTTGCTTTCAACCAGCTACCAGTACACAGACCGCCACAGACTCTGACATCCAACCTGGTATGTTTGCAACCCCTTAGCAACTAAGGTAAACTATTATGAAACCTAACACTCAAAGCAACCTTATGTCACGTGATAAGAAACAGATTCAGTATTTATTCCTGAATATTTCTGTTTTGCCCTCAATGGTTTAATCTTCCCACTTTGTTTTAGTCACCAGGTTCTGTTTGGCTGCTTTGCATACCACTTGACCAGTTAGAAAGCTACACTCACACTGACAGCCTGTATTTCTCTGCTTCTGTTTCTACTTCCTCATCTGCATGTCTGCCAAAGTGAAACTTGCACCAAAAAATGGGTTTTCTTTTGCTTTTTAGCAGACAATGGACTTCAAAATACCATTTACTACTAGAAGTGATTTTTTTTTTAAGATGAAGACGTTTATAGAGAAACTGGAGTTGCCCTGTGGGTGGTAACACCCCAAATCAATCTGTCATGCAAAAGTCCAAACTCATAAAATTCTCCTAGCAATTGAAATTTTCAAAAACCAGAGGCAACCATTCAGCTCTGCTGGCTGAGCCTGGAACCACTACCAAGCTCATATCAAATGTTTTTATTTTGTTTCTGTCTTGTTTACATTAAATATCTTCCTAGTTTCACTGTTTAGTCCTTTTCTCTCTGTCTCTTGCTCACTTGTTGATCATATTTAGAATTATACACTTAAACCAAGACAGGCTTCATGGGTGTGCACTTGTACACAAGACTCTGTACTAGGAGAACCCCATGCTTGGTTTAATGCTCTGCTGCGAATGTTTTGAAATCTGTAATAATTGTTAGACTCCTGCATTTTCATTTCTTACTGGGTTCCACAAATTATATGGCTAGTCCTCTTTTAAAAATCACTTATACACTGACAAATTCCAGGCTTTTCTTAGGAAGGGTATTTGCCTTTTGGGTCACTCTCTTCGGTGTCTGACAGCATCTGAAAAGTAACAAGCCTCTGATTCCCAATCTTCATCCCTAAACTTGATCTCCCAGTGGTCTATCTTATCTCATTAATTCCACGCTTCTAGTTCTTGGGGGAGGGGGTGGACAGGGAACTTGAAATTGTCTTTTACTTCTTTTTTATACTTCCACCCTATCTATGACCAAATCCTATTGATTCTACCTTCAAAATTTGCTCAGAACGTTCAGAATGTCTCCACTGGTGTTACATTGCTCAGAACCATCATTATCTCTCATTTGGATCAGTACTGCAACTGTCCTAGTGTTCTCTTTCCTGCTGCCCTTGCTCTCTTCTGTGTGAGCATTTGATTGATCCTAACACAGAAGCTAGAATAATCCCATTATCCGTAAACCAAATTAGGTCACTCCTACTCTCCAAAGCCTACTCTCCAATGACATCCCATTGATGATATCTTTACAATGGTCCACAAGATCCTCTGAGACATCCTCTGGTTTACTCTTTTTTTTAACTCATTCTCTTCCACCATACTGGCTCCCTGGCTGATCTTGGAACATACCAGGCATGCTTCTACTTTCAGACTTTTATATCTGGTGGTTTGCCTCTTCACTGCCTTCAGGTCTTTACTGAAATGCTCCAGCTCAGTGAGACCTTTCCTGAACACACCTCTGAAAATTATAACCCCCAACCTTCTACCAGTATTCCTAGCTTTATCACACTCCTTAGTATCTAACACATTATATCCTAAAAGTCTATATATTTTACTTATTTAACATATGTGGTATCTGTTTCCCCTAGCTAGAATAAAAATTCTATGAATATTGGGAATTTGACTTGTGTTGTTCCTGGCTGTAAACTCAGCACTTAGAAAACTGTCTGGATAACAGACATTCTCTATAATCTTTTGAGTTGGTATGGGTTCATACTCCTAAATTTGGGTTCTAAGGAACATAACTCATGTATTTCCAAGAAGGAAAAAAACAACAGATACTAAAACTAGAAAACATCAGAAAACTGGAGGACTGGAAGACTCCATTCATTTTCATAGCGACCTCTAGGCTGGGAGAGAAATGTAATCTTGGGCAGATAAACATAATGCCCTTTTAAACAGTCAACTTGGTAATAATGGGCCCTTTTGCTCTTGATGAGCAATGAACAGCATAATTCAAAGTCAGTGGTTTTCACTTTGGGAATAGGAGAGCTCTGAGCTCTGCCCTCAATACCTTCCCAAGTTAACTGTATAACTGAGGTTCAGGCATTCACACTACTTCTAAGCTTTCAAAGACTTAAATCAAAGGATTTAATGAGACAACGTATACAAACACTGGCACAGAGCCTGGGATATATTAATTAATAGCGGATAGTTCTTATTGTCATTATTTAACCTTGACAACCTGTTCTCTATTCATCTTTCTTTATTCTCCACACCAGAAACACTTAACACTACTTCTCTCTCAAAATCAGCTTCAAGACTTTTAGCCTTTATAACAGAAATACACACACACACACACACACACACACACAAGCAAAAAGGTTTATTCATAAGGAAATATACTTTATGTTTGTGGGAAACTTTAGAGTCACCACAGCAAAGAATTATAGTCCAATTTAACTCTGGGAAAAATCACCATCCTGAGTGTTGTGTTTCTCCTGTCAGGTAGAAATCACAGTGCTGCGGACCCAGCAGCAGGTCAGATACGTTGCACTGTGTTTTCATTAGTGGAGGTGGAGATCAGTTGTCTGTAATCCATTTGCAGTCACTTATCACATCCCCTTTTGGCTCAGGACACATACTTGCAACATGAAGAGTCAAATCAAAAGCTATGAATGAAGAATTGTGAAGGAAGACTATAGATGCAGAGCAGGGCTTGTTCTCCCTCCTGTGAGGTCTTTCTGAATCCTTCACCTTGGAATGATTGGGAGAGGTGGAAACCAGCTGAAGAGAATGATACAGTGTCAACCAACAAGCAGAATATCAGCTTCTCTAATGATAGAAAGAACCATGTAAGTAAGCTCAAGATCTGTTAAAGAAGGAAAAACATCTACCTGATTTATAACGACTATCGTTAAACATAAGTGATCTTTAATATTTGGATTAGTAAATAATTTGTTTTTATTAAAACCTGATGGAAAATTTGAAAACAGAGTAAATTTTTAAAAGTATGGCATTATTAAATAAAATGTAGTCTTTAATTTTCAATTATTATATATGAGAATTATTTACAGAAATATAGTAAATAATCAGTGATGTTGCATTTTCTACTGGGATATGTATATGAAAATTAATACACAGTGTCTACTCTCTCAGTGCTTATTAATTCCTCCTTTACAGATATTTTTGCTCATGTTTCCTTCATGCATTTCTGCTTCCATGGTACCTTTTGGCCCTGTATCACCGCAGCAGCATGGTCAGAACTGGGAATAAGAGTAATGGGAATGTCTTTAATTATTATCATTTGAACGGATATCAAAATATAACAAATAATATTTTCAGGTACAGAACAAATAAATAAAAGTATAAATTAGTTTAGAAAGAAGCAAAGAAGAGGAAACAATTGTTTCAGGAACAAAACTTATCTCTGAACTATATTTTAAAGTATGTCTATCTCTATCTATCTGTCTATAGTTCTAGAAGCCAGGAAAAAAAAGAAAATATGTTGAATCCTATATTTATCACTGCCTAGAGATGAAAGCTTTGCTAGAATTTAAATTTTAGGCTAAATAATAAATTCAGGTTGCGTTATCTAAGGAAAGTTGGTAAAATTATGAAAATGGTTTCAACAGTAGTTTTGCGAAAGGCACTAAATCTTGATCAAGTAGATATTTTCTCTATAACGCTTTTTAAAGACAAAATAATTGATTCAGTAACTCAGCGCAGGTGCTTTTGTGGACGCACATGATGTTTTAAAAGTGCTATTTTTTTTTTTCTGGTGATATCTCTTAATATAGGAGGAATCAAGAAGAATGGTGTTATGGGCTGAATCATGTCTCCTCCAAAATTTGTATCTTGAAGGCCTAACCCCCAATACCTCAGAATGTGACTGCATTTGAAGATGGGGTCTTTAAAGAGGTAATTAAGCTACAATCAGGTCATTTTGGTGGTCCCAAATACCATATGACTGATGTGCTTATGAGAAGAAGAAACTGGGACACAAGACACACAGAAGGAAGATCACGTGATAATACAGGGCAAAAGATGGCCATCTACAAGCCCTGGAGAGAGGCCTCAGAAGAAACCAAGCTTGCTGACACCTTGATCTCAGACTTCTAGTATCCAGCACTATGAGAAAATTAATTTCTGTTGTTTAAGCCACGCTGTGTGTGATACTTAGTTATGCCAGGCCTGGAAAACTAATAGGAATGGGGAGTTAATATCGCTGAAAAAGTTCTGAAAGTTCTGTGATAGTAGTTGGTTGTGGTTAAATATACCAATAGAATCTCAAAGATGTCTCATATTAAATAAAATGATGAGTTTAGATGCTGTACAATAACTACAACCACAACATCTATCAATTATTGAGGATCAGGTACAGCATTATGCCAAAACTTTTATGCACTTATTTAACCCCTCACACTAATCCTGTAAGGTAGGAATGAATAAGTCTATTTTTGAGAATTACGCAGTCACGAAGAAGTCATTTTTGAGACACAGTCATTTTTGAAAAGTCATACAATACATGAAAATAAAGTGTAGCTTCAAACTGAGGTTTCTCTAATTTGAAAGCCCATATCCTTACCACACACCATCTGGCCCCCATAAATACACCAAGAAGTGAAAGAGCAGGATTAATATGACTTGAGTCCTCTCCAAATCAGAAAAGCATCCTTTTTCTAATAGATTTGGGCCAAATTTCTTCTAAATGATAGAGGCATAGTTAAAGCACTTCAATTAATATTTCGTTGTGCATTTAGATGGTTTCTGCTGTTATTAATCAGCTACTTTCGTCATAAATAAAAACCTCATGTGGATCCTAGAGCAGCTCTGGCTTTCTTAGAACTATATCTTGTTAAGCTTGACAAAATAATCTAGCTGAGAATATGGGCCCGAAGAGCTGGATAAGTTACTCTTTTAAATGATGTTTAGCACTGAGTTTGCACTGGGCTGAAGCAGAAAAGTGTCTGATGAACCACTGACCACCAGAAGGAACAGGGATTCTCTACATTCAGAAGACAAATTGCCAGCACAGTGTTGCTGCATAGGCACCATTCCACCTCTATAGCACCAGAGACAGGCTATTGATAACACAGCAGGCAGGCAAAGTTGGATTCAAATACAGATGAACTGACAACCAAGAATTAGCAAATACTTGAGGAGAACCAAGACACCTTACAAAGAGAATAATATACAAAAATAGATCCAATAGAGCTAAAGAAGGAAGACAGTGGAAATAACATTATTGTTATCTTAGAGAAGTTTTGAAAAAATAACAAATCCATAAAAACATGAAATAAATTCATAGAAGCTACCATTTTAATCATTAAAATAGCATTAGGAGGTATATCTAATGTAAATGATGAATTAATGGGTGCAGCACATCAACATGGCACATGTACCCTAGAACTTAAAGTATAATCAAAAAATAAAATAAAATAAAATATCAATAGATGAAGAAGGACTTCTGATTCTGGCTATGGAGGAGTAGCTATAATAAAACCAAACCAACTTCTGAGAACAAGTATAAAACAATCATAAAGTTAAGAAAAAATAAGACTATTTGGAAGCATCAGAGAAGAACCAAGGTAGCCAGGACTCAGGGGGCCAAGATCCTAGGAAGGAAAAAGAAAGCACATTGACATACGTACAGCACTCTCCACTGCTTCTTATTCCCAGGTAACATATTGATTCTACATAGGAAAGACAGAAATCTTTAGATAGACCTGACAGCAGCCTCATAGACTAGAGAGATAAAATCTGGAATTTGGAGTTATCATTGCAGTCAAGACTTAAGGACCCACACTTCTGGGGTACTACAGAGAAGTAAACCTGGTATTTTACACCATTTTTTTCCTTGAGACTTTGCTGAATCCTAAGTGTAAGAAAGCAGCAAGCTAAAAAAAAAAATCAAACATAATTTAGATTCAGAGAGAATTCAGTTAGAATTCAGGTCCATAGAGGAGAATAATTACTCATAAACATATCAGACATTTAGCTAATATATCTAAAGGGATATTGCCGAGGAGTAAAGGTAAATCAGAAATAGACAAATCCATAAAAGCCTGAAACTTATCCTCAAATTATCCCAATCCCAGATTATATCAAGGTGAAATGCCTTGGTATATATATTTCAACTGCTGACTAGTAGAAAATTGAAGGCTCTCTAGAGGGAAATAACAATATATATAACATTTACATTTTTAAAAAACGTACAATGTCAGGTATTCAATAAAAGATGACCAGCCAGGCATGCTAGGACACAAAAACAAATGACCAAAAACCAAGGGCAAACAACAACAAAAACTAAACAGGTGATAGAAATGGTGCCACAGATGATCAGATACCAGGCTTCTCAGACAAAACTTTAACATAAATGTATTGAAGAAAATACATAATAAGATATTTTCGCCAGAGGACTGGAGTGTGTGTGTGTATGTGTGTGTGTGTGTGTGTGTGTGTGTGTGTGTGTGTGTGTGTATTCAAGTCAAAAATTATAGGAGTGAAAAATATAATAATTGAATTGAATAGATGAGTTTAATAACAAATTAGCTACAGGGAAGGAAATGACTGATGACCTGAAAGAAAATCAGTAAAAAATCAGTAAAAAAAATATCCACAGTGAAGGATGGAGACTATAAATATTTTTAAAATCCAGAAAGAAATTATTGGAGATATATAAAACATGATATAAATTTGAATAAATATGAATCTGAAGTCCTAGAGAGAAAGGAGAGATATAACAGGTAAAAAGAAACACTTAAAGGAGACAATGGACAATAATTTTTCAAAACTTATGAAAAATAATCTATTAAATTGTACAGAAAAAAAATTATCAGATGGCCACATTCTGGGAAATCCTACAAATTTTCAAGGATTTAAATACAGGGTATGCTATTTGACTAATGTGAAATCAGATTAGAAAATAGAACTAGGTTGGAAATAAATAACAAAAGATAAGAAAATTGCCAACTGTTTGAAAACTAAACAATACATTTCTAAATCACTCATAAGTCAAAAGAAAAACAATGGAAATTAGCAAATATTTTGAACTGAATAATAAAGATACAACATATCAAAAGTCATGGTATGATATAGCTAAAGCAGACACAAAAGAAGAAATCTTGATATGATTATTCATCTTAAAAAACTAAAGGGAGAGAAAATTAAATCTAATCAATATAGAAGGAAGGAAATAATAAAGATAAACGTCAATAAAACAGAATACAAATGTAACATAAAGAAAATCAACAAAGCTAAAAAAAAATCTTTGGAAAGACTATAAAATTAAACCACTCACAAGGTTGACCAACAAAGCAAGAAACAAGACATAAATTGCCAATAATTTGGTAATTATTCCTAAAAAGGGAAGAAGATGTGATATAAGATTTTAAAAATATGCCAGTAAATTAGTTCTAAATGTTGTTAGCCAAAAATAAAAAAATAGTTAAAGTATATGTTTAAGGTTTAAAGGCAACTTAGAAAAAAATGAACATAGGATCTAAAACTCCTGAACTATCAAATGAAAAAAAAAAAGAGAAAATTTGATCAGTTAAAATAATTTCAGAGAAGACAAAAAAACAAACATGAGAACATAGTAAAAAGAAAACAGAAAACATTAGCAAACATAAATCAGTAATTTTCATAATAAAGACTAAATTCCCCATTTAAAAATAGATATTATCAGCTTTGATTTTAAACTGTATTCTCAAAAAGAGAAAAGTATATGTAAAGATTATAATAAGCCAAGTTAAAAATATATTTTGGCCGGGCGCGGTGGCTCAAGCCTGTAATCCCAGCACTTTGGGAGGCCGAGACGGGCGGATCACGAGGTCAGGAGATCGAGACCATCCTGGCTAACACAGTGAAACCCCGTCTCTACTAAAAAATACAAAAAACTAGCCGGGCGCGGTAGCGGGCGCCTGTAGTCCCAGCTACTCGGGAGGCTGAGGCAGGAGAATGGGGCAAACCAGGGAGGCGGAGCTTGCAGTGAGCTGTGATCCGGCCACTGCACTCCGGTCTGGGGGACGGAGCGAGACTCCGCCTCAAAAAAAAAAATATATATATATATTTTCTATGCCAAAAAAATGTAGACAATGAAATCTGGAAAGTAATATTAATATAGAACAAAATAGAATGCAAGATAGAATCATTAAATTATGCAAAGAATATATATACACACACTTAATAATGCATTATCACAATGTATATAAGCAACACATCATAGAAATGCAAGGATAGACAAATCCATAAGCATCATGAGAGATTTTAATTCATCTTTTCAAAGATATAAATTTGATTATACAACATATAATTAAGAATAGTTTGAATGACTCAGTAATAAAATTATCATTTTCATTGCATTATTTTAAAATATAAATGAGCTTCACAGAGATCAATTATGAATTAGGTTATCCAGCAACAAAAATCAAATTTTCATAACAGGAAACATGAGACTACATCCTTTCACCTAAAAAGGCAATCAAATTAAAATTATAATTTATAAATAAATATGAGTATTTATTTGGAAACTAAATATCATCCCTGTAAGTGACTCATATAAAAAGGAAAGTACAAACTATTTAGAAATTGAACAATCATGGAAATAGTATGTATGAAAACTTGTGGATACAACCTAAGTGGTGCTTGAAGGAAAATTTCAAGTCTAAAATGGCAATCTTAGGGTGCAGGAAACCTCAAAAATTAATCATGAAACTATGTAAAGTTTAACAGAAAAAAAAGTAAACTCAATAAAGAAAGAAGAAAGCATTTGATATAAAAGAAGAAAGAGATAAGACAGAAAACTATAGTAGTCATAAGCTATATCATATTTGGTAATATGATAAGCCCACATAAAAATGAAAAATAAGATACAAGTACAGGTACAAATTAGATTTTTAAAATTATAAAAGCAAATTTTGTATAACTTTATACCATGAAATATACCTATCTAGATAAAATGCAATATTGCCCAGGAAATAGACACTAGAAGTGAGAAAACAAAACAAAACTATGTAGAACTAAAACTATGGCAGGTAAATCAGAAAGTGGTACACGACTGACAGAATGATGATGACCCTGTCCAAGAGAGAGCCAGGGTTCTTTTTACTAAACCTCGGAGTGAGAACAAGGAAAACAAGAAATGTATTCACCCCCACCTCCTGTGCTGTTCCCCCACCTCTTATCCTCTGACATTTACATCAGCATTGTTATTTTGCTTTTCATCGTGTATTAGGTAGGGTACAGTCCTTTTCAGAATTAGAGATGCAAGTGCATAGCAAATACACCGGCAGAAACCATTTTTCTGATGTTCAATCTCCTCTTCTAATATTTTATAGTGTCTTGCTGTTGTTTGAAAGAAAGAAAATAATGGTAAGTATCTCCTCCCAAAGTGCTGAAAAAACTAATTACGGTGGCAATGCAGAGGCTCCACTCACCCCTTATCCATGGGCTATCTCTGAGGAGCCTGGATGTTTACTAAGATTAGCCCCTTTACTAAGGACAGCCTTATGATAAGGTGAGTTGAGGAAGATGTAAAGGGAACTCTATCTGAAAGGGTGGCAAGCATAAGACAACTAACCACTTGCAACGCAGCCTCAAAGACTCAGAACCCTTTCTGTGTTCCAGACCTTGACAAATGGTATCTTTCACAACTCAAGGATCATGATCCGCCATGATTCAGCAATATTTTTTATCTGCTCTTGTCATGTCTGCCTAGATCCTGACAGGACTAGATTTACTACATCTCTGAGACAATCTACAGGGGGATGTTCCTGGGTATAAGAAAATCTTACTGCTAGGACTGGTGCCTCCATAAGATTCTCATGAAGGTCAAAGTAACCAGGTTTCAAGAGAGGAAAATTCTCAGACCTGATATTTAGAATTTTGTATAACTGATCACTATCATGTCTGATATAGACATATAGGTCTGCTTGGATACTAGGTATGGCTGAAGCACTCCAGAAAATTAAAACTTTATCCATACATATGGTGACCTCTCCAAGTCACTATACCTAGCCAAGATGAAGTATGCTGCTAATATGAGACCAGTGGTCTGTTACAGTATGTACTGATCACACAAATTGGCACTAAGAACCCCATGTTGAAGATTCAATTATTTGTGGTAAAGACAGCTTGCAGGAAAAGACAAAATCATTTCAAATAGGCCAAAACCTTGAAACACCCAGTAATCACAACTTAAGAAACTGTAGGTCTCAAATAACAACCAGTGAAAGGCAGATAATGCTTTGACTAGTACTCATAACTCCAGATCACAGACAAAAAGTCCTCTTCTTGCACATGATTCCATAAGCTCTGTGATGCAAAAGAGAGCTTGGTTGTTGCACAATCTTATCTATGGCTGAAAATCCTCACCAGCTTTAGCAGAGGCATTACTCTGAATAAAGCACCTACAGGGCTTTAAGGTTATTACCGTTACGAGGTATCTGAAAGAGCTAAATACAAGAGAGGGAAGGAGAAAAGCCTTATGTACAATTTTCAATGAGAAACTAGCCCAAAGTACCTCCCACAACAGTTTGAGATAGCTTCTAGGACCATTTCATGACAGTCATTACCTTGCTTTTAGCCCCACAACTGACATAAGTTCTCAGAACAAGAGAATTGTGAAGTGTGAGCTAGAACCAAGCAACTTGTAAGTATAGTTTAGAACCATTAGTCAATCAGAAGCCCTAGGCATCTAAATCTCTTAGGACAGTGAACTCAGACATCATCTCAAATATCCCTCTTTTCAATGAGCCTAGTGTCTTATGCTACTAGTTTCATTAACTTCATTGATGTCCTGGGTTCAGATGATCTATTTTACCCCCACCCAGATCAACTGGACAACCTTCTTAGGTCCTGAATAGTCCTTAGGTCATTAGCAGTCTGACTGAGTCTTCTCTTACTGAAGCCCTGTGTTCCATTAAGAATCAGGACAGCAGATTACTCCTCTAATCATCAGCCAGCTCCCAAAGTGATGCAGCTCAGACACAATGTTCCACTGAACCAACTAGAATACTCTGAACTTTATTGAAAATCACCCAAGTTTTTACACATCTCTCACCTGTAAATCCATTTTAGTGTGCTTTGTAACTCCTAACCCACAACCACAGCTCCTCTACATCCCCAGCCTCTTCTCCCTGCCTCTGCCCTCGTGGTCTTAACTGAAACTGCTCTTTCCAAGAGAGTTATTTCCACCCCAGACTTTCAAGTCATGGTTGTCTTTATTTCTTCAATTCATATTCCTCAGGGAAGATGATAAAGTTGGACCATCCTTTATTCCCCTTTGCTGCTTCCAGGTCATTACAGACTTGTCTTTTTCCCCCATATCCCATATCCTGCCTTTGAAACTGTCTTAACATTCAACTCTTCATCCTCTTTCATCCTTGTTCCCGTTATCTGCCATCAGTTGCCTTCGTTCATTGGAAGTTCTGGCTCTGGTACCTAGGCTTGCTCTCAATCCCAAATGATGCAGTTATTTCGGATGAATTCTACATCTCATTCTCATGATCACAGCTAGAATCTTCAATACTGTGTCTAGTTTCTTGTAACAAATTCTGTAAAATACTTTTGGCTTAATGTATTGTTTTTAGTGAGAGATTGTTTACATTATGTTGCATTTTCCTTTAAGTTATTTCATTTTTCACTTAGAAAAAAGAGTTATGTCACATGCTTCAGTGATGTGAGCATTGTTGTCAAGGAGTGATAGGTAGCTAAAAATATGTAGAAGAGATGGATATTTCTCACTTCTCATAATGCATATTTCCTTATGGAAGCAGCTTGCCAGGCAGCCTTTCAAGGTACCAAAATTAATATAAATGTGTGCAGGAATCTTTTGCAATAAAACTAGTTATGACTTGTTCCAAGTATATTTTAAAATTGAGGCTGTTAAGTTTTACCACACTTCACCGTGATAGAATGTGAACTTTTCCAAGTGTGAAAATATAAGTATTAAATAGGGTAACTTGTATTTTCCCCAGTAATAAAAAAGTACATCTAGCTATTATCAGATAAAGGATGTGCAGTTATGTTAGTTGTTTCGTATATTATGGTGTCAAAATTTTAATTAAATATTTTATATTCAAAATGAATCTTTATTTCTAGGATTGTTATGGTAATTACCCACATCACAATAACAATATTTACTACAGTTTTCATTGCAAAGGTCCTGTATTTCAGTTAGACAATTAGTTAGATAGACTTTTATGGATGGCATAAAGACAATTATCACATGTAATATTATATGTATAAAATTATATCTCAAATGCCACAAATCAATTTTTCCAGCATAATTTTGGAGCATAAACCATTTTTAAGTTGGAAGGCCATCTGGATGCTATTATTAAAACCATGTTCCTAAGAGTAGGAGTAAAGAATTATGTGGATAAATTATTCCATTGGTAAATCTGATAGGCTGAGTTCCAAATATGTCCAAACTACTGATTCTTCAGTTTTCAGAATAATTGCACTCAAGTGAAAACTTTGATTGTCATGGAGGAAATATTGAGTATTCTTTATTTTGATGTGATAGAAAAAATGGTCCTATCCTTTTTTTCCTTTTATTATTTTTACCAAGCAACTTTATAAACGTAGCATTTTACCAAGATTACACTCAGGAGAAAAAGACAGACATTTGTAATAGGGAAAAGGACTGTGGCATAGGTAGCTAACACTACACCAAAATGTGTGCTCCTCCTTCTACTATATTGGATTGTTCCTGGGGAGTGCCTGACCAGTCATCAACTGTTCTGACTAGATGTAGTGTGGTTATTTGACTAGTTTTCAACCTATATAATGTGAACAAAATGATAAATGTCGTAAAAGTGTTTTACAGAATTAATGTGTGCGCATTTTTCCCTAGAAACTCTTACCTCCTGTTGCTGATTCTATTATTATCATGAGGAGACATGAGGGGACACAAAGCTATAGGATGGAAGAAGTAGGGATTCCTGAATCACTCCATGGAAGAGAATTGCCATTCAACCAGGAACTACCTCAGACTATTATGTGAGTGGGAAATAAAATTGTATACTCAGTGCAAATACTTTCAATTATTTTCCTGCAAGTGGTGGATATGTATCGTATAACTGGTTAGTCAGCCCCTCTGACTAAGTAATAAGTGAAAACTGAGCAGGATGACAGATAATTTCCATGACTATGGCAGAAAAATGAAGTTACAGTATCCTCAGATGGATTGTAGTGATTGACCTTGTGCACGTTAATACGATGTTCTAACAAAATGTCTAGTCTATCAAATATAATCCCAAGCCATTAAATTTATTCCTAGGTTCAGTGACCTTGGTCTTTGGTTAGGGAAAGAACTACCAAGCTAGGCTTTTTATTAAATTTTCAAGGAAGAATCATTTCAGGCACTTTATATAGCTTTCAGTACCTGAGGGAGTTTATAGAAAAGGAAGTCTATATAACAGCATTTCCAAAAGGAACCCGGGCTGTCAAGTTAATAGCCTAAAATTGCTATGTCAGCAGCTTTGCACTTGTGCCTCATGTACAACTTTCTCTTTTGATCTCTTTCCCTCAGCTAGTTCAATCTGACACTGCCTCTAACCAACTTCTTTGTCTCTGGAAACAACTATTGCCAATCTCTGAATATTCAAGAAAAAAAATAAAGCTACAAAATTATCCTTGATAACTCTTCTGACACAGTAAACTTTTGCCAAGTTCTGTAGGTTCTTATTTCTTTTCTTTGAATGTTGATACTTCCTATTTATACTGTAAAGACTTCTTCATCCATATCTTTATATGTCATGAATTTCTATTGTATATCATATTATTGTCCTCAATTACTTAATCCCCGCTTCCTTATGATTGGACATCTTTGTCCATTGTCATATGGTTTTCAGAACCATGTCCTGGGGAAGAGCATTCTTCTCCATCCCATCCGTGTCTGGGTCCATTATGTGATATGTTTTAGACAATGAGTCATGAGCAGATACAGTACAGACCATGCATGAACAGAAGCTTTAAGCATCACTGATTGGTTGATCCTTGTTGTTTACATCTGTCAAGGGAAGGTACATTCCAGATGAGGGCTGTCCTTCAGCAGTGGAACTAAACTCCTTAGTATGAAATGCAGGTCAGAAATAAAGTACTGTTGTTTTTGGAAGCCACTGATTTTGGGGTTGCTTATTATAGCAGCACACACAAGTTAAGTTTGACTAATATATTCTGGAAGTTCTTTAGTGTAGTTGGAAGGGCATTCTACTCAGTGTCAGAAAGTCACAAAATTAAATGCTTAACTTTGACACCCTTGGATATAGTAACTCCAGGCCAATAATTAACTTTTATGAGTCTTGTTTTTCATATGTAAAACAGAATAAAGTTTCCTGACCTGGTAAACTCAGAGGGTTGGTTGTGAATAATGTATAAAAAAAGTGCTTGGAAAGTACTGAAATAACACAACTGTTGGGTGTTGATATTTTCAGTATTGATATTTTACCTCAAGTATTTCTACCTCCATTTTTCTTTCAAATAAGAAATTTAGGAACTTCTTGCTTCACTAAATGTTGATCAGGGAGCAAGAAGGCTGAAACAAGAGATCCAAGCCAAAGACAGAACTAGATGTAAAGATCAAGTCATCTGGCCAAGACTATAGTACAGTAAGAAACTTAGAAAACCCAAGTCAGGGTGGGGAAAATGAGACTTTTCTGCCTTACAGACCAAAGTAAAACCAAAGAGACAAAATATCAGGAGGAGAGCTCCTAGAAACTTAAGATAATAATAAACTGCATTTGTAATAGTTGATTATGTACTGGGCTCTTTGTAAGCACTTTACATGCATCCTTACTTTACATGAATTCACACAACTTTTTGAGGGAGGTGCTGTGTTTATTCCCACATTGCAGATGAAGAAACTGAGGTACAGCAATGTAAGGCCACCTGCCTAAGGTCATAGTGCTAGTAAGTGCAGAGCCAGGTTCTCTGGCTCTAAAGTCTGTGTACTCAGTACTTCCCTTTTTCTGAATCCGTGATTCCACGGCTCTACAAAGGAAAGACAGCTGAGTTCCACAGATTTTGAGAAAATATATGACTCAATGAGATAAGAATATAAAAGAAAATTGATGATAAACTAAGGTAAACCTATCTATGCTTTGATGTAAAAAAGTGTTGCAACAATGCTTGAAATATGAACGGAGGTGGATGATATTTGATTATTGCTATTCAAGCCAGTAATTTCCCACTTGGATTCTGTTCTTTATAAAATATATAAAAATGACATATATGAAAAAATTATTTACAAAAATGTTCATTAGGAATTATTTATGAAAAGTAAAAAGTTGGTGTAACCCAATAAACAAAAATACAATTGAGTATATAAATAATGGCACAGCCATTATTGGCATTATGAAGTAATATTAATAACATGGGAAGCAATATAATTTTAAGAATAATACATATTGAGGCCAGAAACATTTCTATACTATGATCTCAAGACAAACATTTCTCTCTAAGACCAGTTAGAAGGAAACAAACCAAAACGTTAACTCTGGCTGTTTATATACATTAGAACCATGAATGATGTTTACTTCCTTCTGGTATCTTGGTTCAAATTTTTCAAATTTTCAACAATGAATATAAATTATTTTTATAAAATAAAAAATAGTAGAACGTAAACAAAAAGATATAATCATTGTTTTACAAGTGCATGTGCATGTGTGTTATTAAAACAACTAATAAAAGAATAGAAGTGAAATTACATTTCAATAGCTCCCTCTCACACCAATGAAATAAACTATGCAAATCATATTTACTCAGTATCTCTTATCAACCAGACAAACTTACAAAAATATGATTGTATGAAGGTTAGAATGACTCTTTGAATATGGCAAAGCCTAAAGCCAATTGCATTTGTAGAAAATTACTTCTGTCATTGATATAGGAATGATCTTATTAACTTACAAAACAAATTTTTAAAACCCATAGAGTTTTATTTAGGGATGTAATAATTGAATAACTTTTTGCAAATACATATTTTTAGACAAATATTTATTTACTGTTAATTTTGCAATCATTTTGAATGCCAGTTCACATTTATTAATATATTGTTTCCAAAAGTCAATAAAAATTCTTTGTAAATGTATTTTACTTCAAAAGAAATACACATTATATGATTCATTCCATTAATATGTATGTGATCTATTTATATGCTTATTTATATTTATTGCGAGATTAGACAACATGAACTGAGTTCTACAATGTTTACTCTTTGATGAATTGCAGTGCGTCAAAATATATACAATTTATTGCCAAATATTTTACTTTAATTTTAACAAATTATGATCTTTTCACGACATAAATTTCCATTTTGTAACACTAATTTTTTTTTTGCAAAAAGTTCAAGTTGTTACTTTTTACATAGTATATTATATATATAAATATTTTACACTATATTTAAATGAAGACAAATCTTGTATAGTTAGAATAATGTGAATATTAATACTTTGGCCATAGACATTTAAAAGTACTTCTTAGATTTTTTCAGGTTTATTAATCTACTTTTAATAGTTGTATAATTTTTATACTATTGATAACATATATTAAAATAGTGGGTACAAACAGAGTTACATGAAAGGGATAAGTTCTAGTGTTCAATAATACAGTAGAGTGACTATAGTTAACGAGAATTTGTTATATATTTCAAAACAGCTAGAAGAAAAGATTTGAAATGATCCCAACACAAAGAAACAATGTTTTATACTATGGATATCCTAAATACCCTGATTTGATCCTTACACTTGTATGCATAAGTCAAAATACCACATATACCCCAAAATATGTATAATTATTATGCATAAATAAAAATATTATACTGATATTATATATTTAGACTTTGTTTCTAGTTTGGGAACATGTTGTCTAAAATTACATCCTTCATTACTCCTTATCTTCCGTTTTTGATTTATTTTTCTCCCTATCATTTAAAACCATCATATTTTCAAAATTATATGTGCTTATTTGTTTATTGTGAAACCTATAAAGCCAAGTATTGTATTTTCTGATTTTCTCATTGCTGTATGTCCAGTGCCTATAACAATATATTCAATAATTCTTTTTGGTTATTAGGTAGGTATTGCCAAAGAGTTTTCCAAAGTAGTTGAACTTACTAACACTGTAGTAGATGAAGATAATTTTAAATACTCTCCATCCTTACCAGCATTTCAGATTGTCTTTTTTATTTTTGCCATTATGATATGTTTGTACTATGTAAAATGTAGTTATAGTTTTCATTTGCAGTTTTCTATGATTAAAGAAGTTGAATTGCTTTTCCTATAATTATTGAGTATTCAAGTATCTCCTTCTGAAAGTGACCAAATTTTTTGCCCATTTTCTATTGAGTCATTTATCTTTTTTCTTATCAACTTTAACTCCTCCGTTACATATTCTGGATGCAGTTTTCTTGTATGTATAATGCAAATATCTTCCACTTCTTTTACTGGGTGGCTTGCCACCTTTTTATAGTTTTTGTCTTGACATCTATTTTGTCTGATAAATGTATAGCTACTCCTGTTCCTTTTTGGTTTCAATTTGCATGGAATATATTTTTCCATTCCTTTATTTTTGGTCTATACATCTTTATGGTGAAGTGTGTTTCTTGTAGGCAATAGATCATTGGGTCTTGCAGTTTTGTTCTTTTTATACTATGATTTTTATTTTATTTTATTTATTGTTAAGACAGGAAATACATTTTTACTGAGTTATGTCCCTCTTGAATATTTTCTTTTTTTAATTAATCAATTTATTTTTTATTATACTTTAAGTTCTAGGGTACATGTGCACAATGTGCAGGTTTGTTACGTATGTATACTTGTGCCATGTTGGTGTGCTGTACCCATTAACTCGTCATTTACATTAGGTATATCTCCTAATACTATTCCTCCCCCCTCCCCCACCCCATGACAGGCACCGGTGTGTGATGTTCCCCTTCCTGTGTCCAGGTGTTCTCATTGTTCAATTCCCACCTAGGAGTGAGAACACTATATTACAAGGCTACAGTAACCAAAACAGCATGGTACTGGTACCAAAACAGAGATATAGACCAATGGAACAGAACAGAGCCCTCAGAAATAATACCACACATCTACAACCATCTGATCTTTGACAAACCTGACAAAACCAAGAAATGGGAAAGGATTCCCTATTTAATAAATGGTGCTGGGAAAACTGGCTAGCCATATGTAGAAAGCTGAAACTGGATCCCTTCCTCACACCTGATACAAAAGTTAATTCAAGATGGATTCGAGACTTAAATGTTAGACCTAAAACCATAAAAACCCTAGAAGAAAACCTAGGCAATACCATTCAGGACATAGGCATGTGCAAGGACTTCATGTCTAAAACACCAAAAGCAATGGCAACAAAAGCCAAAATTGACAAATGGGATCTAATTAAACTAAAGAGCATCTGCACAGCAAAAGACGCTACCATCAGAGTGAACAGGCAACCTCCAGAATGGGAGAAAATTTTTGCAAGCTACTCATCTGACAAAGGGCTAATATCCAGAACCTAAAAAAAACTCTAACAAATTTACAGGAAAAAAACAAACAGCCCCATCAAAAAGTAGATGAAGGATATGAACAGACACTTCTCAAAAGAAGACATTTATGCAGCCGACAGACACTTGAAAAAATGCTCATCATCACTCACCATCAGAGAAATGCAAATCAAAACCACAATGAGATACCATATCACACTTAAAAAGTCAGGAAACAGCAGGTGCTGGAGAGGATGTGGAGAAATAGGAACACTTTTACACTGTTGGTGGGACCATAAACTAGTTCAACCATTGTGGAAGACAGTGTGGCGGTTCCTCAAGGATCTAGAACTAGAAATACCATTTGACCCAGCCATCCCATTACTGGGTATATACCCAAAGGATTACAAATCGTGCTGCTATAAAGTCACATGCACACATATGTTTACTGCGGCATTATTCACAATAGCAAAGACTTGGAACCAACCCAAATGTCCATCAATGACAGACTGGATTAAGAAAATGTGGCACATATACACCATGGAATACTATGCAGCCTTAAAAAAGGATGAGTTCATGTCTTTGAAGGGACATGGATGCAGCTGGAAACCATCAATCTATATTATGATTTTTTAATCCATTCTGTCACTCTGTCTTTTGATTGAAGAGTTTAGCCCATTTACATTCAATGGTATTATTGATAAGTAAGGACTTACTCTTGCCATTTTTTAATTTGTTTCCTGATTGTTTTGTGGCCTCCTCTTCCTTCCTGACTTCCTTTCAGTGGAGGTGATCTTTCTCTGTTGGTATGTTTTAATTTTTTGCTAATTTTTCGTTATGTATCTGTTGTATGCTTTTTGATTTGAGGTTGCCATGAGGCTTGCAAATATCATCTTAATTTTTTAGACTGATGATAACTATTATTTTAAACTCATGACAATGTAACACTTATTATATAAACAAACAAATAAGCAAAGATAAAACTATTAAAAACTCTAAAGTTTTAACTTCATCCCCCCACTTTTGAGTTTTTTGTTGTTTCCATGTATATCTTAGTGTATTGTCTATGTCCTGAAAAGTTGTTGTAGTTATTATTTTTGATCGATTCATTTCTTTGTCTTTTTACTCAAGATGGGTAGTTTACACATGATAATTACAGTATTATAATAGTCTGTGTTTTTCTGTATCCTTAATATTACTGGTAAGTTTTGTACTTTCATATTATTTCTTCCTTGCTTCCCTAGCATATTTTTTTGATATCAAATTCTCTCAGCTACATATGTTGAAAAAGAATTTCCACAACCCTCCATTGTGACCATTATCATGAATCAGGTGAACATATATGACTGGGTCTGTATCTCGACTCTATTTCATTCCATTGGGCTATTTTTCCATCCTTGTATCAATACCTGCTGCTTTGTTACTGCATAATTTGATAGCAAACTTCAATACTTGGTAGTATATGTCTTCCAACTTATTTTTTTTCTCCAGACTGTCTTGGTTCTTCTTGGTCCTGTATAATTCCATAAAAATTTTAGAGTCACTTTGGGAGGCCGAGACGGGCGAATCATGAGATCAGGAGATCGAGACCATCCTGGCTAACACGGTGAAACCCCGTCTCTACTAAAAAATGCAAAAAAAAAACTAGCCGGGCGAGGTGGCGGGTGCCTGTAGTCCCAGCTACTCGGGAGGCTGAGGCAGGAGAATGGCGTGAACCCGGGAGGCGGAGCTTGCAGTGAGCTGAGATCCGTCCACTGCACTCCAGCCTGGGCGACAGAGCGAGAAAAAAAAAAACAAAACAAAAAATTTTAGAGTCAGGTTGCCAATTTTCGATATAAACACACACACACACACACACACACACACACACACACATGCCCCTACTGGAATTTTGATTAGGATTGCATTAATATATAGTTCAGTCTGGGTATTTGATATCTTTATAAAATTGAATCTTCTGGTCCATGAATTTTTATATACTTCCATTTACTCAAGTCCTCTTTAATTTGTTTCTATACTATTTTGTAGTTTTCGATGTAGAGGTCATTTATTTTCTTAGATATATTTTTAGTTATTTGATATTTATGCTGTTGTAAATTTTATATTTTATTTTTAAGTATTCATTGCTTCTATACAGAAATGTAATTTTGTATATTGATCTTATATTCAGTAAACTTGTTAAACTTACTTATTGATTCTAACAGTTTATCTGTAATTTCTTTTGGAATATGTTTACACAGAATTTATGTCATCTGCAAATATTGAATCTTACCTTTTCTTTCTAAACTTTATGTCTTCTTTTTGATGTCTTGCAGTAGATAGGAACATCAGTACAATATTGAATAACAGAGATTATTTTCAGTATTAAAAACAAGTAGGCATCCTTGCTTTTTTCCCAAATCCAGGAAGAAAGCTTTTAGCAATTCACTGTTAAGTATGATATCTGCTGCATTTTATAAGGTGCTTATTATCAGATTAGATAAATTCTCTTATATGCTTAGTTTGCTAATAATGCATTTTAAGTTATAAATAGATATTGATTTAAATGAAGTTTAGTTAATTTTAAAAAGTTTGCCTTTTTATACTTTTTCAGTCTTCCTGTCAACAACAGTGTATCTTTCATTCAAATCTTGTTTTCAGTCTTTCAGTGGAATCCTGTAATTTTCTTAAAACAGGTGCTATTCTTTTAGGTAGAATTGTTCTGAAGAATGTAATGGTTCCATTATAAAGAGGGTATTTTTTAATCCATCACATTTTCTAACAGGTTATTGATAGGCTGTAAGAGAGCTGTTGATTTTTTTTCGATTTAAAATGCATCTGGTTATTGTATCCCTTATTAATGTAAGACGCATTTACTTGATGTCAGTTGATATTCTAGGAATATGATAGTTGAAAAAAGAAAGATTATTTTTCCCCTTCCTTTTGAAGAAGTAGAATTCTTGATTCTGTATAATGTCCTTATTAGTCAGGGTTCTCCAATTACTAATTTCCTATTGATGTATGTATATATTATGGAAATTGGCTCACACAATGATAGAGGCTAAGCATGTCCATGATCTGCCATCTGTAGGCTGGGGAATCAGAAAAGTTAGTGGCATAATTCAAAGTCCAAAGACCTGAGAACCAGGGGAACCAATGATGGAAGTTCTGATCCGATTCCAAAGGCCTGATATCCCAGAGCAGAGAAAAGCAGACACCCCAGCTCAAGAAGAGAGACTGAATTTTCCCTTCCTATATCTTTTTGTTCTATTCAGGCCATCAATGGATTGGAAGATGCCCACCCACACTGGTGGAGAGGTGGTCTTCTTTACTCAGTCTACCTATTCAAATGCTAACCTCTTCTGGAAACAAACTCATAAAGATGCCCAGAAAGAACGCTTTATTGGCTATATGGCATCCCTTTGGAACGCTTTATTGGCTATATGGCATCCCTTTGCCCAATCAAGTTGACACAAAAAATTAATCCTCAGGGCATACTGCATTGGCCTTGAATTTGTGGGTAAATTCTAAATAAAATTAAGGAATAAACATTCTTTTATTATTATTATTATACTTTAAGTTCGGGGATATATGTGCAGAACATGCAGGTTTGTTACATAGGTATACACATGCCATGGTGGTTTGCTGCACCCATCAACCCGTCATCTACATTACGTATTTCTCCTAACGCTATCCCTCCCCTTGCCCCCCATCCCCCAACACGCTTCAGTGTGTGATATTCGCCTCTCTGTGCCGATGTGTTCTCATTGTTCAACTCCCACTTATGAGTGAGAACATGCGGTGTTTGGTTTTCTGTTCTTGTGTTAGTTTATTTTGTTACTGAGTTTTCAAGAATGCCTCTATTATCTTATCATTATGAATAGCTTTAATTCTTTAAGACACATTTTCTTCATTAGCAAATGAGAGCATTTTTCTATTACTAGTTTTCATACTGATTTCTTTTAAAAAACAGCAGATATAGACAACTTCAAGCTTTTTTCATTTTCCATTTAGAGTATCTTAAGGCTTTTATGATTAGACAAAATAATTAGATTTCCTTGTATATTAAATATATTCTCATTGTGACAGTATTTTAATTCTATTGAATTGTTGCTTCTACTATTTTATTTACTCTTTTACATCTATATTTATAAATATAGTTACTCTAGCTCCTTTTAAAAAAAGGTGTATACACTTTAGTGTGCTTAACACAAAATACTTAGTGTTTATCTCAGGGAAGGGCAGAAAAAATTAAAATATATTTTGAAAACAAAATCAAATATGTTTAAGAATTTTTTTTCAATTCCATTGCATACAAATGTTCATGTAAATGCTGGGGCTTCATCAACATATCAAAGAATGAGGTCAATGTATTTGGTTGTGATACTTAATAAACTTCTATTTACCATTCTCAGAACATATCCATGTGGAATTTGGTCTCATGGAAACTTTTTTTTAATCATTTTCCAGGCATAGATATATAGTGGCAAATGATTTAATATAATCAAACTTCAATTTCCTCATCTATAAAGCTTTTATAACAATATCATCTCTAATTGTCTCACTAGATAACTATAAAAAAAATAAGATAATGCATATGAAATTGTCTCATAAACCATGAAGACCATAAAGCACTGTAGGACATTTTGAATATCTGGTGTTGACCATAAAATTTCAATATCTGTCCTTGTCACTTGCCTACAATTCCAGAGAGACAACTGGTGCAAAAATAATTGAAATATTGAATAACAAGAAAAAAGACAGTGTATCATTGACATTATATTGAAAGTTTTTGTATCCAGCTAAATCTCTCTCTCTCCTCTACTATTCTTCTTGATATTAACATATACATTGATGGTCCACCCAATTCCTTGGCCTTTCAATCCTTTTCATTTCTCACTTGCAATAATCATTTTCTCTCATTTGTCTTAATAATAATTGCACACTTGCCAATGTCTTAACTTCAAGCATCCTGAGCTCTGACCACTACTCTACTTTTTCAAGCCTATTTCTTCTCTTACAACATCAACAATTCTTCAATCCTACAATTTCCTGCAATACTCTAGTATGTACGCCCTCTCATCTTCATCTATTCCTTCATGATCTGTCTTGGATTTCATTGTTATTAAAAGCATTGCTTTGCAAAATCCTTCACTTCTTTGTTCCTTTCTCTTGACATTGCCTGTGTCCAAAAAAGAAAGTTCCAACCCGCTAAAATCTAACTCACTGCTGCTTCTATTGTAAAAGTGCTAAAAGCTACCAGAATGCTGAAAGTTAGTTTGTTGTAGATTAGACTCATTTTAAACGGTTAATGATAAGCCTGAAGTGAATCTCAGGCAGCAGGCTATACTATTAGATAGTCCTCTTCAATCTTACCCTTCAAGAACATGACCAATTCATGTATCTTTCCTAAAAACTGCAATACCTCCCTCTTCTCTTAACTTTTATTTGATAAAATAGTTCTTATCTCACAAAGAAAATAGAAAAGACAACTAGAGAACTTCCACAAACTTCTATACAACTTTCAACAATCTACTGGCTCCTTTAATCTTTGTTTCAGCATTTGTTATTGTTAGTATGTAAGACCAACACCCACTTGTGCATAAGATCCCATCTCCTTCACCTAACAAAGGACCCACTTGGAACTTGTTTCCCTCACATACCTGCATTTTCAATTTTACCAGAGAATAATCTATCTACTGAATTATTATTGTCATACTAGAAAGATGCTATCACATTCTATCTTACAAAAAGTCTTCTGAGATTCTCTAACTCACAACTATTTTTAAAAACCAATTTTCACCATTCTACAGTAAAATTCAGTGAAACTGTTATCTATATTTGCTGAATCCACTTGCTTTCCTTTTATTCTTTTCTGAACCTACTCCAATTAGGCTTTCCCTTCACTCCTTTATGAAAACTGCTTTTGTCAAGTTAACCCCCATGTTGTCAAATCATTTCTCCATCTGATATGGTTTGGCTATGTCCCCACCCAAATATCATTTTGAACGGTAGCCCCCACAATCCCCACATGTCATGGGAAGGACTCAGTGGGAGGGAATTGAATGATGAGGGTAGTTACCTACATGCTATTTGTGTGATAGTGAGTGAGTTCTCTTGAGAGCTGATGGCTTAGTAAGGGGCTTCCCCTCACTCCTTTGCTCTGCACTTCTCCTTCCTGCTGCCATGTGAAGAAGGATGTGTTTATTTCTCCTTCTGCCATGATTCTAAGTTACCTGAGGCCCTCCCAGCCATACTGAACTATGTGTCAATTAAACCTCTTTCCTTTATAAATTACCCAGTCTTGAGTATGTCTTTACCAGCAGTGTGAGAAAGGACTAATACATTAAATTGGTACTGGTAGAGTGGGGTACTGCTAGTAAGATGCATGAAAATGTGGAAACAACTTTGGAACTGGGTAAGTAACAGGCAGAGGTTGGAAGAGTTTGGAAGTCTCAGAAGAAGACAGGATGATATGGGAAACTTTGGAGCTTCCTAGAGACTTTTTGAATGGTTTTGACCAAAATGCTGATAGTAATATCAACAATGAATCCAGGCTGAGGTGGTCTCAGATGGAAATAAGAAACATATTGGGAACTGGAGCAAAGGTAATTCTTATCATGCTTTAGCAAATAGACTGGTGGCATTTTGCCCTGCCTTAGAGATCTGTGGAACTGTGGAACTTGAGAGAGATGATTTAGGGTATCTGGCAGAAGAAATTTCTAAGCAGCGAAGCATTCAAGATGTGACTTGGGTGCCCTAAAAAGCATTCAGTTTTATTCATTCACAAAGATATGGGTTGGAATTGAAACTTATTTTTAAATGGAAGCAGAGCATAAAAGTTTGAAAAATCTGCAGCTGACAATGTAACAGAAACAAAAACGTATTTTCTGAGGAGAAATTCAAGCCAGCTGCAGAAATTTGCACAAGTAATGAGCAGCCAAATGTTCATTGTCAAGACAATGGGGAAAATGTCTCCAGAGCATGTCAGAGGTCTTCACCGCAGCTCCTCCCATCACAGGCCTGGAGGCCTGGGGGGAAAAATGGTTTCCTGGGCAGAGTCCAGGGCCCTACTGCATGCAGTCTCGGGGCTTGGTGCCCTGAGTCCCAGCCATGAGTAAAAGGGCCAATGTACAGCTCAGGCTATTGCTTTCAGAGGGTACAAGCCACAAGCTTTGGCAGTTTATACATAGTGTTCAGCCTGTGGGTGCACAAAAATCAAGAATTGAGATTTGGTAACCTCTGCCTAGAATTCAGAGGATGTATGGAAATGTCTGGATGTCCAGGTAGAGGTGTGCTGCAGGGGCAACCTGGAGAACCTCTGCTAGGGCAGTACAGAAGGAAAATGTGGGATGAGAGCCTCCACACAGAGTCCCCACTTGGGCACTGCCTAGTGGAGTTGTGAGAAGAGCATCATTGTCCTCCAGACTCCAGAATGGTAGATCCACCTAGAGCTTGCACTTTGCATTTGGAAAAGCTGCAGACATTCAATGCCAGCCCATGAAAGCAGATGGAACTGAGGTGGTATTCCACAAAGCCACAAGGACAAAGCTACACAAGACCATGGGAACCCACCTCTTGCATTGGCATGACCTGGATGTGAAACACGTAGTCAAAGGAGATTATTTTGGAGCTTTAAGATTTGATGGTCCTGCTAGATTTCAAACTTGCATGGGGTCTCTAGCCCCTTCATTTTGGTGAATTTCTCCCATGGGGAACAGGTGTATTTACCCAATGCCTGTACCCCCAATGTATCTAGGAAGTAACTAACTTGTTTTTAATTTTGTAAGCTCATAGGCAGAAGGGATTTGCCTTGTCTCACATGAAACTTTTAACTGCAGACTTTTGAGTTAATGCTAAAATTAGTTAAGACTTTAGGGGACTGCTGGGAAGGCATATTTGGTTTTGAAACGTGAGGATATGAGATTTGTGAGGGGCCAGCTTGGAATAATATGCTTAGGCTTTGTGTCCCCACCCAAATCTTATCTTGAATTATAGCTTCCATAATCCCCATGTCTCTCGGGAGGGACCTGTTTGGAGGTAATTTAATCATGGGGTCAGGTTTTTCCCATCTGTTCACATGGTAGTGAATATGTCTCATGAGATCTGATGGTTTTATAAAGGGCAGTTACCCTGCACACAATCTCTTGCCTGTCACAAAGTAAGATGTGCCTTTGCTCCTCCTTCACCTTCCACCATGATTGTGATGCCTCCTGAGCCATGTGGAACTATGAATCCATTAAACCTTTTTTCTTTATAAATTACCCAGTCTCAGGTATTTCTTTATAGCAGTATGAAAATGGACTAATGTATCATTTTTATATTCATTGATCTCTCAGCAATATCTCATACATTTAATTATCTCAATTAGTTTCAGTTCATGTCCTAAAACAATTTGGAATGTTTTAGCTAGACTTCCAGCTAAAGGGTATTTGCAAAGGAGGTATTCAAAATACACACACACACACACACACACACACACATATATATATTTGGAGACAGGGTCTCACTATGTCACCCAGGTTAGAGTGCAGTAGCAAGATCTTGGCTCACTGCAACACCTACCTCCCAAGCTTAAGCGATCCTCCCACCTCAGCCTACTGAGTAGCTGGGACTACAAGCACAGGCCACCATGCTTGCCTAATTTTTTGATTTTTTGTAGAGATGAGGTTTCACCACATTGCCCAGGCTGGTCTTGAAATCCTGGGCTCAAGTAATCTGCCTGGGATCCCAAAGAGCTGGGATTTAGGGCATGAGAAACCATGGCCAACCTATATGTATTTTTAATCCTTAACTGAACATCTATGTTAATCCTCAAAAGACTTTAAAGAGTCCTAGAGATACGCCATGAGTTGAATAGCAAATTTTCTTGAAGGAAGCTACTGGACTGCTTATAGCTTTTTTCTTCCTAGGCTTGCAGGGGAGGGTTTCCCTGCCTCACATAAGACTAGCATGTAAGAAATAACAGCACATGGAAAGCATCATTCATTCAGCAAAATCAAGTAGGTTTATCCCTGGAATGTAAGGATGGTTTCATGTACACAAATCAATTAATGTGATACACCACATTTATAGAACAAAGGATAAAAATTAAATGATCATCTCAATAGATGCAGAAAAGACATTTGACAAAATTCAACATCCTTTCACGATAAAAATAATTCTCAACAAATTAGGTGGAAAGATCCTCAACATAACAAATGCCATATATAACAAAATCACAGCTAACATCATGCTCAGTGATGAAAAGCTGATAGATGTTCCTCTAAGATGAGGAACAAGACAAGGGTGCCTACTTTTGCCATTTCTATTCAACACAGTACTGGGAGTTGTAGCCAAAGCAATTATACAAAAATAAAAAGATAAACGTCATCCTAATCAGAATGAAAGAAGTGATATGATTAATGTTTACAAATGACATGATTTTACATACAGGAAAACCTAAAAATGAAAAAAACTGTTAGCATAAACAAATTCAGTATAGTTGCAGGATACAAAATCAATATATAAAAATCAGTTGAATTTCTATACACTAAATAACAAACTATCCAATTAAGAAAAAAATTCTATGTGCCATCACATCAAAAAGAATAAAATACATAGACAAAAGTTTAAGGAGGTGGAAGTGTAGGGAGACCCCCTGAAACTATTGCTGTGGAATAAAAGATGAAATTCTCCTGATTATTGTAAATACAAAATTGCATGCAGGATTGTGTAAAGACAATGCCAGGCTGGACTGCCAGAATCAGCCAACAGTGCATGATGCACTTCCCCCTGCAGAGAGCCTATGAATGGATGTGCAATCAGGGAGGTTTCACATCACCAAGAGTTCTATCCCAGAAAAGCACCTGTTCATAGCTCTGGGAATGGAATGCAACCCTCGTGGAAAGCCTATAAATGGATGCATGGGGGTCATCTGTCCATACGGATAAGATAGGGCTATAAACGCCCTCATCTTGCTGCTGCTCTTGTAGGCCTCTTTAGGGTTAAGGTGTACTCCCTTCCGTGAAATTCTAGTCTAACCAGTTGTCTAACTTCCCATCCTGTTTATATGAATTGTTTGTAACCAGCTTTTGCTGCAACTGTTACTGCTGATTAATATCTTGCTAATCATAGCTTATGGAAAGACTGTGTTCCTGTTTTAAGGCTCTGTTAGAAATTACTGATGCACACACTATATTGTAAATTCTTATCTCTGTATACTGTACTTGGGCATACAGATGTTATGTTAAAGAATTATTACTTCATCCCCATGTGACCATCTCACCTCATAATCAAATGACCCTAAATCTCTCAATAACCTACCCCTGCCCTCACTAAACTTAATAATAAATGCTGGCATATCCAGTGTATTGTTGGCATCACGGGACCAGAAGGCAGTTACCCCCCTGGACCCAACTTTCACTATCTTGTATGTGTCTATTATTTCTCGACCTGCCGATCCACCTAGGAACAAAGAGAGAGCCCCGTTGCACTGTGGGCTGCTGGCCAGATCCCACAATATGGAAGATCTTTGTACTGACAACCATAACACATTGATGAACAAAAATTAAAGAAAGACACAAATAAGTGGAAAGATATTCCATGTTCATGAATTGGAATAATTAATATTGTTAAAAGTCTCATACTACCCAACATGATCTACAAATTCAAGGTAATGCCTATCAAAATTAAATTAACTTTTTAAAAACAGAAATAGGAAAAATAATCCTAAAATTGTATGGAACCACACATAACCCCAAATAGCCAAAGTAATCTTGAGAAAGAAGAACAAAGTTGAAGACCTCAGACTGTCTGATTAGAAACTATATTACAAAGCTATAGTAATCAAAACAGCATGGTACTGGCATAAAAATAGACTTATAGACCACTGGAACACAATAAAGAGCTCAGAAATAAAGCTACACATATGCAGTCACCTAATTTTTGACAAGGGTTCCAAAAATATGCAATGGGGAAAGCATCATCCAACAAATGGTGGTGGTAAAACTGGATATTCACATGAAAAATAATGAAATTCAAGTTTTATCTTATATCATACAAAAAAATAACTCAAAATGAATACATTTTGAACATGTATGATCTGAAACCCTAAAACTCTTTGAATAAAACACAGGGAAAAGCTCCTTTATGTTGGTCTTGGCAAGGTTTTTTTATACAACACCAAAAACACCGGCAACAAAAGTAAAAATAAACAAGTGGAATTACATCAAATTAAAAAGCTTCTGCAGCCTGTAATTCCAGAAACTCATGAGGCTGAGGTGGGAGGACAGCTTAAGGCCAGGAGTTTGAGACAAACTAAGTTATGTTGTTTAGAGACTGGGCAACATAGCAATACTCATCTCCAAAAATATGAAAACAAAACGATTAGCTAGGCATGGTGGCATATGCCTGTAGTTCCAGCTAGGAGGCTGAGGTAGGTGGGTTACTTCAGCCTAGGAGTTCCAGGCTGCAGTGAGCTATGATTGTGCCACTGCACTCTAGCCTGGGTAACAGAAAAAGCCATCTCCAAAAAAAAAAAAAAAAAAAAAAGCTTCTGTGCAGGAAAGGAAACAGCAAATAAAAATACATGTTGTGAAACAGAGAAAGTATTTGCAAACCATACACCTAACAATGGATAATGTCCAAAATATATAAGAAAGTCACACAATTCAATAACAAAAGAAACCCCTGATTTTAAAATAGGCAAAGGACCTGAATAGACATTTTTTCAAAGAGGATATACAAACGGCCAACAGGTATATGAAAAGACACTCAACAATAATAATCATCAAGGAAATGCAAATCAAAACAACAATGACACATTACCTCACACCTGTTAGATTGGCTATTAGAAAAAGAAAAAAATAACAAATGTTAACAAGGATGTGGAGAAAAGGAAAACATTGCACACTGTTTATAGGGATGTAAATTATTATACCCATTATGAAAAACAATATGAAGAACCCTCAAAAAATAAAAAATAAAAAAAGTACTGCCATACAGTCTAGCACTTTGGGTATATATCTAAAACAAATGAAATCAGTATCTCAAGGAGATATCTGCACTTCCATATTCATTGCAGCATTATTCACAATAGCAGAGATATGGAAATAACCTAAGTATCTGTCAGCAGGAAATGAATTTTAAAAGTGGGATATATTCAATTCTTTAATAGAATATTATTCAGCCTTAAACAGAAAAGAAATTCTAACATATGGTACAACATGGATGAACTTGGAGAACATTATGCTAAGTGAAGTAAGGTAGACATAGAAAAACAAATATTGCATTATCCCACTTACTATGTGGAATCTAAAAAAGTTGAACTTATAGAAGCAGAGACTGGAATCTTGCTTGCCAGGAGCTGGCGGGTGGGGAAAATGGGGTAATGTTCGTCAAATAGTACAAAGTTTCAGTATACAACAAATCAGTTCTGGAGATTTAATGTGGCAGCATGGTGACTGTATTGTATACTAAAAATTTGTTAAGAGAATAGAATCATGTCAGATATCTTAAATATATATACTTTTTATTTGTCAGTTATGTTTTAATAAAGATAGTGATTAAAGGAGGAAAGAGAGAAAGAGAGAGAGAGAAAGAAAGAAAGGAAAGAAAGAAAGAAAAGAAAAAGGAAAGAAGGGAGGAAGGGAGGGAGTGACAAAGGAAGGGAGAAAGGAAGGAAAGAAGGGAGGGAGGGAAAATAGGAAAGGAATTTTAAAAACTTTTCTACCAAGACTATTTATTTAGAGTATTGTGTTACTTTCCTGTGGCTGTTCTAACAAATTCACACAAACTGGGTGGATAGAAGAAACAATAAAAGTTTGTTTTGTTTGTTTTCAAGTCTGGAGACCAAAAGTTCAAAATCAAGGTGTTGGCCATGCGGTTCTGTCATTCCCTCTTCTAGCTTCTGATGGCTCTAAGCATTCCTTGGTTGATGGCTACATAACTCCAATCTCTGCTTCCATGTCCACATGGCCTTGTCCTCTACTCTAAGGACACTTTCATTGGATTCAGGTCCCATTTGGTTAACTCAGGATGATTACAGAGCAAAATCATTAACTTTAGATCTCTAAGGCCCCTTTTCCACATAAGATCACATTTACAGATTCCAGAGGTTAGGAAGTAGGCCTATCTTTGTGGGAGACACTATTTAACACACAAAAATTATTTATCTTGTCTCTTGCTTTATCCTTTCTTGCCTAAATTAATTTTCTTTTCTTTGTTGTGAATGCCACGTTTACATTATACTTTAATATTCTGATTTTAAGGATTTACGTATATTGTCTTAAATCCATCTTGAGCAAGGTAAAACATAAATATGAGATTATTCTTTAAATATAAAAAGCTGGATCAGAGACATTACTGGCATGAGATAAGGAAATCAAGGATCACGTCACTGGTCAATTTCAATTTTTTCCTGTTTATCTATGATTATTTTTCTCATAGTTAGAATAATTAATATCTGAGTAAATAATTTATTTAATTTTCATGTTTTTGTATATTATTTAGACAAAATTCAGATTAAAAGCAATATTTGTGCACAATGTTTATTACATTAAAAAATGGTTTCTCTTAGAAGCTATAAAATTGTCTTCAAAGTAGCCAAATAATATAAGCATGCTAACTGAGAAATCTAATTACTCTCAAAATTCATGCTGGTAATCACTAGAAAGTATTAGAGCTTTGGGATGAGTTAGACCTAGATTTGAAAACTAAGTCAAACACTAAAGGCTGTGCTAATTTTTAGTAAGCTTCTTGCCCGCTCTACTATTGGGGCTCCTAGGTTTTACCTCATGAACTAACACCACAATATATTTATGATAAAGAATATGAAGAATTGGGAGGCTAAGGCAGGAGAAAGGCGTGAATCTGGAAGGGCGGAGCTTGCACTGAGTGGAGATGGCGCCACTGCACTCCAGCCTAGGCGACAGAGCGAGACTCCATCTCAAAAAAAAAACAAAACAAAACAAGAATATGAAGAATCAATAGTGTCCTAGATCAAAGCAAAAATGTATAACATAATAGTAATTTTTATAATTAAATATGGGTACATCTGTTTTCAAAAGAGGGGTAGCTGGTAATGGGCTAGATATTTTCACATATTTCTCAGAAGATGATCTTTAGTCTCTACATCAATCATGATATTAATTTTCTTTTCCTTAAAATTGTGACAAACCTCAACTACCTTAGCCTTTTATGCTAAAAATCTACACTAGTAAATATATGATAATATTCTGTTCTTCACAAGAAAATGAAATGATCCTAATCTTGTGTTGGTAAACTGAATTACTTTTAATGTAATGGAAGAGAGTTGTGCATTAAGACTTTTTAAAAGAAAGTTATTGATACAGAATTCATATATCCACTTAAAGTACACAATTCAGAAGTTTTTAGTATATTCAGAGTTTTGCAACCATAAATGTAATCTAATTTTAGAATATTTTATTCTCCCTGTACTCATTAGCAATACTTTCCATTATCCCTTCCCCTAGCTCTAGGTAATCACTAACCTACTATATGTCTCTGTGTATCTGCCTAAATCTGGACATTTTATAAAAATAGACTCATACTATATGCAATCTTTTGTGATTGCCTTCTTTCATATAGCATAATGTTTTCAAGGTTTATCCATTTCATAGTATGTATTAGTACTTAATTTATTTTGGTTGCCAAATAATATTTCATCATATAGATAAACCACCTTGTGTTTATCCATTAATCAACTGATGTTTATTTGGGTTGTTTCCAGTTTTTGGCTGTTTTAAATAATGGTACTATGAACATTTATGTACAGATTTTTATGTGGACTATAAAACTTTATCATGGAGATGACAGATAGATAGATAGATAGATAGATAGATAGATAGATAGATAGAACCACTGGGTTATATAGAAAGTATATTTAACATTTTGAGGAACTGCCAAATTGTCTTCCAAAGTAGCTCTATCATATTATAATTTCCTCAGCAATATACAAGGTTCAAATTTCTCCACACTTTTAAACACTTGTTGTCTATCTACTTTTATTTATGATATGACCAAGAGGGAAAAAAATTCAACCAGAATGTGATGGCAACCCAAGGTGGAATGCAGACTGTGACAAATCAGTCTAACCGTATTACAAATAAACTATATAATGAGACTGAAGTGGGTGAAGAAGAAAGGAAATGACCTGAGTAACTGAAAAATGGTGTTTTGGGCCAGGCTCAGTGGTGCACGCCAGTAATCGCAGCACTTTGGGAAGCAGAGGCAGGCAGATCACTTGAGGCCATGAGTTTGAGACCCACCTGGTCAACATGGTGAAACTCTATTTCTGCTAAAAATACAAAAATTAGCTGGGTGTGGTGGTGCATGCCTGTACTCCCAGCTACTTGGGAGGTGAAGCACAAGAATTGTGCTAACCTGAGAGGCAGAGGTTGAGGTTAGCTGAAATTGTGCCACTACACTCCAGTCTGGTTGACAGAGTGAGACTCTGTCTCAAAAAATAAATAAATAAATAAAATGGTGTTTTGACTAGCTACTGTAAGGTTAAAGACAAAATCAATTGTATGCAAAAACTATAATTGGTAATTTGTTTCTCACAGAGCTATGGGTTAGATTTGTAAGCTACTGTACACATATACCAGGGCTTAACAAATAAAGATATATATTGTATATAAAGGGAGCCAAATTTCTCACTGCTTGAGAAAGAAGGTACAATCCAGAAAACAGGAATATTTAGAATGACTCTTGTAAAGTTGGTTCAAAGTCAAAGGTATCAAGTAAAATGCAAGGGCTTTCAATATATATTTATGTGTACATGTATATATACATAAACAGATGCAAAAATAAATAAACATGTGCCTGTGCCCATGGTTTAGTTCATATACATGTTTTCTAGCTTTGAGAGAGCCTAGAGACAGTGACACCCCCGTAGTAATGGGCACACCTTGCATCCAGATCTTGATTTCTAAATACCATTCTTCAGCATCCTTGACTAAGACATTGATCCCAGGGTTGTAACAGGGAAAATATAAGATGAACCTGGAACATCTTGGGGTACAAAATTTAAGGAAATTATTTTTACAAAAATGATGTGGCATGCCAAAAGTAAACATGACCCATCTCAAAGAGCTCTCAAAGGTCAAAGCTAAAAAATTTGAGTGACAAAATAAATAATGATTAGATTGGATTACAAACCAATAAATAAAATAAATATTTATGTGTCCAAACTGATATAAGTATCTGAATAAATAAATTGAGGAGAAAGAAAAGCTTTTCCTTAAAGAATAATTCCAATTAATGAATGAAAAAGGAATAAGGGAAGCAGAAAATCATCACTAGAACATCACAGTAATAATTGCTATAGACAAGATCCATTTATGGATGACAAATTTAGTGGATATGTTTTAAGAAGAAACACCTATTTGTACAGTTACAAAATATCTCCTCCAAATAAATAGTTATCAATTACCAATGAAAAAATCATAACTTCATAACGGAGAAATCTGGAAAACGCTACCTTAAGCAAATGAGCAAGGTTCATTCACAACTAATAAAACATATTACTGCATATTAGTACATATAAGACATCATATCCTTGATATGATACAATGATAAGAGTGTATTATTTGTGTGACAATCTTCCCAACAATATATACATTCAATCTAATCAAGAGAAAATTGAGGGGTACTTTATGAAGTTAACGGACCAGTACTATTCAAATTCTCAAGTTCATTAAATTTGAAGAAAGCCTGAGGAACTGTCACAGACTGAAAAAAAATAAGGAAGCATGACAACTTAAGATGACGTGGGATCCAGGGTTAGATATTACCAGTCAAAGAGGATATTAACAGAAAAATTGTTGAAATCTGAATAAAGCTGGTAGTTTTCTTAGTATGTTAGTTTATTAGTTTTGATCATTTTACTTACAATGGTTATATGCAATGTTCATATTCGGGAAAGCTGGCAAAAGGCAAGGGGGAGTTTTCTGTGCCATTTTTATAATGCTTTTCTAAGTCTAAAACTATCTCAAATTTAAAAACTAGCAGAAAAACAAATAAACAGCTATATTAAGAAATGGGCAAAGGACTTGAATATATAATTCTTCAAAGAAGATTATGAATGGCTAATAAGCACATAAAATGATGCACGGCATTACTGATAAATAGGAAAATGCAAATCATGAGACACCACCTGATACCCATTAGGATAGCTACTACTATAACAACGGAAAACATATGTTGGCGAGAATATGGAGATACTGGAATCCCTGTGCCCTGTTTGTAGTAATGTAAAATGGTAACGTTGTTTTGGAAAACAGTATGGCAGTTTATCATAAAATTAAAAATATAATTACTATATAACCCAGCAATTTCACTTCTAGATATATGCCACAAAGTATTGAAAGCAGGGTCTTGAGGAGATATTTGTACGCCTGTGTTCACAGTAGCATTATTCATAAGAGCTAAAACCTGGAACAACTTAAGTGTCCATTGACAGATGAATGGAAAAACAAAATGTGGTTTAAACATACTACGGAATACTATTCAGCCTCAAAAGAAAGGGAATTCTGACATGTGCTTCAACATAAATGAATCTGGAAGACATTATGCTAAGTGAAACAAGCAAGTCGCAAAAGAGACAATCATGATTTAGCTTATATACGGTACCTAGAGTACTCAAAATCACAGAGACAAAGCAGAATGGTAGATCCAGGGTCTGGGGGAAGAGGAATTGAGAAGATATTGTTTAATGGGTATAGAATTTCAGTTTTGTAAGATGCAGAGTTATAGAGACAAATTGCAGTGCTGATTGCACAACAATATGAATATACTTAGCATCATCGCACTGTATACTTAAAAATGGTTGACAGTAAATTTTATCTTCTGTGTACTTCTACTACAGTTTAAAAAATATAAAAAATGTTAAAGGGGAAAAACACGATGATGGGCAAAATATTTGTGAGATTACAAGTGTGTTCAGGATTTTAATCAGGTAAATTCTATAAAGGTTTATGTGACACTCATGATTTGTTTTTTTTTTTTTTTTTTTTTTTTTTGAGACAGAGTCTGGCTCTGTCGTCCAGGCTGGAGTGCAGTGGCCGGATCTCAGCTCACTGCAAGCTCCGCCTACCGGGTTTACGCCATTCTCCTGCCTCAGCCTCCTGAGTAGCTGGGACTACAGACGCCCGCCACCTCGCCCGGCTAGCTTTTTGTATTTTTTAGTAGAGATGGGGTTTCACCGTGTTAGCCAGGATGGTCTCGATCTCCTGACCTCGTGATCCACCCGTCTCTGCCTCCCAAAGTGCTGGGATTACACCGCGCCCGGCCATGATTTGGTTTTTAAACTTTTTTGACAGGGTAACCACACTTAGAAAAACATTTGTATCTCATCCAAGATGTTTATGTGTATATTTATTCTAGTTATATATATATATGTATATGTATAATTTATTTTAATTATGTATAACTATTTTAGTTATATAATTATTATATAACTAAATATATATAATATATATAACTAATTATAAAATAAAATCCTTCCTTCCTTTCCTTCCCCTTCCTTCCCTCCTTCCTTCATCATGATGCATTAAAGAGATTTTATGATCTATTGAAGGGCTGACAAAAACCACTTATGCATCCCTAACCAAAATTTGAAAAACAACATTTATCTCGTCTAGAGTATATATAAACATGTTATCTGTTAATAAAATTTTCATATTTCCTAAACACTTATAACTGGACTTGAGCATCAGTCACTACAATGTTTATCACAGGTACTTTATATATAATTAAAATAAAATTTCATAAAATGTACCCTTAATATTCACTACTCCTTCCCTCCCTCCCTCCCTTCCTTCCTCCCTTCCTTCCTTCCTTCCTTCCTTCCTTCCTCCCTTCCTTCCTCACTTCCTTCCTTCCTTCCTTCCTTCCTTCCTCCCTCCCTCCCTTCCTCACTTCCCTCCTTCCTTCCTTCCTTCGCTGGTCATGACGCTTTAAAGAGATTTTATGATCTACTTAAGGGCTGTAAAAATCCACTAATGTATCCCTATCAAAAATTTGAAAAACAAAATTTATCTGGTCTAGAGTGTAAATAAACATGTTATCTGTTAATCAAATTTTTGTATTTCCAAAACCCTTATAACCAGACTTGAGCATCAGTCACTACAATGTTTATCACAGGTACTTTTGGAAAAGTGTTTTGCTTCAATAATAATTACCCTATCAAAAGGCCTCAATTTATAAAGCATTTAGTTACTTAGTGCTTATGACGTAAATGTCACAGTTCAAGTACTTGATGGAGAAAAATATTAAATGAAGTGCACTTGTTTTGAAGATAATTTCATTTAACATCTCCAAAGCAGGGAATAATTAAGTTACTCTGTCATACAAAATGACGGAGGCTTTAAATAAGTAACAGCTGGTTACCCCAGTGATGGAGGAACTGCAGGGCAGCCTTTGGCAAGGACAGCTGTGCAAACTCAGCCCACATGGTATGCTAATAGACTTACATTATGACTAAGGAAATAACTGAAATGGAATGACATCTAGAAAAGCAAAAAACCAAACAAGACTAGGATCCCTTAGCATGCATTTGAATAGCATTAAGATGTAGAAATATTAATAAGAAGTGCTCGTCTATCATTTCTGTAGTCAAATGTGTTTCTCACGTCTAGATGAATTTAAAGTTAGTCATTGCAGGGCAACGAGCATATTTGTAAGAAAGTATCCTCATTTTTAAATGTAACTACTACTTAAATTACTTTACTTACCACTGCTTTTACTTATTACTGGTTTAATTACTCCAAGCAAGAAATTAAAATTCAATTTATTCATATTTTAACATTAATACAGTGATTTTTTTTTACGTTATGCTAAATCTTTATTCTGAAACAATGTAGTTTTTGTTTAAAACCTCTTGCACGGAAATCAAATTTGTAACAGTGACCTTAAAATGTGAGAGCTGGCCTTCATAAAACAAATGTGCTATTTAAAATATTAAATAACTGACCCCATTTTTGGAAAGCTGGGTAAGGGTATGCTAACATGGATCTACTCTTAAATGTTTTTTTCAGAACTTGTTATTGTCACTCGATCTGCATGCAAACAAGGAGGAAAAAGTGACTCTGACTTATGTACTTGTTTTGTTTGTTTACCACAATTTTGCTTAAGTCATACTATAGACCTTTCTCACTTGAAATCATTTTTGAGGTAGTTATCAGACTAACTCTCCTGACTAGTATTTATATTAATTATTTTTAAGCAAGCATTTATTATCATTGATTATGCAAGCATTATTGAGCAAGCAAATGCAAATGCAATAAGCATTTTTAAGCATTAACTATGTGTTAGGCACAAGGTCTCTGTCCTGAAGAAGCTTACTAACCACTAGAGAAAATGGACACAGAATCAAGAAATGTCATAATAATATGGGGTAACACATTACCCAGATTCGGAGTTCAGCTACAGTTTCCCAAGGAAAATGAACACAATCAAGGTCTTAATAGACGAGTAACACATAGGCAGCAAAAAAAAAAAAGAATAAAGAAAAAGAAAAAAAAGGCATGAAAGGCTTTCCAGGAGAGGGAAATAGCACAAGCTAAGGCATGAGGGCACCGAATAGCACAGTGGGGTGTGTCCTCGATCCCCGTAAGTAATTGCAGTATGTGAAATGATGAGTGGTGTCTGGGGATGAAAGCTAGAGGATCTTCATAGGGGCCTTTATTGAAGTGTTAAAGAATGCTAAAGAGCTTGGCCTTTGAAGGGATTTCAAGAGGAATTAAAACCAGACCTCTCTATTATAGTATAAGGGAGACAAAATTGAAGACTCAAAAATCTTCAGTGGTTGCCTTGATTAGCAGTTGTTAATCTTTTTGGCCAAATTAGCAGTTGTTAATCTTTTTGGTCTGAGAACTAAAACTACAATCCTACACTCCTCACATGACTGAATAAACCCTCTCTTGGCCAAAGGGACCCCAGAGAGACCTTAAAAATCTGAGTTCCTGGCCAAGACAGAATGGGGACATGCCTCATTATACTCCCTCCTTTTTGCAGATTAAACACAATTGACCAGCATTAATGATAAACTAGAGATGATAACCAACAGAGCGAAACTTTTCATGGCAATAAGATACCAAATTATAAACATGATCTAAGGCCATGCCAGTCATGCATTAAGTCACGTACCTCTACACTTGAAGAATAAACTCTGTTATAACTCCCACAAGGTTTTTCTTTTTCTAGTAGGTAAACAAGCCCTGGCCTCTAGATAAGCAATATAATTGCAGCTCATCCATCAGACACTGACCAATTGAACTCCCTGCCCAACAAACCATAACTACATAGTTCTGATTGACGAAGAGACTAATTTCAGTAACTTTCTCCTGGTAAGAGACCACCGACCATTGGGCTCAGTCTGGCCTGTTCACAGAGGCTGTACATTTGAATACCTTCATGTTCCTGCCTCACCTTTTGACATATAGGACCTAACTGTAATGCATTTAAATGTTGTCTCCACTCCAAAATGAACATGGGACACATGTAACATACATGTTTGTTCAGTATGCATGTGTCAGGACCCCCTTTGTGAATATCCATAAGACCTCCCTACACCTGTTGAATATGTTTACTTGGCCAACCTTGTCAGCATATATCCCTGTTCCACTCTCCCATCCCTCAAAGTGCCTGCTGGTTTTGCCTGAAGGTTACACTTCCCAGCCTGTTAGAATCGCCATCATGAAGGCTGTAACCACTTGTAAGCTAAATATATAGATCTCATGATTTTTTAAAATCTTGATAGAGTTCATGACCCCTTTAAAATCTTATAAAATATTGAGGATATCTCAGTCCTTTGGTCTTTGTGGATTATGTCTGTTGATATTTACCATATTTGAAATTAAAACTGACAAAGATTTAAAAATTTATGTATTTATTTATAATAATAAAGGTAAGCCCATTATATGTTTAACAAGGAATACATTTTATGAAAATTAAAACGCAATGCTGGTCATGACCTAATAAAGAGATCTTATGATTTACTGAAGGGCTTACAAAAATTACTAATGTGTCCATATGCAAAATTTGAAAGACAAAATATGACTAGTCCAGAGTAGAGATAACTACAATGTGTTAGCTGTTAATCAAATGTTCATACTTCCAAAACACTTACAACCAGACTTGAGCATCAGCCACCACAATTTTTTATCACAGGTACTATAGAGTAGTGCTCTGTTTCGATAGTAATTACCATATCAATTTATCAACCTCAAATTATAAAGCATTTAAGTTACTTAGTGTGCATACTTAGTGCTCTTTTCAAAGCAAAGTGTTATTGAGGAGTGGCTTCTTTTTTTACATTTTTGCAGATATCTTTAATTACTGGCTTAATAGAGGACAGTTAGATTCTTATATTTTCTTCTAGATTCAATCTCTAACTTGTTTTGGTAAAGGTATATAATGAAAACCCAGGTGCAGACAGGCAATATGGTTGAAAAATTGAGACGTATTTTAATTTTTCTAAGAGATGGGGTCTGCAATGTCGCCTAGGATAGATTCAAACTACTGGGCTCAAGTGGTCCCCCTTCTCAACCTCCCAAATAGCGGGGACTACAGGCATGTGCTGCCACAAGAGATAGAAGTAGTATTTTAATAACTTTTTCTGATAATATAGATTTATTTTGATACTACTCTATTACTTGACTGGGGTAGTTTCTTGAAGGTTAATGGCAGTGTAGAAGCCAAAACAATATCAACGAACTTTCCATATACTATTATATTAAAATCCATTGGTCAATTTTGCACTTTACATAGATCTTTCATTTATGCATCTACTTTTTTCATGATGATTTCCTAATATTATACATGTCTCATCTGGTAAACATTGGTGCACTGAGCTGACAGATTTTACTATAGAAAATAAAAAATACACTTGTTAATATCCTCACCAATGTCATCAAAAAAGTATTTAAGAATGGAAATGCTATCAAGCTCATGGTGATGGAATACACTTTCCAAAATTCTACTTTTTGCCTGAAAGCTCAGATTTTATCATTGGCAACAAATACTGTCAGTTTGTTTCTTTGAAGTGACAAGCTTACTCCATTCATTTTCAAGGAAATATCTACCATATATCCAAGTTTGAATGAACATAATTATCATCTGTCAGTCATTCCTTCAACTAAAAATGGCATTCCATGAAAAAAGCAACTAGATCAGCTTGCAACCTAACCTCATAAGAGCTTTTCCTTGAAGCAACCATCATATTTTAAGAATAGAAGTTCTTCTTTCTCATCATGTAGGAACCTGGTAAACTGAGATTTAATAAACTTAATTTTCCTTGCTTTAGCAATAGCATTCAACTGTAACTGGACAGAAAAAAAAAATAGTAAGTTCATGGCAGTGAAGAACAGAATGACTAATAACTGTTTTGGTGGCTGTGCCAACATTCATGTTAACACACTAGCAATTTTGCCCACCAGTACTTTTGTACCAGCAATGTAGATGTCAACTCAGTGAAAAAGACAAATGATGGTTTCGTATTGTTATGAAAATAGGGCTCACTGTATACTTCACAGTCCCTTAAAATGTCTTTGGGTATCCTAGATGTTTTCAGGCAACACTCAGGAAAATGCTATGCTAAAAGCCTCAAGTCTAAATTCTTATACCTAACATCCATCCATAATCTCGTTCCACTCTATTGATAACCTTGAATAAAACAGATTTTCTCATTTTTGTAAAACACACCTTTTTCCCCCCTTATCTTCTAATTTCACATTCTTCCCAATATTTACAATATATAAATCATTCACTCTTCCAGGAGCCAGTCCAATTCATCTCTATTCCAGATCTCTGAACTATTTCCTATATTATTGGGTATGTACTCACTTATGTGCTATTTATGATTTTTCTTTGGAAATTAGAATTATCTTCCAAACTAGATTGTCATACTTCCAAAGGTGAAGATTTTTAGTTCTTCTGACTTTTCTATAGTATTCTGCACAGAGTTATGCATATAATAATGATAATATCTTGAATTTTATAAATCTTAATAATTTTAGTGTCACAAATACATATGTGCCCCTATTGTATTTGTAGGGAAAACATTTAATATTATAAATTATTTTATAATGTCTTCTACTTTGGGCAACTAATATATATCAAATATATACTTAACATATTATAGAATATCAATTTATAAAGCAGTGTACAATTTCAAGCATATAAATATTATGACAATGCAGACATACATAGTAGGAAAAAAAACTAGGCTAGGAGATAGAAGATCTAAATTTAACTGTCCACACAGTATGGACTAAAAGAACCATATGGATTTAGAGAAGCCACAAAACATATTTGAGTCCCAGTGTCTGTAACAGTGAAATACTTAACCCCCTTCTGATATTTAAATGAAGCATTTTATGAGAGAGTTAAAAAAAAAAATGTAGTAATCAAATGCAATCTTTTGGCGTAGCTGTTACCCTAAGTCCTACACATTAATTGCAAATGAATATCAGCTATCACATAACTAGATGTACAGCATGACAATTAGAAGAACTAAAGACACACAATGGAGACATCTTTGAGAATTAAATCCAAATAACTTGCGGTATGCAGTACTTGTCATAGAGGATGATTTGAATACTGGCAAAGTACTATGTGTGCACACATTTCATATATAATCCCCATAAAGCAAAGAGGCCTTATTACCCGGTATTAGTAGTCTAACTCTGAAATCTGTAAAGAAAAACAAGACTTTGAAGATGTATTACAGATTTATGCAGGATACCACAAAGAAAGATCTTGTAAAAAATCTCTAGACTTTTCTTTTTCCCTTTAAGGTTTTACCCTCATCCACAGCAACCTTCATTTCTCTGAAAGTTATGTGTCATAATTACCTTTATGTGTCAATTTAAATGGACTTAAGGGATGCCCGGATAGCTGGTAAAACATTATTTCTTGGTATGCGAGTGAATGTGTTTCCTGAAGACATTAGCATGCAAAGCAGCAGACAGAATAAAGAAGATCTGTCTTCACCAACATGGGTGGGCAGCATCCAATCCAGTGAGGGCCCAGATAGAACCAAGAGGCAAAGGAAGAACAAATTCTATTCTTTCTTTTTTCTTTGTTTTTCCTTTTTTACTTCCTTCCTTTTTTTTCCTTCTCCTTCCTTCTTTTTCTTTTCCTTCCTTCCTTTCCTTTCCTTTCCCCTCCCTCCCTTCCTCTCTTTCTTTATCTTTCTTTCTTTCTCTCTCTTATTTCTCCTTCTTTCTCTTCTTCTTTTTCTTCTCCTCCTCCTCCTTCTTTTCTCTTCTTCTTTCTCTCTCTCTCTCTCTCTCTCTCTCTCTCTCTCCCCGCCTCCCTCCCTCCCTCTCTCCCTCCTCCCTCCCCCCCTCCCTCTTCCTTCCCTCAGCCAGAGCCAGGACATCTATTTTCTTCTGCCCTTGCACATTAGAATTCCTGGTTCTTGGGCCTTTGAACTTTGAGACCAGTTACTCCCAATCCCCCTGTAGTTTTCAGGCCTTCGGCCTCAAACTGGGAGTGACACCATTGCCCACTGGCTTTCCTGGTTCTCAAGCTTACAGAGAGCAGATGGTGGGACTTCTCAGTTTCCATAACTGCATGAGTCAATTCCCACACTAAATCTCCTCTTACATATCTATATCTGTGGCCTACTGGTTCTGTTTCTGTGGAGAATTCTGGCTAATACATTACCCTTACCAACACGTTGTGTCCTGTTTATTTCATCTTTCTCCTCTGATCCAAGTTCCCTAATATGACCACCTCTTCATTTCAGCCAAATCCTTGCTAAGAGCACTTTCCCTGCATGCTGACAACTGCTGTTCTCTTAAAAATGGTAGCATATTCTGCTGAATAAAGTCTTCCATCTTGTTTATAAAATCATGAAGCCTTAACAGTGGAAAGACTAGCCTTAGCTTTGGCAATCAATAATCACAGCATCTTGACCAAAAAAGGGTATTCATAAGCATGTGCCATTTATTTTAAAATGAGGTTAGAAGAAATAGATCCTTAGAGAACAAGAACTATGCCAACGGACAAACACTCTAGCCTATTATTCTGATGGATACACAGAGGAGGTGGTCTCCACGTTTCAGAGGTCTTAGGAGAGTGGAGGCCCCATGGACTCTAGATGCACACTTACACACCTCTGCTGCCTCCCCTGTTTCAGTCACAACGTTTCCTCACAGAGTCTTCCTCCCAAATAAACTGCGGCATGCATGTCTGTGTCACAGACTTCTGCTTTCAGGAAAACTCAGACAATCACCGTCTTTTATGCAGCTTACACTACACTGTAGACTTTTCATATAGGTGATCTCTAATTCTAGAATAATCCCAGTAGCGTCCCGTTTTAAAAATTAGAAAAGGTAACTTAAAGAGGTTAAGTAATATGTCCAAGGCATAGTAAATTCACTACAGAATCCTGATTGTGAGTATATTTTCGAACCATTAAACTCCAAAGTTATACTCTTTCTTCTTCTATGGTAATTTTGTCAGTAATTGCCAACATGAATTGAAAACCTTCTATATGCTGTACCATTGGAAAAAAAGTTTCAAGTGATTAGTGAAGTTTGTTGAATCTATAATTACCCTATCCACCATGATGTCTGAGGTTGAAAGTTTCCAACCAAGCTGACTTATCTTGAAATTTCAAAAATAAGCACTGTTCTACAAGCATTACTAGCATCTTATGGGTTTCATGAAGTTATATACTATTTCACAGAAACATGATTTTCCCCTCCATAGGCCCTAGACAATTTTCTCAATGTAGCCCATATTCTTTTATTTTAATGAAACTTAATCCAGGACTATTACAAATGTTCAAAAACAAAAACGTTTTAAAATAGTGTGTCTATTATCTTCATTTTACAGGGAACTACAATGAAATGGATATTGTTTGTGTCATTTACATTTTCATAAAAACTTTATGTGCTTTTTCAGAGAACTTCAGTTTCAGAAAAAGATTATTCACAAATTTACAGTGCTTGCATTTTATAAGTATGCAAATGAAAATGTACAGAACTTAACAACTTTTACACATTTTCATACCGTTAGAAGTAATGGGGACTCATATAAACAACAATGAACAGGAAACAAGACCATGTGAATTCTCCTGATTCTTTTCTTACAGCTTCTGTGAACCTTTAGCCAATTTATTTTATCTTTCTTAGTCACAGGTGTCATATTTGTAAAATCATGTTAACAATAGGAAGGGCTGTTGAAAGAATAAATGAGGTAATAGCTGGAAATAACTTTAGCAATATAAGAAAATAGTATATCTGTGAGTGTGGAAAGGATATCACTGTTTCCTGTCTAGCCTTCAATACATTTCAGAATATTTTAATTATTCATACAGATTACATATATTTCCACAAGACCTGTTTCCTCATTTATTTGTTTGAGTCAGTATCTAAATAGGGAAGTTGACTTCAGAGAATAACAAAAAAGCCATCCCTTCTTTCATTGTATAGTGTCAATTATGCTCAATTTCCACAAGCCTTAAAAATTCAATAATTACATAATTAACATTTCTGAATAACTTTTCTTTGAGACAGGGTCTCAGTCTGTCACTTAGGCTGGAGTACAGTGGTGTGATCTCAGCTCACTGCAACCTCCGCATCCTGTGCTCAAATGATCCTCCTGCCTTAGCCTCCCAAGTAGCTGGGACTGCTGGGACTATAGGCATGCACCATCACACCTGGCTAATTTTTGTATCTTTTTAAAAGACAGGGTTTCACCACGTTGCCCAGGCTGGTCTCAAACTCCTGGACTCAAGTGATTCACCTGCCTCGGCCTCACAAATTGCTGGGATTACAGGTGTGAGCCACTGCACCTGGCCCATAAGAAACTTTTTATGTGCTGGGAACTGTACTAAGAACTTTACGTTATCTTAATTTAATCCCAACACAATCAATGAGTACAGTGTTATTATTCACACTGTATACATGAAGAACTTTAAGATAGGAAAGAAATTACTGACTTGCACAAGGGCGTGATCACAGGGTGATTGTTAAAGCTGGCCTCCATCCCAGGTTTTCTGTCCCTGAAGCTTTGTTCCCACTAATTCACCTCAAGCCCGTTCTTTATTAATATAGTTGGGTTACAGTAACTATCTGGTAACATTTAACTAAATAGAATTGTTTTTATAAAAATTAAGATTCAACCCATATTTTGAACTTAGATTTGAAATTAAGATTCAACCCATATTTTGAACTTTTTATTATATTGGAATCACTGAGTTAATAAAGATGTAAATAGCTTTATAGATAGGTGTTCCTTATACATAGATTTCAAAATTAAGTAATTCTGTCAGGTGGGCCTCTTTTCCTTGGCAGAGCTGATATACAATCAAAATGGTAACATAAGCAGAAATCACAAGTGGACACATGAAACACTCATTTGAATATTGCCTGGAAAGCCTCTCCAAGTCCATTAAATTATTTTTCCTAGGGTGAATGTAAAACATATCAGTATGGGCACCAGCACATGTGGGGAGGGGAGAAAGCACTGGAAAGTTTGGTTTGTGTATCGATTTTGTTGGATAAAGTTGTTGAGAATTTTTGTTTGTTTGCTGAGCTTTGTTTGCTTGTTTTGATTAGAGAGCAGAGTGGATAAAACATTTTCATCTAGTAAAATTGCTCCACTATAAATATCCTTTCTCATTTTTTGGTTAATAATCTTAATTGATCTTAACCTATTCAAGGTGGAGAATAGAGAGTAGAAAGCATCCAGCTTTAAGAAAGCAGGGCTATGTTACAAAATGCAACAGCAGGACTAACAGCAGGAGAGACTGGGGGCACTGTCCAGATACAGAGCACAGAGTATCTCACATGTGGTGAGAGAGGGCAGAGTTAGAGGAAAGAAGCAGAGCAGAGGACAGTGACCATGATTAGGAGATTCTGGCTCAAAGAAATTGAGTGAAGTTTCTCTCAGACAGAGAAGAGAGTAGCACGTACCAAAAAATTAATAGGGATGTGCTAATGGAGCAATAATCATCTTTCCCTGAAGAACAGATTTTAGCACAAGATAGGACTGAATATTCTATGGCAACTACTATGTGAGAAGAAAATGAGTAGCTGTATGCAATAGCACAGGTCTACAGCCATGCTACCTTTGACTAAGGCAGCCTCCCCGAGTAGAATATCTGAAGCTTCGCTCTATCAGGGACTAGCTCTGTGACCTTGATGGAGTCCCTGACCTCTATCAGGGTGCTTTCTCATTTTCTAAGTTCGAATAATAATGGCTACCCTAGAGTTTTCAACTACCAACACTATATGCAGGCCTCCCTAATTTGTCTTTTACCCAGACATCTATATGGTTCCCTCTGGAAGGGGAAGTAATTTAACTGGTCAGTAAGATTAGGCAAAGGCAATAGGAATGCATAACTCAGCCCTTCCAAGCTTCTGTTTTGGGGATCAGCCGGCTGTAGAAGGCACATTCTGCCTTCTGCTACTGCTGTCACAAGCAGCATCTTCCCTAGCATGACTGGCAGGGGAAGCCACAGCTCTGCGGAGCTGCTTCCTCTCTCTGATAATGAGTCTCAAGAATCACACTCCTGGCCACTGGGGAAGCATGGGTATTAGGAAGCCAGAGTTCAGCTCTCTAATCGAAGCTCTACTTTCCATTACATATTTACCAGTAATGAAGATGACCATTTTCTCATTCATTTATACCTCCATATTAATTGTGTAATTGGTTTAGAGTCTGTAGGGAGACAGCAGCATGATTGTAATTCTCATACACTAACAAGCCTTCTGATGGAAGTAGTATAAGTTGTCTCCATTTTTTAAAGTTGCAGAATCACTATTGGCTCAAATAGATGGACACACTACTTACTATTATGTAAACTAAACATCATTTCAAACAAACTTAGAGAATGTCTGCAAACCACACACAAATTGTCAGTCATACACTTAATTCTAATGATTTTCAGGTAGCTTTAGTAGCCCTGTCATCTATCACATGATAAAGACATCCAAAAATTCAAGTTTTGGTGTTAATAACTTACATTTTTATATCTCTAAATAAAAACGGTAAAATATAAGCCCAGGGAAGAAGCATAGTAATTGATTGCAAGCACTTAGAAAATGCTTGAGGAAGACAGGTAAATCTTTGATACTCTATTTATTTTCTCTTCATTTCAAAGAGCTCTAGTGCATTTCTGCATACATACACACACACACACACACACACACAAATACAGAAAGCAACAAAATACTTCAAGTCCTCAAAAATAGAATTGTACATTTAAATGCCACAGCCACTGCCACTGATGAAAAATGCAGAATTTCAAAATGTACTTTTCATGAAAATACATTGATACTCTGCTGGTTTAGTTTACTAAATCACAAAATGCAACGTTTAAGAGTGGACAAAATACATTCCCTTTGAAGAAAACTGAACACTGGAAAATACTATATACTTGGTTAAAATAGATGACTGCTCATGAATATGTTTCTATGATCACTGATTGACTTTATAATACCAAACACATTAAATTAAAAATCAACTAAACAAACACAACCCTTACATATTAAATAACTGTTTAATCTTTCAAGTGGATATGACCTATTAATAATACAAGCATTTGCAAACTGTGCAACAGTATGCAGGCCTCCCTCCTCTGCTGGTAGAGACGGGTCCAAGGCTGAGGTCAGGAAAAAAGTAAGAATATGACAGTCCCATGGCATTAAGTTAGGCATCTGAAAACATGTGTGCTCCAAAACAGCGTCAGTTAATGGAAAATTTTAGAAGAGAAAGTTGGGTTAGAGCCAGCACAGCAAGTTGAAATCTGCTCTTACCTAACTGGCAAAGTCAGAGACCAGAAATACAAGCAAGAATGAGAAAGACACAAATATTTTAGAACTAAATGAGGTAAGTAGACTAAAATCCATTAACTGGGGGAGGCTACTGAGAAGGCTGCCATGATGACAGTACAGCAACCAGAAAAGATGTGACACATCCAGAAGGATTGCAAGGCCTTGATCATTTTCATTCTAACTTTGATATTGCACTGAACTTGGAGTAGAAATCAACTACCCCAGAACTTAAATGTAGAATTCTAATTGGGATTTCCAGTTTGAGTAAGGGAGTATTTTAATACACTGTGCCTGCTGAGTAACAAGTTTTAAATTATTATTTTTTCATCCAGTCTTCATCTTTAGGGTTCTTAAAGTATCAAAAGTTTTGTTTGTAAAGACAGCAACTATCTGGTTAAATTTTTATACTGAGAATTAGAGTGTAAAGATCAGCTCAGCCTACTCATGTGGCAATTGTTGTTAATGCATCCATTAACTCATATCTTCCTACTTCTTAAGCACATATTTAAATATGCATAAATATCTGTTTGGGTAACAATAAAAACTCATTGGCAAGGTGGCTAATGAAAATATCCAATCTCACTAGGCATAGGTGCATGCTGATAAAATTGTTTGCACAATAACTGTTGGTAGATACAAACAACTACCTCAGAGTAGAAGCTCAAAGCCAAAGACTTTAAAACTGAAGGGACTGCCTTCAGTGGTCTTCTAACTGTATTCCACAGGGCTCTAGAGTCCTGAGCTACTTGAGGAATGTCAGGGTAGGGGTAGTAAATAGGACTCAGACCTTCTGAGCTCTGTCTCTTCTAGTTTACACTTAGAGTCTCAGAGATATTTCATTTTGGAAATAAATTTTGCTACTAAAAACAAAAGGAATGCAGAAAGGAAAGGAGAGAGAGGGAGGGTGGAAGGAAGAAAGGGAGAGAGCGTGGAAGGAAGGATGGACATATGGAAGGAAGGTAAGAGGGAAGGAAAGTAGGAAAGGGAAGAAATGAAAGAGAATCTACAGATTTTATAGATCAGAGAAATGAGGTCCACAAACATTAAGTGACATTTCACACATTCCTGACACAGGTAGAACTAAAACTCAGTCTTCCTGATTCTTCTATGACAAGAAGTATTGATGGCTCCATTTGTGCTTTTAGAAGAGAAGTTCTCAGATTTTTTGAGCCAAAGGTTTCAATAGTTCCACTACTGTGAAAGCAAGACACATCTGTCACTTCCACTTAGATGCTAACAGACTTTTCTGAATGAGGAAATGTTCACTGAAACCATGTTTTTTACTGTAATAGCTAATTCGTCAGCCTCTCCCTCTGAAGGTAAAATCATCCAGAGCTCAGTTGCACTTAAACTATATGATTATCACTCAATAACTAGGTGGCTTTGGACAAGTTCTTCCCTGTTTAATCAGTTGCAGAACTGGTAGGATGGCTGTAGGAGAAATTGGGGTAATGTAGTTAAATCAATTGAGTGTTTCTCAATTGACTTCTCATATTGTTCCTCACACACACACACACACACACACACACACACACACAAAGCCTTTTTAGACATTATTTCCTAATCTCCCCTTCCACAGGTGAAATTTAAACAGCACACATGCACTTACACCTCTTTATGTACTGAATGTATATCTGTGCTTTATTCATAAAAAGAGAACGAGTTTTGGATTTTTTTTGCTGCTGCTGTGCAAATAACCAATTTTAATCCCTTTGGGCGCAATAATGTTTTCACTGAGAAGGTGTGAAATAGGCTAATATTTAATACCATACACAAATAGCAAGGGTTGGGCGTAGTGATTATGAGCCAATTTCAGCATATGGATAGAATGCAGAGTAGCATAGAGCCAATATCCCCTCCAAAATAAAAGATGTAGCAAATTATAGAAAGATGATGGGGGCACACATGAGAAATACTACTAATTATTACAGTAATGTGTACTGCACTGTGCTTTCAACTTTATATTTGCCAATTCATTCATTTTCTTAAGAGTCTTAAAAAACTATTTAAATATGAGGAAGCTTGGCAGCAAAAACTGATGGAGGGCCATCCTTCAAACCTGGGTATGTCTGTCTCCAAACTTCAGGCTCTTTTCATTAGCACTCTGACATCTAACTTGGCATTTTAAGCTGCATCTGCCTGGAGTTACTAATTTCTAAAGATGGATTCACTGGCTATTCTTGTCAAATGACTGGCTGTATATGTAGATATATCAGAAATAATATTAGACAGTCCCAGCTGAAACTGCCCTTCCTGAACATTATCCTTGGTCTGTTGATGTCCTTGCCCCATTTCTGTCATTGTAACAACCCAATAATTGGTTTAAGCTCTTAAAATTATTCTCTGTGGAATGATTTTTATCCCCTGTGAATAGATTACAATCTTTCTGTAAATGGTAATTGTAAAACTTAAGGGCTACATTGCAATGTTAGGTGAAACCTGTATGAACTGATGTATAAATGTGAGTCTTCAATGACAGGCAGTAGTAACCTATGATGCTGACAGTGCCCTATTATAAAAGGGAGGGAGAAATGGGCATCAGTACATCAGCCATGAAAGACAGGCATTAAAGGGCATTTGTCAATACAGTGTAGGTGGGGACCTCTTGCTTCTTGAATGGAACACAAAGTTCAAGGGAATAATTGGAGTGCAACAGAAATACATTTTTAGATGAGGGCTAGAAAATCAAGCCTAAGACAACGAAATCCCTTGACCCTGAAATATCCCCTAGAGAAGACAAGAGACGGATTCTGGAAACTTAAGGAAGTCAGACACAAGTCTCCAAGGGTTAGAGAATTTCATGATGAGAGGTGGACTCTGAGGCCATAAAAGTTCTTGGAATTTACCAAAGGACATAGGAGAGCTGTTCATACAGAGGGACAGCTTCGAATATTGAAGCTACAGGTACTTTAAGAAACTCAATTGTTCTTACATATATTTGTACCTAGAAAATTGTTTCTTATAAAGAAAGGATAAAAGAAACATCTTGACTGCTTATGCATGATAAACTGTGGGATCAAGTAAAGGAAGATGGTATTAAGGGCCAAAGAGAGGCATAATCTCTTTGTCAGGACCATAAAAGCAAGGGTATTAGCCTTTTGACCCCTGACCATTAGTGAGGGCCTGAGGAGATTCTGTTTCCTGCAAGAGTACCTGGTTTCCAGGGTACCATTTTAACAGACCATAGCATGGGAAGCCCCTTGCTGGCATACCATCATAGACAATTGAAAATGGCTCTGCAGAAAACACTCACTCACAGGAGGCAGTAAATCTCCAGAAAAGTGGGGGGAAATGCACTGTTGGCTGTCTCTATTGTTTTTGTCTGATTAATGAGCTGGCAATTGACGGTAAATATTTTATAGCTTAATTTACTTCTTCACTTTTTCCACCTTACTTCTGCCCTGTGCTATACCAATATATACGAGCTTCATTGGCAGTACCTGTAAAAGACAAGCTCTAATGGACATAATGTAGCTAATGTGTCAAATTAGGACTTTCATTATGTGAAATTTGATTATGGGTCATAAATTATGTATTTATCTTGCATTAACTTGATGAAAGTAACTTGTTAATTAGATGAAATCAAAGTTATTGACCTATAGTGAATCTCTTCTACATTTACTGTTGGCATAACATAAAATATCATGAGAAGAATACAAATGCATATTGATTTTGTTACTAGATATGTAAAATTTTTTAAAATCCCTGGGAGAACAGATGTGAAATTTGGGAGAATCTGTGAGAGATTTACTCAGAATTCATATTTATTATATTCTCCATTTATGAAGTTGTTGTTTCTCAACAAACCTCTCCAAATTTGAATCTCTCCAAATTCACTCCTCTATATACTCTGTTTGTGATGCTGGGGGAAGAGTGTCTGCAAACTACATTTTTTTCTTTTCTTAAGGTTCTATTTTATTTTTAATTAACAAACCACAATGAGATATCACCTTATACCTGTTAGATTAGCTATTATCAAAAGATGAAAGAGCTTAAAAGTTGGCAAGGATGTGTAGAAAAGGAAACCCTTCTACACTCACTGTTGGTGATATTGTAAATTAGTAAAACCATTTCGGAAAATAGTGTAGAGATTCCTCAAAAAAAAAAGAAAGTAGAATTATCCCATGATCCAACAATCTTACTACTTGGTATAGATAGACCCAAAGGAAATGAAATCAGTATGATGAAGGGATGTCTGCACTCCCATGTTCCTTAAAGTATTATTCACAATAGTCAGCCTAAGTGTTGTTTCCATTTGAAGATCTCTATACAATGAAATACCATTCAGCCTTTAAAAAAAGGGAATTTCTGTTATCTGTGGCAACATGAACGAGCCTGTGAGATATGTTAAGTGAAATAAGCCAGGCACGGAGAGAAAAATACCATCTGATCTCACTTATGCATGGAATTTAAAAACGTCATAGAAGACAATCTAAAGAACTCATAGAAGTAGAGAGTAGAATGGTGGTTACCAGAGCCTATGGGGAGGTGGGTGGATGGGAAAAAAGGAAACGTTGGTCAATTAGATTGGAGACATAAGTTCTAGTGATCTATTGCACAGCAAGGTGATTATATTTAATAATACTGTATTATCTGTATACAATTACTATGTGTCAATTAAAAATAAAACTAAAAATAGCAATTGTACATATTTATGGGGTGTGATGTTTTGATATGTGTATGTGAATATATATATATATATGTATCTAGAATGATCAAATCAGGCTAATTAACATATCTGTCACCTCAAGTACTTATGATTTCTTTGTGATGAGGGCATTTAAAGTCCACTCTTTGAGCCATTTTGAAATGTACAATACATTCTTATTAACTATAGTCACCTTGCTGTACAACGGAACACCAGAACTTAGTTCTCCTGTCTTACTGAAATTTTGTGCCCTTTCATCAACATTTCCCCTTTTCTGGTCTTCTCTTCCCTGTCCCCTCAACCTCTGGTAGCCACCATTCTACTCTCTATATAAATTCCATTTTTGTAGGTTCCATCGGCAGGTTTCTCCTTGTTAGTTGGATTTCTGCTTTGTTCTTTGAATAGAAGGTGCTAGACGTAGATGGAAGACAGGAGGAGAGAAGGGATTTTTCCCTTCCAGACTCTCCCAGCAATGACCCTTAACCCAACAGCAACTTTTGGTTCTAGTCTTCAATTCCTATCATCCTTCTAAAGGGTCTCATGTGCCTCCCCGTAAGAACTGGCACAGTTGGCAGTATTCTTCCTCAGAGGACTAAGCTCTTCATCTGGTACTTAGAGGGAAGATCAGAGATCAGAACAATATGTTTGGAATAGAACAGTAGGAAGGAACATAATGCATTAAAAATATTCAGTTAAAATATTCAGTAAGTTCAAAGCATAAAAAACACTCAGCAGAACGTTTGGCATGTAGTAATAAATGTGATTAAGTGTGACCAATTATACAGCAGAGGCTCAGCTTCTGTTAGTCATCTATGGAGGTTTTCCTTACATCACTTTTAATGCATTATTATATAAATTAGGAGATAATGTATCAACCAAAAGGGGATTTGACTTAGTTTTAATTGCATAATGTCAAATTAACATAGTATGAATGTTTGCATATTTTGTAGACCATTAAGCTATTTGCTGTTTGTTATGCTCTCCCTTAGTCTTTGTTTATCAAATTACATGTTTACTTTTTCTGATCCTTTAAAAATAAACTATTTTAGGACAGTCCTTTATTCTTACAATTTTTTGAATGCTTTCTATGTTGCTTACATCCAATAGAAATTTACTTATTTGAATGATGGTAAGACTTTGTACTCACATCATGTATTTTATGAGTGTATTTCCAAAAGTTCCACATGAATTCTTATATTTTACAGCAGAACTAGTTACAAAAGTAAATGCTAATACTTCCATTCTACAGATTTTAAAAAATTGAGTACAGAAGTGGAAAATTATTTTTTAAAAGGCAAGAATAGTCGAAGGAGCAGGGCTTCATTAAGGAGACACATTGAAACATTGGTTATGCAGAAATCAACTTTTCAGAACCACCACCAGAACCACCAGTTGATCAGGCTTTTCCAGTTGTATCTCTGGAAAAGTCTGATCAAAATTTTCTGAATTTTCAAACAAAAAATAGTTGGAAGGGGAAACAAATGTGTTCATCACATATCAGACTACTCATATGATCCCAGCTGAGAAGAACCAAGACTCCAAAAGATACCTGCACTGAGATTGGTTAACCATGTGAAGCCTAAGAAGCACTAGCAAAGTGACAGTCAGTGAAGAAGAAAGAGGAAAAGAAACCAGAAGAAAAGGGAGAAGGCTAACAGGTCAGCAGCAGTGGCAGAGATAATATTTCTTAGAAACAACGGTGAGTAAACAACATTAAATAAGAGCAAATACTTGTCATCAGGGATTTGGGATAACTTTGAATCAGGTTGGACAAGTTCTAGAGACTTAGCTAACTCCTCAAGAGATCCAAACCTCAAGTCAGAGAGCGGGTTCAGGCAGGCTGGTAGTTGGTGTCTGACAGTATAACTATCAACGAAGGCTGCTACAAGAAGGAAGAATGAGTGTCAGTGGGGTCCAGGAAGAGTCGGGGCAGGTCTGGGCAGGCCAACTGTCAGCAGTATAGATTTTAATCAGCCAGAAGGACTTGGGTGTAGTGGCAGGGTGCCTATTACAGAAATGATCAATGCCTGGTAGATACAGGTGCTCGTAGAATGTTTGCAGGGCTTGATAACTTGGTATGATTTACTTTTTAAGAGCAAAAAGCAGCAGCAAGGTTGGATTGATTACAGTTACCATATGATCTGTTGGGATTAGACAGAAACTCTTGGTCTTAGTGGAGAAGAACCTGTCGTTATAGGACTAAGTGAGGTTGTCTTTCTATGTTTGGGATGCAATGGCCAGAAACGTTCATTCTAAGAATGAAACATAAAAAAGATTTATAATTTAGTGATCACTACAGAATGGAAGAAAATGGTAACAGCTACCTGTCCTTTAATGCTATAGCATCTCCACAGTGACAAGCTAAGTACCCACATACATGGTGGCATGTTTGAGAGGTATGCAAGTGCAGCACAATTAAAACAAATGTAGTTCTGAAGCCTCCCTCTAAGATCTGTTTATAGGAAGGGGGAGAAAGAAGTTTCGAAATCTATCTGCTTAAAGTGTTACAGATAGATCCGATTGCTTAGTTCTCCTTCCAATACACAAAAGTGTCTGCTATATACAAAAATATACCAATTTTAGAGAAAAATACGAATATTTGTGTTTGACTTGAAAAGAAAGTTTGCTAGAATATTTCTGTTCCTGTTTCTTGCAGAACAGGAAAACATTGGTTTATGTACTGAGACTGTTTCAGTAAAACTCTGCAGATACCTGGTGTTTTAAAATGATTATATAGTCCAAACTAGAGCTTCCGGTTCTTATACCTTATGATTTATTCTTGGTAAATGACTTGAGAATGCTTTTAATTCCAGCTTAATGGTTATTTAAAACATTTTTAAAATTAGAGGCATAAAAATGCTGCTGACTGGATGTGTACTTTATAATATATAATTTGGGGTGTCCAATACGGACTCAGAGTTAAAAGAGTAGACATAATTATTAAACATGAGCCACAGACATAGGTTGAAGTGACCTTTCTGTTTCTATGGGAACAGTTCTTTGCTCCATATTCCTGCTGGTTCCAGTGGTGCTGTTAAGCAAAGACTCTTCCTGGATGTCAGCACAGGAATGATCATGAGTCTCAAGCCTTTCATCAGGACCCCATTCCTATGGCAAGTGGGATTGGTTCACTGTCAGGGAATGAGACTCAGACAAGATCAATCAAAGTGATTTCCAGGAATAGAGACAGTATTTATTTTCCTACTGGAGTCACTGAAACAGGAGGAAATGATCTGGGATTTTTAGCCTTCATTGAGTCTTGTCATCAAGCAGCAGCATATCTGGATCTGGGGGAATGAGGCTCACGTGATAAAAAATAAATAAAATAAAAAACAGAAATATAGCAAAAAGAGGGACAAGATGGAGAAGGGGGTCATGCTAGAGTACACAAATATAAGATGAATATGAGTCATATCTCTGGAAAAGCCTGATCAGACATGAGACTGTTTCTGTAACTAGTTAGACTAATATTTCTTTCATAAACCAAAGTTTTGAAAGCAGAAGATCCAAATTACTTATATTTTATGAGGATTAGTTTGGCATTATCAAATGCTGATATGAGCACAGGACTAGAAAGCTAGGAAAATCTGGCAAGACTTTTCTTCATTGCTGTTAGCAATTGTTTCATCGTTGTTAGCAATTTGTTAGCAAATCTGTTGTTAGCAGATATTGTGGTACTTTATTAATAAATCTGGCATATTTACAAAAAAGGGTTGAAAATCTTTTAGCTTAATACAGACTTCAGAAATATGTATTACATAGTAAAAATTTAAAATAGTCTGTACATTAAGAAATTCTTGTAAAGTTAATAGCCATGACAGAGATAGTTGCCACTCACCAAATAGCAGTGTGTGTTAGGGCCTCCTTCCCCAGGTCTCATGTAGACAGGGGAGTTGTGTAGCTAGGTCACACCAGTGACATCGGAGCAGAAGTGGCATCTATCACTTCTGGGCTGAGGCATTCAAGAGCTACTGTTTGATTCTCTAGCTCTCTGCTTTCATCTTCCAGATGGAAGCATTTCTCATTGCCCAATGATCACATGAAGGATGTGGCTCCGGAAGGTCTCCTAATTCACTGCAGGCTTCGCATGAATTAAAACAAAAGAAAAATAATTTCTGTTCTTATGAGCCACTGAGAATTAGGAGTTGTTCTGTCACCACCGCATAACAGTCTATCTTCACTAAGATTTTCCTTTTTATTGCCCATCTCATTTTTCTCATGGAGTTTAGTTTGATAGTATCTGGGTGAGACACTTTCAAAAGCCATTTTGGAAATGTACACATGATTTACAGACACTCTGTCATCACAGAATCATATGTCTTTATAATTATCAAATGTTTTATAATGAGTGACTAGTCAAGATGTGCATATTACATTTTAACAAGATACAGCTCCTTATTAAATGTAAAAGAAAACATTTTAAAATTCACTATTAGTTTCCTATTCTCATATTAATTCAGTGTTTCACTTGTTATTATACGTCAAAATGTCCCTCCCTGGAAACACGGACTTTTTCTACTGATTTATTTATTTCTTATTTTCCATATTTATGGTGATAACGTGCATGTATGGTGCCAGTATACTGACGACTTTGCTGATGACTTTTAATTTTTTATGTATCAATAGGCATAAAAAATGAGAGTTGAAAACCTATCTACTGGGTACTATGCCTATTACCTGGGTGGTGACATAATCTGTCTACCAAACCCCCATGACATGCAGTTTACCTATGTAACAAACCTGCACATACGCCCTGAACTCAACACACATTTTTAAAAATTACATCTTTAATCAATCAATTCACCAGTTATTTTTAAATTTTCCTGCTAAAATCACATATGTTGGTGATAAATATAAACTAATGTATGACATTAATTGATGGTCCCTGATTTTATTTTTTCCAGTAACATATTTACCAGGGTTTGCACAAGAGAAATGATTGAGTGCCCAAAATTTTACAACAGTGCTCTGGAAAAGAGCTTCTTGCCCACTAATTTCCAAATAACCAAATTTTTATTACTAACTATAATACAAAATATCAAAATCACAAGTTAACAAGCATGGATAACTGGTAGCAGAGCCAGGTTATAGAGGTTTTTCATTCCAAGAAGAAAAAATGGAGGGCTTCAATTGTGCAGCTGGAGTTATTCTTCAGTTTCAAATGTTCAAAGTGGAATAGCGAACAGAAGAAGCAATTCTTGTCACCGATTAGGCTACAGATTGATAGATGCAAGCAAACCTTTACTAGGACTAAAATGGATTTGTGGTATAAGCAGATTTATAGACATATAAAAACCACAACTGTTCTATGTTCCTTCTTGCAACACCCAAATTTACTTTAGTGTTTTAATTGTGCAGGCTTATTTTAATTACTAATTACTAATCACTAATTAACATGAACATTAACTACATTGGTCCCAAGTACCTTAAGTATCTTCTTGAATAGACAGACTTCAGCTCTTTCCATGGATTTCTTACAGAATGCATAGATTGACAGGTATTCCCCCACACACACAGTTACACACCCCCAATCTAAAAATGGTCCTTATTTAATGAAGGCCAGTTTAGACCAGTGGTAGCCAGAGAACTCCTCAGAATCTAGGACAAGAACCGGTGTTCCCCAAACTAAATGGAGCAAGAGAGGAACAACTGCTCTGCAAACTACTTTTATCTGTACACAGTTGAAGATAAATACAGTTCTAACAAGGCAAATTTAGGTAAACAAACTTAGGTCCTGTCTGCTCTTTCTCAATGTCCCCTGCACCACTTTATATAAATTTTAAAAGTTTTAATCCGCTTTTTCTAAACAGCTTATCGAAGCATAATTGTCAAATAAAAACTGTATATACTTAAGGTGTAAAACTTCACATCTTGACACACATATAAGTTATGAAATTATCACCACAATTTAGCTAATTAACATAGCTATTACCTAACATATTTAATATTTTCTCTTTTTATTTCTGTGGTGAGAATCCTTAAGATCTATGCTCTTGGAAAATTTCAAGTATATAATAGATATTGCTAACTATAGTCACCATGCTGTGAATTAGGCCTCCAAAACTTATCTTGCATAGCTGAAACTTTGCACATTTTGCCCTGACTCCCCATTCCTCTCCTTCCCCTAACCCCTGTAAACCACCATTCTACTCTCTGCTTCTTTGAATTTGACTATTATCTATTCTACATATAAATGAGATCATACAGTATTTGTCTTTCTGTGTCTGACTTATTTCACTGAGCATAGTATCCTCTAGGTTCATCCATGTTGTTGCAAATGGCAAGCTTTTCTTCTTTTTTATGGCTGGATAATATTCCACTGCGTATATGTGTATACACACAGGTATGGTTGTGTGTGTGTGTGTGTGTGTGTGCATATATATATGTGCATATATATTTATATATATGTGTGTGTGTATATATATTTATATAAA
>NW_012116555.1:3027944-3062225 GCF_000951035.1 Colobus angolensis palliatus
ATATTTATAAATAAATAAATTATACTGATTTATTTATTTTCTACATTTATGGTGATATATGTATGCACACACACACACAATCACATTTTGTTTATCCACTCATCTATCAGTGAGCAGTTAGGTTTTCCCTACATGACTTTATGATGCTTCTTTCAAATGTACTCCTTCTACTGCCTATTCTGACTGCAAACTTCCAGAAGGGACTATTCTTTCCCAGAAAACCCCTTCCCACCTCTGACAATTATACTCATCATTTAAGCCTCAATAATTTATTTAATAAACATTTCCTTCCCAGCACTTTGGGAGGCCCAGGAGGGCAGATACCTTGAGGTCAGGAGTTTGTGACCAGCCTGGCCAACATGGTGAAACTCCTTCTCTACTAAAAATACAATAATTAGCCAGGCATGGTGGTGCGCACCTGTAACCCCAGCCACTTGGGAGACTGAAGCACGAGAATCACTTGAACCCAGGAAACAAAGGTTGCCATGAGCAGAGATCATGCCAGTGCACTCCAGCCTGGGCAACAGAGTGAGACTCTGTCTCAAAAAGAAAAAAAGAAAAGAAAAGAAAAGAAGCATTTCTTCAACATCTCTCTGTGCTGCCTCTGCTAGGCAACAGGATATGTACAGAACTGAAAGGCAACTCTTCCCTTCAAGGAAATAACCTAGGGGTGAAGACACAGATGCAAAACAAAATGCAGTAAATTACATAGGCAGGGTATACAAAATAAATCACAGACATGCAAGGAGAGGGAGCTAATTCAATCTAAAGAGGCTCTCAATGAAGCCTTGCAAATCACCTACAGTCGAATAAGTGGTCCTCCTACTTTTACTTTCCTCAAGTAAATTGCCACATTCTTGTGGCAATGTGCTTTCTGATTAAGAAATGATTTCAGAAGTCAGACAGCATGTCTTCAAATCCCAGCTCTGTCACTCACCTATCTTTGTGACCTCAGGCAAATCACCTCCTTTCTGTAGATGTCAATTTCATCTATCTCATTTATAAAATTGAATAAAAATAGCACATCTATGGGGTCAGTGTGAGGATGAACTTGTTCAATACATTTAAAACACTGTTACAGCAGTGTCTGGCACGTAGTAGTTACTCAACAAATATTGGCTACAAATACATCGTTTTTCTCTTCTAAAATAAATTAGAGTTTGTTATAACTATGACCTAAAATAAATCATAATTTCTTTGGGTAAATTTATCCACATTGTCAAATTGCAAATAGTAGCGCTTTAATAATTGATTCTTTACTGGTACTTTTTTCTGTCTAAACTCCTGAAGTCTTCTCTTTCTCTAATCTAATTTGTATTTGCCCTTCACTATTGGTAACATTAAAGTATCAACTTCCCTTTGATGAAGGTCCGCAACCCTGGGGCTTGAATGGAACATCTCCTCCTATTAACAATTCCTTCTTTTTCAAGCTTGTCTAGTCTTTTCAAGCAACTTGACCCTAAATTCCCCCTAACCCTGCTCATCTTCAGCTCTAATTCCCTGTATGACCCTCCCCCAAGATTTCCATGACTTCAGTCTGTTCAACAACAATTCCATTTCTATCAGTCCAATCATCTCTGGGGTCTTGGTTCTCTCTCTTCCCATCCCCTCTGTTCATTTCAAAACCCTCTATGTTTCCACTGTTTTACTCATAGTCCTGTACTGGCAGGACAAGTATAGGATGTCAACAAGTGAACATGTTCAGTAAACCCTCATCATAGAGTATTCATTAATTATGATTGAAGACATAATCTACACCCCCAACTTCAGCTTCTGGCCTAAATTACATTTTCATACCTTTGTATATTATTATCTCAGTTTGTTTTGTGTTGCTATAATAGAATACCACAGACTGGGTAATTTATCAAAACACACACACACTGACACACACACACACATACACACACACTTATTTCTCACAGTTCTGGGGGCTGAAAAATCCAAGATCAAGGTGCTGTTATCTAGTAAAGGCCCTCTTGCTGTGTCATCACATGGTAGAAGGTAGAGTGACTAAAGAGAGAGCCCTTTCCTAAAAACCCGTTTAAAAATTGTATTCCTCCTTTCATGAGGATGGAGTTTCGTGACCTAAACACCTCCCATGAGGCCCCACATCCCAATACTGTTATATTGGTGATTAAACCTCAACATGAGTTTTGGAGGTGACAAACATTCCAACCATGACAACGATAAATGAATGAGATTTGTTTTATCACAATTAAATTAATTTGTTGTATTTTTCGGTAACATTTAGGGGAAAGCTTATTTCAGCAGAAGCAATAAGTGTGTTATAACTGATCCTTCCAAACATTTATCCTTATAATTGTAAAGTACAGCCATCAGGTAAGAGTTGAAAAGTAAATTAGAAAAACTGGATTGCCTCTCAAATAAATAATCTAGCAGGTGTTTTGAAGAATGAATGACATATATAAAGAAAAGTTTAAAGGAACTTTTCAATCCTAGAATGTCATAAAATATATGAAGCTCTGTCCCACTTCATAAATCAGTACTGTTAGTAGATCCACATCAGATGGCAACTTTTTTTGCAAGTACCAACATAATTATAATGGAAGACATCACTAGGAGTAGTTCTGCAAAGATCTGACCCAGGTGATTTACATAAAGGTTGTCTCTCCATAACATATACTTGGATGTAGTAACTTAAATTTGCTAATTGCTACTGTTTTCTAATTATTCTTGGGAGCAAGAGGGACAAATGACGCCCAGAATAAATTTGAAAAGCATATTGGAACTCTGAAGACAAGGGCAGAAAAGTAAATATTTTAGGATAAACATTTTTAACAACTTTTTCTTCTAAAGTGTTAAATTTTCAATATGGTTAAAATATTTAAATAGATAGGTTATTATTGCAAGAGAAGGGTTGGCTGCATAGCTAATGTCACACAGTGAAATTTTGATTTCTGGGATGTGGCTTATGACACCAGAAAGACACCTGAGGCGATAAAGGTCGTTATTTTTGAGATTCAGAAAGTATATATTTGTCCAGGTAATGGCTGATATGCACATAAATAACTTAAATTGAACATGGGGAATAAAAGCCCACAGTAAGTTGTGAAATAAATTACAAATTGAGCACATTATGAAGACAAATATAGTGTAGAAACCACATTATAACAAACTAATAATGAAAGTATTATTACAAATCAGTGAATGCTTGCTATATCCCAGGCACTTGAAGGATATCTGATTCAATGCCCCAGTATTCCTTTGAGGTAGGTAATTATTGCCCCCAATACATAGATTTTTTAAAATGAGGCTTAATTGATTTAAATCTTGCTAAAATTCTCAGAGCTAGCAAATGGTAGAGATAAAATTTGAAATCAGGACCATCTAATTGCACAGTTCATCATGGTACCTAGACATTTAGGAGAAAACATCAGAGAAAAGGGCAGGAAAAGTCCTGAATCACCTCAGACACCTCTACACATAGGACATAGGTAAAAAATAAAATAAAATTGTGATAACAGGTGAGAAATGGAACTTCACAGATGCCAATAAGACTTTGAAAAAATAAGACAATTATTCCCATGGTTGTCATTTTGGCAATACCAGGAGAGGAAGCTTTAAGCACATACACACACATGCACACATGATGTCTATTAGAAAGAAAGGTCAAATTGTCTGCAAGTCCAGATGACATGCACCTGTAGCAATACTGAGTCCCCTCTGGGAAGAAGGATATGAATGAGGTATTCCTAACACGATCACAAAGTTGCAGCATGCTTTTTATGTATAGCTGCACATTTCTTTTGGCAGAAAGCAGATTTTTCTAAGTTCTTTCCTAAAACATACAGCAATATTTTATAGGCTTTAAAAAAGTATACAAATGACATTGGACACTATCCATGGCTCAGCAGAAGTACACTTTAAAGACACATAGGTTTTAGCAAAAAAAAAAAAAAAAAACGAGCTCAATATGATTTAAGAGTTGACATGGCTTCCAAACAAAAGATGATGTGATCGTAGTATTCATTAAGAGATCTATCTAATCTAGTTCCCTGAGAGAACTGACCTGTGCTATTCCCATATCTCTTGGCACACTCTGCTTCATTCTTGTCAAATATTTCAAGGGGGATTTATTGAACATTTAAAATGGAAAAAAAACAGAATATTTGAAGGAGTTTTGAAGAAAATAAGCATGTTTAAAGTGAAAATAAATTTCAAACAACCATGGTGGCTACCCTCAAATATGTAAAGAATTGATTGATTGCCATGTGGAAGAGGGTTAGATTGTTTTTATGGCTCCATTTGGTATATTTAAAAAGAGATATATTTTAACTTAAGGAGCAACTTAGAGTCACTGCTGCCAACTATGTTATACATTAGCTTGGAAGATAAAGAGCTTCTAGTTACCGGAGGTGTTCAGGCATCATCTGAACTGATGCATTGGTTAACATCATTTCTTACTGAGTAATTGGATGCAGCGTCTTTTAAGAGCTCTCTCAGTGCTGATACTGTACTCTGCACATATGCCTTCACTGCCCTCCATGTGACATTGGCACACATTTATGAAATATTTTGACCAAAATTAGAAGTCAGTCTTTAGAGATAACTAGCTTGAGGGCTTGCAATAGAGCTACATGGAGATTTAACCAGTGGCCTTGGACTCATTAGCACCATATCCTCCAAACCTGGCTCTTACAGAGCCATGGTCAAAGTGTGTTGGTGAAGCAGACAGGTAAGAAGCCATCTGAAGATATTCTTACAATTCATACTCATCTATATAATGAGAAGTCTGCCTTTTTATTTTCTCTATGGAGGTATCTATAAGCAGGTAGTGGGTTGTAGGGAGATCAGTACTGCCAGTAGCAGCTATCCCACGGTCTTCATGTAATTGGGAGACTCACCAAGAGGAAGCTCAGTGAAAATTTCAGAGCTGTGCTGTCTATTATGGTCTGCTAAGGTATGATCACCCACCACTTCTGGTTTATATCTATGTCAAATTCCAACAGTTGCTGAGGCTGAGTGAGTGATGCATATAGTGAACTTTGACATGACTGAAGGAAACTTAATTTGAATTATATCATCTCAGCAATACATCTCCTTGAGAATTTTAGAATAAAAACATCCTCAACAAATCTAGAGACAACATGGCAATTTTATATACCTCTTGTGGTTTTCAAATCATTCTTCCCTCCGAGGTTAATTGTGATGAAGGTGACTCTATGGTTTATGTCTTTTATCCCACTGGAGACAAGTTATCATAAGGCTAGTTACTATAAGAAAGTTATCATCAAGAAGATGAAGAGCATGTGCTTCAATGAATGACTGTGTTAACAGTGTGTTAATCAGATCAAGTTCTAGGAAAAGTGGGAATTTAAATGTGGCACAAAGGCCAAGGAATGCACCAATGTGAATTTAGAAAACTGTTAGGAAAATATGTATGATTACTTCTGGAAATAATTCTTCAGCCAATTTGGTAAAACTCGAAGTGTTAAAGTGATGAGAGATCCAATAGGAAATCTCTAGGGTTTGGCTGTGAGTTATAAAGTCCATAAGAATGCCAAAAAGGCCAAAGAAAAAATAAAAGTAAAATAAATGAGTAGCAAAATCATATGTGGAGTTGGATCTAAAGGAAAGTTGAACACCTAGAAGATTGAGTTAAAAAAAAAAACTTTTAAGTCCTGAAAAGGCAGAGAATTAGTCGGTATAAGAAGCTGAGTCTCAAAATTAAGGATCTTGATAACTCTACAGAAATGAAAAGTTAAGAAAGGCATTTTCTGCATGTAAATTAATAACCAGTATTGGAGGATGAGAAATAATAACGATTCAGATCTGTTTCCCTTCTCTCCCAGCAGAGAGGATGAAAATGGGCCATTTTGGTCTTCAACTCACTGTATACCTCCCCAGAGGAAGTTAGAGAATAAGATTGACCTAATCAGCTGGTATATTCAGCTATGGCTGGAAAGAGATAGTTCCCAGGCAATCCCATTATTAACTGTGCTGCTGGCTACTTTGTGCAGATTCCCTACAGGCTCAGTACAGACCTCCATATTATTCCCTGACAAGTTGATTCAAATGAGATCCATATTTCCTGATAGGAAAACATGGTTAACAAGGTGCCGGATGCCAATCTGAGCCACACTCTCGACACCTGGCCTCTCAACAAATGGTGCTGCAGCCTCTTGTGGCCTCCCCGTTATTGCTCATACCATCAGTCCTTCTATGGTATAAAACTGAACCATCCAGTATCTGCTCCAACTCCTAGGCTGTGGCTCTGCCTGATACCCACAGCTTATGATACAAACTCCACAGACATCATAATCTACAGCTAAAACACAGGTATAAGAGGCTTTCGACATTTCCAGACTGCCTCAGCACTCCTTCAAAAGCAAAATCAAGTAAGAAAATTTTTATTCTGACCATCCAAACCATGCATACGAGGTTGACTGTAAAGATTTGGGAATAGTGCTGAGATGAATGACTTGGAATTGCTACACCTGCTGGAGTTTATTCCACTCCAAAATGTCTTTATTCCATCAGGAAGGAAACTGCCCTGGAAATAGTTGCTATTGCTGGGGCCATCTCTTAGGCAAGAAAAAAATCAGACACCAACAAAAGCCAGAGTATAGCTCATTTTCTGTGACTTGATAGATTGAAGACAGACCATTATTTTCATAGACCATAACACCAAAAGCTACAAATGGCAGAGCCAGTATATCCTTTTGTTTCAAAATGTCAATTATAAAAAACCTAGAGCTTTCCTATCATTACCAATTTTCTGGATTTTTGTATGTTTCAGACAATGGAATTATTTTCTTTGTAGGCTTTTAAAAATAAATGTTTAAAAATTAGTCTAATATGTTGTACCAAAGTCTGTCAATTAAGAAATAACCTCTTGTTTTAAAAAGAAAAAAGAGTCATGGAAACAATTTCTAGAATCCGTATGCTTTAAAACCTGCCATAAGATCATATTGTTTAGAATGAAGGTGTGTGGTCCTCTTACCTGACCCTTTGGGTATTTTTTTTTTTTTATTTTAAGAATCCCAGGACAAGCATGTGTAGTGATATAAACAGCAAACACTACATGGATATTTCACCAAAGGCTGGTGAAACTCAGGATAGTTAAACTTTCATTTTCATCACTGGATAGCTTTCATTTCCATCACTGGCTCTACTTAATGTTAGTATTTCTTAAACCAGGACTTCTTAGGAAGTTCAGTGGGGCACTAGCAAATCTGCACCATGCAGCTGGAAGAAACTTGTCCACATAGCCACTTTCCAGTCTTTGCTAACACTATCAGCACAATATCAGCTTATTCTCCACTTCCAGTTGCTCTACTATCTGTTATCATCATGTTGACAGAGTGTACATTTCCCTTCATTATCACCTCTGTCCTTTCTCCTTACTTTTATCCTTAGGTAAGTAGGACTGAACTCAGGTGAAACCTGTTTTTTAGGTTATGAAATAAAGAAAGAGTAGAAATACTGAGAACATGGGTAGTAAGAGAAGGAGGACTTAGAGATCTGTTTGTCTATATTAATTCTCCATCAGTCTGAATAGATTAAATACTGTTCCAAATTGATTACAATCAGAGGTGTATACTACCAAACGCTGAATTACTCTCTCTTCATCAATGAAAACTGCCTACATGTAGCTTTTTATCAGAGTTCTTTTTAGGTGTTTCAAGAACACAATTTTAATCATCAGATTCTAAAAAGAAACAAAGTAGAGAGGACAGTCAGCCTCATTTGTGAAATCATGCATTTGTTCATTTCTTCCAATAAAATGTCCTGCTTACCTATTATATTGTCAAGCACAGTGCTGGGTACAGGAAACACAGAGATGAGGAAAATAAGTATCCCACTGCCTATGGAGATGAGCATGTAGTGACTTAAATAGCCCCAGCAAGTCAGCAGATGATGGAGTTGTGGTCCATCTGTTTTTGTTTCTCCCATTGACTTGCAATTGGGATACCAACAAGAAATCTGATATTACTCCATATGAAGGAGGATGCATCCAATTTCTGTATGGCTTTATAGGAGCCTAGTTCAATAAAGCTGTAGTGAATGCTTAAAATGAAGCAGTGTGTATGGCTTAAACAATTTGGACTTTGGAGACATTAGGCTCCAAAACCAAACTTGCGTTTTAATCCCAGTTTTACAACTCACAAATTCCATGAAACTAAGTTTTACTGTCAGAAAAATGGGTGAATATTTATGAAATGATTTTTGTATAACTGTGGTCAAAGTATGTATTAGCATGTGTATTCTTCTCCTTCTCTGAGCTTTTAATCAACACCTTGAGGACAGAGAATGCAAAATTATATAAGACCAGGAATACAGGAAGGTAACACATGGCAAGAGGAACTTTGAATATCACTTTAAAATATTTTATACCCAAGAAAAGATCAATTCTTATAAAATTAAATAAAAAGTATATATAGAGATGAATAAGAATATATCTGTAGATAATACATTTTAGAGAAAAATGTATATCTCTAGGCATTGTTCATTGCCATTCTCATTGTATTAATTAAAATTCTAAATATTATTTGGAAGGGTTAATATTTCTGTATCAACCAGATTCTAAGTTTCTTTAGCATTACATTGAATGTTTGATACGAATTTCCTTCTAGAGTTTAAAAACGAGCTAGCAAACTCAATTTGTATTGTACTAGCAATAGTACACTTATTAAATTATTATAATTACATATTGCAATCCTTATAATCTATTTGTTTCTTTAAAATTATTATGTGAAAGTCTCCCATATGTATCATATGAGTGTCTGATATAAATGTGTGTGTTGGGGGGTATGTAAAATATACAACTTTTATTTGACTTATATTTTGGATTTTGTTCTTTTGTTTTTGCAATGACTATCTTAATCTCACTACATATCGTAATTGAAATTGGCTTGAAAATTTTCTTCAAAGTTATATATCTTCGTTTACTATACATGTGATCAAATGTGAATTAGGATGCTTAATGTATAGTATATCAGCTTTATATGCCATGTTTCAAATTATACATTCATATCCTTTGAAAAATGTTTAAGATTAAACACATTTTTAAAATCATCATCATTATTACTATAAGATAGTCTTAAGGAATTATATGTCATGTCTAAAAACAGTAGAAAATTATACAGAAAGTCATCTACATCAATAATGTACACAGTACTTACTTACTGTATAAGTTTCCTATTGCTGTTGTAACAAAATTACCAGAAACTCAGCAGCCTAAAACAACACAAAGTTATTGCCCTGCAGTTTTGGAGTCAAAAGTTGGAAATGGGTCTCACTTGGCTAAAATCAAATTAGCAGCAAGATTGCATTGCTTTTGGAGGCCTTAGGGGGAAATCTGTGTTCCTACCTTTTTCAACTTTTAGAGGCTGCTTCCTGCATTCCTTGGCTCATGGCCCCTTCCATTTTCAAAGCCAGCAATAGCAAGTTGAGTCTTTCTCAGGTCGCACTACTGACTCTTCTGCCTCCTTCTTCCACATTTGAGACACAACCAGACAATCTAGGATAACCTCCTCACTTTAAGGGCAGTTGATTAGCATCCTTGATTCCATCTATTACCTTAATTCCTTTTTAACATTTAATATATCATATTCACAGGCTCTGTGATTGGAATGTTAACATCTTTGGGAAGCCCTCATTCTGCTTACCACAACTACTAACTGTTGAATTTTATACCATCTATTAAAGGAAAACTGGTCTACTTTATATATTTTTCTTGTAATTTCAACAATATTTGCATAATTAATTAATGTTTTTGTGCCTTAAATGTATTTGTAGAATTTTGTTAAATTTTTATAGCAAGGATTTCAGTATTCCCAATTTTTGTTTGTTGTTTTTGATTCATCTTATCAATCTACTCTCATCAACCTAGAATAGAGTTACTGGATAAAACACAGGACATCTAGTTACATTTCAGTTTCAGATAATTATATTTTAGGATGTCACAAATATTGTGTAGGACATATTTCCACAAAATGATGATCCATTGTTTTCTGAAATTAAAATTTAATGTAACATCTGCATTTCTATTTAATAAGTCTAGCAACCCTAACCTAGGAAACTCTGAACATTGTTCCTCTGGAGAACTGAAAAAGAATTTGTGGGATCATCTGGTAAGACCTCTCATGGAGAACTGAGACCCAAATACAAATGTGGTTGATGTGGTTGGAAGGGTTTCAAATAGAAGCAGGTTTTCTTTCAGAATTTTAAATGACTCAAAATAAATATTTGGCTAACAGAAATCAGAAAGAAGCATGCTGCTATTGCATGAAATTAAGCCAAGCAAGCATCTATGTTTTCCTGACAGAAAGTATGCTTCTGGTAGAATAGCAGCAAGAAAGAGACCCCTTTGGTATAATACCTGATTACATGGCACAGGTTTAAATTAATGTAATATTCTAAGAAAGAGAGAATGGTAGGCAATTTGAGAAATAAGCCATGATTTAGGAATTCATAGTATGAGAGGATCAAATTGAAAAATACTGTGACTTGTATATATCTTAATTTATCTAAGATATGTTCCAAAATTATCTCAAAGTGAATTTCACAATGCAAAAACATATTTTTGATTGACTGACATCAAACAACTATGGTTATTTTCCTCCAGAAAATAAATTGTTTGTGCTTTTTAATCAAATATTGCAAATATATGAATTCTTTTAAAAAAAACACACACATTTAAAGACTTCTTGACAGACTATGTTATTTGAGTGTGGAGAATAGAAAAAAAGTCTTATAAACAAATCATGCTATAACATATCTCTTTCTACTTAAAGTCATATTATGGTCATAAAAAATAATTTTACTTTAAATACAAAACAATTTGGTAATTGATATTAAATAATTGGGCTCAATTCTATTAAATCACATGAAAATATGAACCATTTTGTGTCTGTTTAGAGCCAGTTTTACACCAAAAGAATACAGTGCTATAGGTACTATAGTTAGTGCAGGTTTACATAACAAGAATATAAACTTAACATTTCCCAAGTGACCAAATGCATCGGCACAAAAGTGGGGAAAGCAGAGTTTAGAGAATGCCAAAGGAATTTAGGTTGGTCAGCATGGCAAATGAAGAACGGCCATCTCACGTTCATCACCATTACCAACAAACAAATAAAAAGAAGCAGGAGTCTTATTCAATACTCAAATCAATTCTGTGTGTTAAACATTATTTTTATCCCCATTTTACAGATACAAGCTGAGACTTAGAGTGGGAATATATGCCACATCACTTAATACATGCCCAAACCACAATTTGTGTTAAGCATCCAGTCTCTATATGCATGCTTGTAAATACTATACCATGCTGCCTCCATGCAATTAAACTAAATGTGATTTAATTGCTCAAGTTGTTATGTTAAATAGTGTAAAGTTTATAACTATCACACATTGTGATCAGTTAGAATTGATCATATAAAATATTATGTGTGTTGTGAATATGGCCTTTATTTTTCAAAACAATGAAAACTTATTTCAACTTGCACTAATATCTTCAGAGAGCCCCTGGATAATGCCATAAGTTTTTGGGAAATTAAGATTCTGGAGAAAAGCAACTGATTTTGAAGGTTTCAAGTCTAAGGCAAATAATTATTTTAGATAGATTGCCCTATAGGATTTTAAACGAAAGGAAGAGAACTCGTCACCTGTATGGTTTCCAAATTTGAATTAAGTCTTAAACTATCATGAATTTACTTTTAAGAAAATTACAGATTGTTTTTTTTTTCCCAATTACAAAAGTACTTTAAAGCATTAGCTTTTTCTTAGGTTCCATAGGAAGAGTCAAGAGAAAAGACATACAAGGAAACTTAACTGGCTCTTGTCACCAACACTTTACAACTTGTCATGACAGCACTGCTTAGTAGACACAATGTCCTGCCCTCTTTTTTAGCCATTGAGGCAGAGCAATTTATGATACTACATTAACTGGCAGTATAAGGAAAATGTGGTAGAAGAGGATAAGGAACTCACGAATGTGAAGGGAAATAAAAAATCAGTTTCTAAGAAGAGATGACTTTACACACTAACTTTTCTGGGGTCACATCAATCTCCCAGATTGTGGCTTATGTATTTTCATAAGAGGAAAAACATTTTGAATGACAAACAATAAATAATGATGAGTAGAATGTGCTACAGAAAAGTTAGGTAATGTTCAACTAGCAAAATCTGATATACTGAGAGGTGTCTGCTGTGAGCTATACTTTTATTTTTGTAAACAGAGAGCAAGAAATTTACAAATTAATGTAAAGTACTAAGTACTGAGCGTCTTTTTCCCCTTTCTGCCTAAGATAGCTCATAAAACTTAAACATATGGTATCAATACGTATCCCATAGGGCTATTTGGAAAAGTAATTCAGACTCTGGATCACACATTTGAATCATGCGATGTTGATGTGAATGCACTTGATTAAGGTTTATGAGACTAATAATCCACCTTAAGTACATTTATCTTCTAAAATGCTTCCTGCATTGATTTGCATCCCTCACTGAATATGCATAATAATCTTCATGTGCATTTGCTTAAAAATTAGGTCATGCCTCTGAGTAGCTGACCATTTCTTATGTAGCTGGTATATTTTTTCTAAAATAAGAGCATCTTAGAATTAAACAGACCCTTAGAGACTACCTAGTCAAGTTCTCATCTTACTTGAGGTAAGAGGACAAAGATTCAGAGAAGATAATTTCCTTAATCAGGGCCACAGAGATGTTAATGAGACAAGAATCTCAATTTCTTGGCTATCAGGCCAATCATTTCTTTTACTTTTAACTTTAAGTCACTTTTTGGAACACATTAACTCAGAATTGGCTTAAAATGTTTGTCCTTTTTTCTTTGCTTTTTATCAGTTTCAACAAAAACCTTGTACTTGTTGCAAGGCACTTTGATTGCAGGGCTGGCAAGAAGTGAGAGTTGGGAAGAATGCACAAGAATTATAATGATCTCTTCCTGAGGAATCACTGAATGGAAATACAACCATAGTTGCATAAATAACTGAAGAACAACACAGAACACAAATCTGGAAATGTAAAATAATGGACATCCAGATAGAGCACATATGTGTTCAGAATTTGTATTAATAGTTAGGGAAGATTTCATGGATTAGTTGATTTCATAAGAAAATTGGTTTCACTGAAATGAAGAGTGGTATAACAAAATGAAAGTGATATTAACAAAGACAAAGTTTGGAAAGTTTAGATTTGAGCTAATGATCAATAGGAATTAATTTTACTTTAAGAACCATTAATAGCACCATTGAGAGCACACATAGCAATTTTTACTGAGTAATTTTATAATTATCCCTTTAAGAAAGTCTCTTCTACAGAATTCAAGCTCCATGATGGCAGGCCACTTCTGCCTCAAACATTGCTGTTAGTATTCAGCAGAGTGATGGTGTTAAAACAATAATGGACTGATTGAGTAACTACAAAAGAAGTGGCAGTATATGGCCATATCACCCTGAATGTGCCTGATCTCATCTAAAAGAAGTGACAAACAAGAAGTATTGTGCAGTAACTTTATGGCAAAAATCTGGAAGTCACTTTCGAGTACAGTGATCAGTGTTTATGTAGCTGGCAAATTTTTTTCTGAAATAAGATCATCTTACAATTCAACAGGGTTCACCCTGTGAACTAGAGACTTGACCTTGGAAGTGAGAAGGAAAAAAATAGATCTAGGAGAAATTTCAAACAAACACTATAATTTGTTGATAGAGTCTAAACAGGGTAAAAAGAAGAGAAGTCGGTGCCAACTTCCAAGTCTGGATCTCTGAAAGACAGAGATAATGTTGATATGGAAAGGAGGAAATAAAATAGACACTGAGCATAACAGAAAAACATACAGTAGGTTTTAAGCCTGAGGCCTATGGACAAAGGGAGATTTGACCTTGGAAATGAGAAAGAAAAACATAGATCTAGGAGAAATTTCAAACAAACACTGTAATTTGTTGACAGAGTCTAAACAGGGGAAAAAAGAAGAGAAGTCTAAAAAGAAGTTTAACTTCTTTTCCCTAAACTTCTAAAAAGAAGTTTTTATTATTCTAAAAAGAAGTTTAGAGAAAAGAAAATGGTTTAAATATAAATAATATTACCTGGTTTTTGGCACAATGGGAGACATTCAATGAATAGTGACCATTTTAAATATGATAAATTTGGGGTTTTAGATAGCTTAATTTCACAACTTGGGTTTTGGATTGCTTTCCGATCCCAGTTTTGGATTGTTTCAGTTCACATTTTTGAACATGTAAAAGGGCAGAGATTAAGAAAGCAGTGAGGAAAGCATGAATGCAGCTTTTCTAGCAGGAGATATGTGAATGATGAGAACGTCAAGGGAATAGTGTCTGGGAGAAAGGCCAAAATCAGGGGCAACTTGAACAGAAGGAAGATGAGATAAAGAAGACAAAGGAACAAAACGATTCAAAGCAATGTGGTTTCCCAGAGTGCAGGGGAGGGGAAGATACAAAATGAGGACATATCATTAGCAATCACCAATTTATGCCTGCGCTATACATACAAAATATATAAAATAATAAGAGAGGTGGAAATAAGTAATTTGAGGGCCTTCTTTGGAGACATGTACATTATAATCCTATGGAAGGGACTGCCTCTACTCATTGTCAGTCTTCTTGCCATCTTCTACACATATTCTTCTTTTGCATTTCGAATGTAATTATTTTGTGCTTGTTATTGTCGGTTCTTAACAATAAATAGGCAGTATAACCAAGTGTTTGATAAATTGCTATTTGATTGGACATTTTAGCATGGGGAAAATGTTTTGTTGAAGAAAGGACAGCGCTGTAGTGATAAGCTGCCTGCTGATGTAAACACTTTAAGGGTTTATGACAGGCTCACAATCTACCAATACTATTTTCAATTCAATTCAATTTGAGTAGATGAGGATTTTGGAGAAAACAGTTGCCAGGAGAAACATATGACATTTAATCTTATCTGAGAACATGAAATCTTCTACAGAAGCTATAAGTACATATGTGTGTGCAATTTGAGTCTTAGTATATATTCAAAATGGTTATAGAGGAAGCTGTATTCTATAGGATTTAAGCCAACAGACAAAAGAAAATATATTTCTTGGTAGTTTTCCTAAGATACACTTGACATAACAAGTAACATAGAGAGTCTAAAATTCCAAGGTGAAAACATTCAACTGATTGTAATTTTTGAACTAATTTTATTTTCAAAATGGTAACCTTAATTCCTTTTTGAAAATCCCACAAAAACCTACAATTAGTGTGGATGCTATTTGATTGGTTTAAAACTAGTCCCTGTTAACAAGATTCAAAACACTGCCAAAATACAGAACCCTGCGGATTACCTTATGGACTCAATATATTACTTTAAAAAATGATTTTAAAGAAAAACAACAGAATAATTGAAAATTGACTAATTCTGATTTTATATGCAAGGCACTCAAAATTACACAAAACTGAGTTGTGGTAAAGAAAAAAAGATTTAGTGAATTTGGTCATGACCATGACAAGTAGCAAAAATAAAGATTACTCTAAAATTTGCCCAAGCACATTGGAATATAAAATCCACTTAACTTTCAAATTTATATTAATAAACTGGTGATTATATATTTAAATTTGATGCATCAATTTAAAAGTAAATTGGCTTTTATTTCTAAAGAGTGTGCCTTTTATTTCAACTATCAAAATTTGTTTCCACATTATTTAGCAGATTTGTTTACTCAAAATCATAATCTACCAGATATTCATGCTGTGAATCTTTACTTTTGCTTTTATCCACACAAATTGATTTTTATCCAATTTTCACTATTTTGAGCCCAAATATTCTTCTCCATAGTTGTCTAGATGCAGTCATTAGCCACTTAAAAAATAGTTTGCTCTTTTAGTCCAGACTAGAGGGAAAGTTATGGTTCTTCCTTCAAGTCCAATTGGGTAGAACCTTTGTAGCAGTCCCAAAGGAGGTTGCACATGACAAGCACAATTACATGCCATAAACTGCAAATATCTCGTTTTCCATTGTCTTCTGTTCCTAATTCAACTTGAAATGAGTCCTCTTCTTTCCACTTCCACTGCCACATGTCAAGCCACCAATATTTCTTGCCTGGATTTCCTCAACAAACTTGTTGTTTTATTTTTTCTTATCCATATCCCCTGCAATTCTTCAGACTTTCCACTGGCAGAGAAATTTCACAAAACATAATGGTACCGAGAACATATTCATGCTCAAAAAGATTAAATATACTCAAATCCCTAGCAAATGAAGTATCAACTTGGCTTAAATCCCTTCATAAAATGACTCCCAATTATCTGACTATCCTTATTTTATGGTAATCACATAATTTTTCACCCACACTGGAAAACACTTCTTCAATGGAAAAGGTGTGCTATTAACAAGGGAAAAAGGAATACATGGCATCCCAGTTCTCCTTATGGCTATCCTAAATTTAAAACAGGTTTTTGGTCACAGGTTTTACAAACAATACCAGACTTTCCCTTTTCTGAAAGTGTAAACCCACTGTTTCTATTGTCTAGAAGGCTGTTTGAATCTGTTTCTTTCCCTCTTTCAGGCCTTTTTAAATTTCCATTCCCTTCATGGAGACTTTCTTCGTCCGTTCACCATCCCTGGTCCCAAGACCTCATACTGTGAACTTCACCTCCATTATCTTACTCTGCCTTGATCAGTCACCTCTGCGCTTGGTATTATCCCCCTGACTTGACCCTTAAAAATATGATGACTTCTTACTCATTTTTGCATTTTTCTGAATACCAAACAAAGGTTTTTGCATAAAGCAAACATTTAATAAATATTTTTGATGAAATGCTATCACCAGCTATAAGCTAACACTTAAATTGTGGCCATTGAAAAGTATTTATTTAGCAATTATATTAAACCTAAAGAAGAGGACATTCAAAAGCAATTTGTGTCAACCAAAGATTTTGAATCATTTTACAAATTCAAAATCATTCATCCATTTCTGCATCTAAAAGATTTTTCTTTAAAAATTTATTGTATATCAAAAGCCCCTAATATGAAAATATACCTTTATGTTGCCTTGGAAAAGTTTTTCTTGAGACTTGCACTTAAATTATTCTGTATGCAATGATTTATACTTGAATAATCTTCCATCTCCTGATCCCATTCTATAGAATTAATGAGTTTGAATGTTTTTTGTTTTGTTTTGTTTTTCCTGTTGTGTAAAGAATGCACTCATATCTCTTGAGTTACCAATTTTAGATTGTATCTATTGCCTACTCATAGAGAAAGACAAGTGATTTAGTGTTTGCACAAGTCCCCTCTCTATTGTCCCTTTTCACAGACCTCTCAATTTTTTTTTTTTTAAACAGAGTCTCACTCTGTCACCCAGGCTGGAGTGCAGTGGGCACAATCTCAGCTCACTGCAGCCTCCGTCTCCCAGGTTCAAGTGATTCTCCTGCCTCAGGCTTCAGAGTAGGTGCGATTACAGGCACCTGCCACCATGCCAGGCTAATTTTTGTATTTTTAGTAGAGATAGGGTATCGCCAGTTTGGCCAGGCTGGTCTAGAACTCCTGGCCTCAGCGATCTGCCTGCCTCAGCCTCCCAAAGTGCTGGGATTACAGGCATGAGCCACCATGCCTGGCCAGATCCCTCCATTTTTTAAAGTTATATTACTATTTTTAATTTACAGAGTTTGTATAATATTTACAATACTCACATTAGATAATATTTGTTTGTATATTTACATTACTTTGTATAATATTTACATTACTCACATTAGTAGATAAATTAATACTTCTTTATTTTGTTTTTAGATTTCTTCTAACAATATAATACCAATTCAAAAAGCAATTACTATATTATAGCTACTAAATATTATTCCGTTCAGATTCACTTAAGTAGCATAACTGGACTTTCAGAAAAGGAGTAAGCATAATTATTAAAATCCTGGCTTTTAAAGGATTATGGATATATATGAATATATAGAGGATATATTAACCACCAGGATCTAGTATATCCTTTCTCAAGTTAAAAAAAAATCCTTCTAAATCGTATGTGATTGTCACTGCCTTACTGTCTCATATCTGACATGCCTTTTTTTGTTTTGTTGTGTTAAACCTAGGATAATTCATATGTAGATATGTAGGCACCAGATTTTCTGGGCCATTTACATTTTTAGCCTAATATTGATTGATAGTTTGGTTGGCTATACAATTTTAAGTTTAAAACACTTTTCCCTCAAGAAAGACTTTGCTCAATTCTGTTTAGATTTCAAGGAGGCACATGAGATATGATGTTCATTCTTTGTAGGTATCTTTTCTTCCCTTCTAAAAGCTCCTGGAATTTTCTGTCAATTAGTGAAAATTTACTAAGATGTTTGACCCTTTCCATTTTTTCAATTTTAAGAATTTTCTTTCTTCGGTTGTGAAACCTTCCTTCTGTCTTGTTTTTGTATTTAGATTACGTCCATTCTTTGTCTCTGCTTCCTCTTCTAGGACTTTTATTAGATATATATTGGGATCTTGCATTTACGCTCAACATGTCTTAACTTTTCCTCATATTTTCCTTTTTTTTCACTTTTCTTTCTGGTTCTGACTTTTGTTTTGCCCTCTAAATCTCTGCTCTGGTTCTATGTTTCAGCACATCTGTTCAGCTCTTTATTTTCACGTTCATAATTTTAATTTCCAGGATAATATTCTTATTCCCTGACTGATACTTTCCATAGCCACTTGCATGTGTGTGTATGGGTATGTGTTCCATATTTTCTTGATTCACTCTTAAAATGCTAGTTAAAACTGCGTTTTTTAAAAAACATTTTCTTATATTTCCTGAATTACCTGTGGGGTTGTTTTTTTTTTTCAGTCAGTTAATGTTGTTTTATTTGTTTCTTTTTTAGTCTTTTAAAATTCTGCTCTGGGTTTTCTGCAGTTATCCTGCCATCCTTAGCTGTTGATGTAGAATTATAATAGGAGGACCAGGCTGCATGACAAAGATTACTGGTGGGGTCTGTTTTCTTTGTTTGAGAGGGCTGACTATGAACTTGTGAGTTTAGTGATTATTTTACCTGGCTCACTTCTCTTAAAGATGCATGGATATTGGCAAGCGAGCATCCTGGAACTTACTGCAGGAGAAACCTGTTCTAAGAGTTGAGAAACTTATATTCTTATCCTAGGTAGGACTGTATTTCCTATTCCCCCGGTCATATCTGAAATAAAATCACTTCTAATTCTGCCCTTTCTCTTTCAGTGCCTTATATATACAGAAGTCCTCTGTCCTCACATAATTCCCATTCTTTAGAGTTCTTTAACATGCACTCTTTCTACATTAAGGTTGGAACAGAAAGGGGAAGTAAGGAGGGGCCCAACTGGTCCAGATCTCCTGAAATGCAGTTCTTTAAATATTTCCCTGATGTCACTCTGATGTCTGGTTCAGGCCTTTATGTTGACTTTAGGTTTGGAAATTATTTGGGACTTTTATAGTAAGAACCACTTATGCATCTTGAGTTGTGCTTCCCCTCTTTGAATTTCTCCATAAATCAGACCCAACTGGCTTTTATTTTTCAAGACTTTCTCAGTTTTACCAAATGTTGGTTCTAACAATATAATGGCTTCCTCTCATTCTCTCTCCTTCTCTTTCTCCCTTCCTCTTAGTCTTCTTTCTTTTTTTAAATCTCATTATTTTTATCATTTGTTACCTTAGATGGAGGACATACAAGTATCTTTGTGCCAGCCATTATCTTGAACCAGAAACCAGATTAAATTTCTTTTTATATATTTCTTTTAATTATTGAAATAAATCTGTTTCGAATTTATTTTAGATAGCCCAGAATACATATTAATATTTGGTTAAATATTTTTTCTACACTTTAAGGTAGGTGGTACTAACCCATATGATACCACATTTAGATTTTTCTTTTACATTTCCCAACATAAATATATATATATATATATATATATATATATATGTGGTTACAGCCAAAAGGAACTGTTTGCTTGCAATCTGTTCTTCCTGGCACCCTGTATGTTCCATGAGATACAAGCATCTACTGAAGAATAGAAAATGTCCTACAAAATCATAAGTAAATCAGTCAGTACATTCTGCATTATCAACAGTCCTGGGTGTCATTAAGATTCTGTCTGTATAGAAAAGATTAGGTTTGTGTATATGATATTCTCCTAAAGCATTTTAACATAAAGTCATGGTCACTATGACTCTGAAAATATTTACATTTCAGTCTTAATCAAATCTAGTACCTCAGGATTTTTCAATCATATTCAGAAAGCTGAACCATTTCAATGTATTAGCTCTAGCTATAAGTTCCCAGGCTGAGTATCTAATGGTCTAGTTGCATAAATTGTTGTAACTGGGAGGAGAATTCAAACTCTTTGTGAACTCAATTTCAATTGAAAACTGAGTGTAAAAATACCACAATGCCACAAATAATCAACACTTAAATTAAGTAATCTTCAGCCCCACAGCTTCCTCAGAACCCCCAAAAGTAGGAGGTGTAATCTAAAAAGATTCATTGAGCAAATATTTCTTTGTGCTATGAAGTAAGATGGCTTCCCTCAAAAGAATTCCTTTAAATGTTAAAGTTGGTAATTTTCTGCAGGAATAATATGTAGCACAATCCGAAAAAAAAATGAAAACCAAAACTTATATAAGGCAGCATTCCCTAGGAGAGCTACTTGGCAGTCCTGCCTGCATGTGCACTACATGAGAATTCCATGTTTCCTCTGAATCTTCACAAGCATATCATTTAAACTAAGAGCATAAATGAGGCCACATACACACTTTCTTTTCCAATTTTTTGAAAATTTACTTCCCCCTTCCAGAGCAGATTGCAACAGTCTCATATAATTGCTCTTGTCCACAAAAAATCGACCACAATACATTAAACAGTTCCGTAAGGTGGCACAGCTCAAAGAGATCTGCTTCAAATGACTGTGAACTGACAAGGAAATAAAATGGTATATAGTTGGCTGGGTGCAGTGGCTCAAGCCTGTAATCCCAGCACTTTGGGAGACCGAGGCGGGTGGATCACTTGAGGTCAGGAGTTCAAGACCAGCCTGGCCAACATGGTGAAACCCATCTCTACTAAAAATACAAATTTAGCTGGGTGTGGTGGTGCATACCTGTAATCCTAGCTACTTGAGAGGCTGAGGCAAGAGAATTGCTTGAACCTAGGAGGCAGAGTTTGCAGTGAACCAAGATGGCGCCACTGTACTCCAGCCTGGGCAACAGAGGAGACTTCATCTCAAAAAAAAAAAGGGGGGGGGGGGGGGGAAGAAAATGGTATATAGTTTACCAACAGGTAGCCTAAGATAGTTATATGCAATATTTAATTATTACAAACATACAATGTGGATACTGATAATCATTTCTACTGCCCTCCTCTAAGGAAATGGAGAAATGTCAGGAGACAAAATGCAGCTAAAAATTTTCCTCTGGTTTGACCTATTCTGCAAATCTCTTCCATCATTGTCCAGGTTATTGACACTCTTTCCGCAGGATTTTCAGGCTGTTATTTTCTCATCTGGACTATTCCTCAGAGCAGGAATTTTATTACCGATCTCCGAACTACCTCTCAAAACTTTTATTAGAGTTATCCACATTTCAAATTGTAATACAAAGATTTCAGCAACTGCTCTCTGATGATATTTTTTTTTCTTCCAGTATTGTCTGCTAAATATTTGAAGGCAGGTACACAATGCCTCAGGAACAACTCTGTCCTGTCTCCAAATGCTCCAGATTCTTCTCTGCCTCACAGCCCTCTTTAACTGCTGTAATCTGTAAGATCTACTCTTCGGGCAAGGCTCTATGTTTAAGAAAATACTTTCAGCCTGGGTGCACTGGCTCATGCGTATAATCCCAGCATTTTGGGAGGCTGAGATGGGCGGATCATGAGGTCAAGAGATCGAGATCATCCTGGCCAACATAGTGAAACTCCATCTCTACTAAAAATACAAAAATTAGCTGGGAGGGATGGCGTGTGCCTATAGTCCCAGTTACTTTGGAGGCTGAGGCAGGAGAATCACTTGAACCTGGGAGGCAGAGGTTGCAATGAGCCAAGATAGCACCCCTATACTCCAGCCTGGGTGACAGAGTGAGACTCTGTCTCAAAAAAAAAAAAAAAAAGAAGTAAGAAAACACTTTCAGTTCAGTTGGGAGTCTGCTCAGATATGATCTACCTGGCAGAAGAAATTGAGACAATTACTTCGGTAAATCAAATCACATCCTCCTACTCTATTCATTTGAATATATTCAGTCATTAAACAAACATTTTTTAAAGACCCTATTACAGACTCAATATTATGCTGAGTGTTGAAGATAAAATGGTGAACAAAAATCAAATAAAGTCCTTGCCCTCATGGGTAATGGTCTAATGATAATGATAGCCAACATTTATTCACTGCCTATTATGTGCATGAAACACTTTTCATGACTCCTGTCATGTAACTTGCAGCAAAACAAATATGAGGTATCTATTAGTACAAAAAACACACCATACAGAGACAAAAGAAGTTGTGTGTGTGTGTGTGTGTGTTTCTTTTAAATAATCGACCCTCATCCTGCTTTTCCCCAGAATATATGAACTCAAGTTTTCTCTAGCTCGAGAACAGGGCTGGGTGCGATGGCAGGGGGTTGCTTTACGTTGCTTTGTATTGGAATTTGTATTATCCAGGGGGAACTCATTACCACCTATAGATACATAGGCACTTGCCTATGTTTTCTCGGCGATTTAGTAGACACAGAATTTGAACCCAAGATTTCATGTTCAGGAGCTTATGCTCTTTCCTGCTCCACTGGCCCACCTGTGTAGCCCTACACTCTTCTGCCCCTAAAGTAGATAAATACAGAAAAAGAACAAGAGGGGTGATATGGCAAAAGTATCTCAATAGTTGCATCAATTCTCCTTTGCTTTGTGAATTATGGATGAAACAAAGGACAACTATAATAATTCTTTCTTGCTCTTCTCTTTAAACATGTAGTAGCCCTATGTGAGAATAAGTGATAATGACAAATTTTTAGAAAAAAATATACACGACCCATTATTAAATGGGAAATCATTTTTTTCAGAAAAAAATTGTTATAATGAAGTTTACAGTAAGATACATACAGAAGATTCCCATTGTGCTGTAGTCTAACTTAAATCACAAATATGCCTTTATATTATTACATCATTAATATTAACTCATTGAATAGGCATTATTGAGAATGGACTATAAGAAGAGCTGTATGTTAAGAGACATACTCATTCAGACACTGCTTATTGTCCACAGATTGAGAACGATGACTTTTAAAAGTGAGAAGAGGAAATAAAGGCACAGGAGTGAGTAGAGGGAGGAGTCTAAGGTGACACCCAGGTTTCTGACTTAAGCTGCTATGCGTCCTGAGGCCACTGGAAGAAAAGCTGGTTTGAGATTTATTGGAGGTTTTTTCATTTCTTTTCTCTTCTTTTCTTTTCTTTTCTTTTCTTGCCTTTTTGAGTTTTATTTTCTTTTCCACTTTGAGGGTGTTTTGTTTTGTTTCCATCGGATGCTCTAGATGACGCACAGTGCTCACTGGAGGTTGACAGTGTCGTAACCCTTGTCTGATTATCTCGATTTTACGAGCCCAATTAAGGATGATAAAATATGTGTTTTAGAGATTTCTGCCATCCTTACGGCCCCTTACCATCCCTAAGGATACTCCTCCTGACTATTAAGTCAATTACATTTTAATTTTTTTCTCTTCTCAGTACAATTACATGAGTTTGTGTTATTGTATGGCTATGCCTCAGTGGTCTGCCCTTCCTTCACACCACTTTTTTATAGGGAAACAAAAGGTGTCTTTATACCATAATTTAGTTGAATTCAGCAGTACTTACAAATGATGTTATTAAAATCTATTGGGCAAAATGATTCATCTTGATTTCAAAAACAGAAGACAAAGGAATGTGGGGAAGTTAAATGATATATCATTGAATAAAGACACTTCAGAAAGCTGTCTGTCTTCATAATTGCTACAAGTGTCCCTTTATAACTTGATTTTACCCAAACATTTCCCAAAACATCTGTCTAAACTTTTCAACTAAGTTGTTATTCCTGCTTCTTGTAATTTCAGAGAGACCAGTATGGTTCGATGCATTCTCTGACGTTATACTGAGAAGAAACAATTAAATGCATACTGGAAGACATTTTGCTCTTCAGCAAGTTGTAAATTCGGTGTCACCAATGCACAGTCACAGAATGCACAGTTCTATTGTTTGCTTTCTCATCACAGATCTGACCCCTCACCATCTTCTCCTGCCCTTGAGCCTGATCCTTTTCTGACTTTGAGCCTGGCACCTTGCTGGTGCTGGCAGGCATCAGGAAGGCATGGGCTAGGAGCCAGACTGAGCCTTGCAAAGGAGGCTCAGAGAAGCCGACTGACATGGGCTCAATAATTAGCTCAGTGACGGACACAATGCTCAATAAGGAGCTGCTGGGTTAATGGATGTGTGCACTGGCTAGCTGTAGTAAACACTTCAAGCTGATAACATGGGGCTGATTGTCTGAACAATACAAATGAATATGGAGGACTGACCAGCTCTTTGGCCCTCCAAGGTCAACACAACATATTTAAAGCCTTCTTGTAGAGATATACAAGTTTTGTTCATTTTTAATATTCATGTCAATAATTTATGCAATGTGAAAACATAACCATTCTCAAGCAGTTTTTCTTTTTTTTGGTAGAGACCAGGTCTCACTCTGCTGCCCAGCCTGTAGTGCAGTGGCATGATCCTAGCTCACTATAGCCTTGAACTCCTGGGCTCAAGCAATCCCTGCTGCCTCAGCCTCCTGAATAGCTAGGACTGCAGGTGCACGACACCATACTTGGCTAATTTTTTATTTCTATTATTGTAGAGATAGGGTCTTGCTATGTTGTCTAGACTTGTCAATAATTTTATGTATTGTCTTGAATAATAAAAGAAACTTGGACAGAGAATAGCAGGTAGCAAATTTTCAGATGTAGATTTAGGGTAACACATAATTTTATAATACGAAGTACCTCAGTACCAAAATCTTCGTTATTTATAATGTGATAGCCCTTGATGTAGAGCTAATCTGAATTTGACATTTCCGTGACTAAATAATTTGTGGACTCTAAAATATTCTCAAAGTTCCTAGAGTTAGCATTTCTTAATTGATTTCTTTAGTCTTTTTTATATTCAACTATATTATACATACAAAATGAATCCATTACCATATTTTATAATCTGTCTTTCAGAGTGCTTCTTAGATTTAGTTTGATTTAAGAAAGCTAAGAAAGAAAAAGGAATTTTGCTAGCCACACTCAATCATGTCTGCATAGGCATAGCTATATAGACACCCATAAAATTACACATAACCCCCAGGTTTTCAAGTGAATGAACAACTCCACAGTCTCAGCAACACAGGGCAACCTCCACCCTCTGGCATATTCATGTGTCCATTTCACTGTGAAATTCTTATCATCTTCATCACTGCTCCTCAGGGGGCATCTACAACTCTGCAGCGTTACTGTTCTGAGAGAAAATGGTTATTTTAAATTTTTCCTTCAAAAAACGTATTTAATAGAATCACAAGTTTATTCTCCCCAGCAGCAAGTTTGCTGAAGTACATTATTTGTCCAAAAATAGTTGAAGGCCACATTGATTGAGGAAGGGATGAATACTCATACTAATGAGCTTTCTGTCCCCTTGTTGTGGAAATTTTCTGTGAATTTGCTGGGATTTTCTGCTGGGTCATGCAGAACCTCCTTGGAATGCTGTAGCCTGGGGAATGTAATTATCCCAGGATGTTTCATTTTTCTCACAATCTCTGGTGGCACAGGATGGAACAATCAAGTCCTCACTCTGAAAGAACTCTCTCACATGCCCATCAGGGCAGAAGGGCTATCATTACAGAAAGACAGCATTCTCCTGTTTTTCAAGCTGGTTTATCTCCATCCCACTACCCAAATCATGGAATTCAGAGTTCACCTTAGTTCTCTGCTTTTCTGTACATAGAACTATAACATCCAACTCAGCAAACACTCCCTTCCTATACAGATATTCTTTACCAGCAGTATTTTATGTGGAAAGCATTAACAAGAGATTAGTGACAAAAGAAATTACGTTGGGGGAGTCCATTGATCTTTGCCTTCTAAAATTTATAAGCTGCTTTATATAATTGTCCATGGTTGCTTTTTTTACCCTCATCATCAACTTCCACATATGAAAAAGTAACAAGAATGGGGACTGAGAAGAAATAGTAAGATGGTTCAGACTGAACAAAGCTGTTCAGTGTTTGCATGTGTGTGTGATTATTTCGCTATAAACTCTGATTCCATGGCTAAAATCATCATAATTACCAAGCAATGGCTTTATCCTAGAGTTACATTAGAACAGAAAAGAAGGCATTTGTCATGCAGTGGCATATCTCAGGGACAGCTCACCCCTGTGAATCGTGTCTGCCCTTTCTTCCTCCCTCTTTTAATTAACATTTGGAAAAGAACAGTGATGCTGGCAGATAGCAGAGCTGAGAAGGAAGACTCAGAAAGTGATGTGAGCTCTGTCAATCTTCAACCTTGCCAAGGAGGACACATTAAAGTGTTTTTCATGGAAAATCAGGCTTTGTCAACACAAATTCAAAGCAATGTGACCTTGATGGATGGATATATATATATATATATACACACACACACTAAGAATAGCACAGACTGAAGCATCTTGAGAGAATATAAGTGAACCAAATAAAAGGAGGAAAAGCATCCTAAAAGAAGATGTTCAATCCAGGAAAAAGTTGTCAAATGTATTTTCTGCCACTTACCTTTTCTGCTGACTGGGCTGTACCAAAAAAGATGGGGATGAAAGCTAACCAAATGATACAGGTGGTATACATGGTAAATCCAATAGGTTTGGCTTCGTTGAAAGTCTCTGGGACACCTCTCGTTTTAATGGCATAAACAGTACAAGTGACCATCAAGAGGATACTGTATCCAAGTGAACAAATGAGTGAGAGATCAGAAATGTCACATTTGAGCACTCCCCTGGCCTTCTCTGGATCTAGTGTCCGCTGCTCTCCATAGTCAATGATGATGTGGGGGGGATCCACAACAAACCAAACAAACACTCCAAGGAGCTGGACGGAGATGAGGCTGAAGGTGATCACCAGCTGAGATGCTGGACTAATAAACTTGGGCGCTGTGACAGATTTCTTCCCCTGCTCAAATATTCGATGGATACGGTTTGTTTTGGTCAGAAGGGCTGCATAGCTGAAACACATGCCAAGTCCTAGGAAGATTCGTCGGAAGGAGCATATGATTGTATCCGGTGCTGCAATCATTAAAAAGGTGATTGAATAACAGAGAAAAATCCCTGTTAGGAGCACGTAACTAAGTTCACGTCCTGAAGCCCTCACGATAGGTGTGTCATTATAGCGGACAAAGGTCACGATCACAAAGGTGGTGGCAATGATTCCCAATATTGCAACAAACACAGGCACCACAGCCCAGGGAGAATGCCACTCCAATTTGATGATGGGGATAAGCTGGCAGCCTGTGCGGTTGATGTTGGGTCTCTGATCCAGAGGGCAAAGTTCACAAGACAGCTCATCTACCTGGTAGTTGTAACCTTCACAGCGTTCACAGTGCCAGCAGCAAGGGACCCCTTTCACCGTTTTCTTCCTCTCCCCCGGCTTACATGGCAGGCTGCAGACAGACGCCGGGTGAGTATGTTCTCTATGAGCCCACTGCATGTGTTCCACCTGTGGGTATAAAAAATTAATGAGCCTTCCATTTTTCCCCCATTTATAATATCCGAATCCTAGCCACGGGTTTGTAATAAATCACAGAATGCTGACAGTACAAACACAGTTTACCATAATAAAAGCCTAGTTTTTTCCCCTGATATTGACTTTATGAAAGTGTTAAGAGACTGGATCCAACATATCATTCACCTCATCAACTTGATGAGTGTCATTAGTTTCCATTTACCTCCTCAATGCTGACCAATGTCACATCTGGAGAAAGATTTATTGGTCAAAACAGTTATAAAACTAAAAAAATAAAATACAAAAATGAATAAGCCCCATAGAAAGATGCTTTAGAGTTAATCACAAATATAAATGGCAGAATCCCTGAAACACTGGGTTAGGATATAAACATATATAAAAGATGATCCCTGTCTTTCTACCATACATAGAGAAATTCAAATCACACTGCATCAATTTTGAAAGGAAATGGCAAAATGAGTTACTTTAATCTCTGACTTTCCTCATGTGTTCATGCTGATAACTATATTAATGTGTTGTGCCCCTGTTTAGGCTTGAAATATCCTTTTTTTCTTAGTCTTCCATTTCCATGTTGTTCAAAACAGCATGCTGAATGAGATAAGTTGATGGCAATGTTTTTTTACTGAACGAAAGTGGCCCTATGGTGATTTAAAGCAGGGAAATTAGTACAAATGAGGTTTTCCTTACTTTGCTCAGTATCTGCCTCAGGGCCTTAAAATCCAACCTTATGCTTTCAGGTTAAATCATAGAATAACTATTGAAATACAAGCAGTTCATGAAAGAGACAGTGCCAGTCATTGATCTCTTACCTTGAATTTGTTTTTCTTTTTTTTTTTTTTGAGACGTAGTCTCAGTCTGTTGCCCGGGCTGGAGTGCAGTGGCCGGATCTCAGCTCACTGCAAGCTCCGCCTCCCGGATTCCCGCCATTCTCCTGCCTCAGCCTCCGGGGTAGCTGGGACTACAGGCGCCCGCCACCTCGCCCGGCTAGTTTTTTGTGTTTTTTAGTAGAGACGGGGTTTCACCTTCTTAGCCAGGATAGTCTCGATCTCCTGACCTCGTGATCCACCCGTCTCAGCCTCCCAAAGTGCTGGGACTACAGGCTTGAGCCACCGCACCCGGCCGAATTTGTTTTTCTTATTAGACATACAGTAATTTTAGCAGAATGCTAACAGGACAAAACTGAAAATTATGGATGACAGAAGACCACTTACTGTGAAAAGCAGCTACTATAAAAGGTAAGCTCTATGAAATGAGTAATCTTTTCACTGGTGTGAACAAACAGTGACTGGCATGCAATTTGCCCTCAGTAGATATTTGTTGAATTCATGAGGGAGAAAGGATAGGAAAGGCACCACAGCAGAGCCCTGAGGAATAAGGATACAGCTTAGAAGTACTGGGATTTGGAAATAGAGGGTGCTGAAGAGGCATAGAAAAGGGAGATGAAGGAATGTTTCAGAAAAAAAGAACAACTTATTTTCATAAGTTCACCTTTACTGATAATCCAAAATAACTACTATGCTCTGTGGTAGTCTACTCCACCATGGCCCCCAGTAAGCTCACCTCTGAAAATTCACGTACTCCTGTGGCCCGCTCCCACTTTGAATAGGGCTAGTCTGGGTAAACAATAGTATATTCCAGAAATGATGGTATGTCTCTTCTGAGGCCAGGTCATAAAAGGCATTTTGGTTTCAGCCTTGCCTCTGCTGGATAATTCACTTGAGCGGAAGCACTCCAGTGTCACTGATGCAGGACAGACGAGCCCCAAAGTGGGACCAAGCCTGCCAGAATTCTTGGCTTCACCCAGGAAAGAATTCAAGGGCAAGCTGATGGCGGTTAGAAGAAAACAGCTTTACTGAAGCAGCAGTGTTACAGTACCAGGCAGTGTTACAGCTCCATGACTGTTCCTGCAGAGTTACCCTACAGGCAGAGAGCAACAGCTCAGGGCAGTTTTGCAGATTATGCAGTTCTGGGGATTATGCAGAAATTTCTAGCAAAAGGGTAATAACTACTGGGTTGCAGGTCATTGCCATAGAAAGAGGCTGTAACTGCCATGGCAATGGTGGACGTGTCTTATGGGAAGCTGCTTCTGTCCTGTCCCTGTTTTAATCAGTCCTCAGATTGATCTAGTGTCCACCGCCAGAGCCAACTCCCTCCTACCTCATCATCAATACTCTTAGCAGCCCTGTGGAAAGAATGGAGGCCTCCTGCCCGCAGCAAGCACCAACTTCCCATGCGTGTGAAGGAGATACCCAGAAAGTCATCGTCTGGCTCCAGTCAAGCCTTCAGGTGACATCTGAATGACATCTTGAATACAACCTCATGAGAGACCCTGAGCCAAGAAAACCCAGCTAGCCTGTTCCTGAATTTCTGATCTACAGAAATATTGTGAGATGAGGTTTATTGTTTTAAACTGCTACATTTTGGAGTTATTTGTTCTGCAACAATAGAAAATGAATGCAGCACAAATTAAACTTAGCTACTTGGTGGCCACTTTCATTTTAATATCAGTGTAGTTATCTATGGAGAAGGCACACCCAGGGACAGCTACTGTATACTTCCAAAACAGCCCCAGCCCCAAGTAAAGCTTTAGCAATATTCCTTCCTCATTCTTTTTTTTTTTTTTTTTTCTTTTTTTTTTGAGACGGAGTCTTGCTGTATCGCCCAGGCTGGAGGGCAGTGGCGGGATCTCAGCTCACTGCAAGCACCGCCTCCCAGGTTTACGCCATTCTCCTGCCTCAGCCTCCCGACTAGCTGGGACTACAGGCGCCCGCCACCTCGCCCGGCTAGTTTTTTGTATTTTTTAGTAGAGACGGGGTTTCACGGTGTTAGCCAGGATGGTCTTGATCTCCTGACCTCGTGATCCACCCGTCTCGGCCTCCCAAAGTGCTGGGATTACAGGCTTGAGCCTCCCGCCCGGCCTCCTTCCTCATTCTTATGGTGGTTTACTCTTTGACAATCAGGTGACTGAAATTGTTCTCATGAACGATTACTTAAGAATGCTTTCCTTTCTTGAATCTGGGGTGAATCGTTGAGGCCAGAGAACTGTAGTCTCCAAGCTCAATACTTCTAAAGGGCTGTCGAATCTCCTCAAGGTGGAGTAGAGACTTCGTGTCTTTAATTTCAGACATCCTCCCTTGAGAAAGTAGATGCTACTTCATCAGGGCATTTGAGACTATTAGATCTATCCTGTCAGCTTACCACAAAAGAAATGTAATCTACTATAACCCTCTAGTTTCTTATTAGGTTTTAATAACTTAAAAATATTATATTTTATTTACTTATAAGATTGCAGGAAGAAAGAAAGGTAAATGGAAGCACACAGTGATTTCTTTTAAAAAACACTGAGAAAAAAATGAAATGCTCTACTGGGTGCTTCGGTAATTAACTTTATGCCCTAATGGACTCTTATAAGATAAGAAAATACATTTTTGAAGGATGTATGTAAAAGCTAATTACTGTAGAAACAAAATTGCATTTTGTTGGGAACCTCCATAGATTTACAATGTTCCTGCTCAAAAAACCAACCAAACAAAACAACAACAACAACAACAAACAGAAAAATATGTTGGAAACATTAAACGTCAAGAAACCTTAAAGGTCAGTGTCTCTAACCATGTGTCGGAAGCTTTAATTTTCAATAGGTATTATTTCTCAGAAGAACATGAGACGTGTTAAAAAAGAAATATACCTATACCAGGTAAGTCTCATTACATAGGATAAGTATGTATCATTGTAAGCTAAATGTGAAATTTTCCTTGATAAATTTTAATGTTTTGAACCAGTGAAAAAACATTTTTCATAAATGAAAAATAAAGTTATAAGACTATGAAAAATACCACAATTTTTAACAGCTATGAATTTTCTTTAAGTAAAAGAAAATTAAGCAATACATGTGATATTTTTATTATAAAGGAGATGGTAATGTTATAGTTTACAGGTTATGTTTTAAGAAATATGTTAAATATACATCCTAAATATACATGACTTCATTTTCATCAAGGAATCTATTTATGCTAAACTATACTATAAATTGATTTCATAGCTAACGTCTGCAAACCAACTAGTATCCACTTCAAGAAAGGACAAATAACAAATGCTTGAACAAGGATCTTATAAATACAGTAATATTTGACACTAACAACTTATTTTACATACTTGCTAAATAATAATTAAAACCAACACTATTTGAAAGTAAATGAAAACTGCCTAATTTCCACAACTGTTACAAAGCATAAACAAAGATTATTCAACCTTTGTTTATTGCTATATTAACAAATTATACCATCTTTCATTATAAGTATAAAGAGATGCCTTCACTATATATTTTTAAAATTTGCCTTCCTCACCTTTGGTATTATTCTGTTATTAAGACGTTTTCAGTCTAAAATACATGGTATAACAAATGGAGGATAGTTATATAGATAGATCTTCCAGGGACGAAACAATGGCCTATTCTTATCTTGACAATGTTTACCAATAGTGATTCATTCAACAGGTTTCAATCCAGTGCATTTCAGAAAATGTAAGTCATCAGCTGGTTTCTGCTGTCAAATCCTGATATTATTGCAGAAAAGTACACAAACAATCATGAAACCAAGTTTCCAGGTGAGTGTGCTTGCATTTTTAAATTTTCTATTTTTTCATAAAAGGCAGTTAAGAGTACTGTTTCATAAACTCTTTAAAAAGAATATAATTTTCTTCTGTATAGTTTTAAAATGGAATAATTTTCTTCTGTATAGTTTTAATGACTCCTGAAGAAAGGATTACAAGAATGTTGAACAATTAAAAGCCCCGTTACAATTAATAATTTTCAGTATTCATTACAGAACTCTCAATCTAATATCTCTAATACAATGTTTTTCCGAAATATCAAGTGATATCTTTGTTAATGTGCTTACCATATACAGGATGTGAGAAAATTTTAAATACAATGTTTACAGATAACTGATACTTAGTCATACCATTTTTTTTTTTTTTTTTTTTTGAGACGGAGTCTCGCTCTGTCGCCTGGGCTGGAGTGCAGTGGCCGGATCTCAGCTCACTGCAAGCTCCGCTTCCGGGTTTACGCCATTCTCCTGCCTCAGCCTCCTGAGTAGCTGGGATTACAGGCGCCGCCACCTCGCCCGGCTAGTTTTTTGTATTTTTTAGTAGAGACGGGGTTTCACCGTGTTAGCCAGGATGGTCTCGATCTCCTGACCTCGTGATCCACCCGTCTCAGCCTCCCAAAGTGCTGGAATTACGGGCTTGAGCCACCGCGCCCGGCAGTCATACCATTCTTAACACGTTTCCTCTTGCTCTATATACGTAAGTATAGTGTTAATAATTATTTTGTTGACTAGTTTGACACCCTGATATTCAAACATATCTGACTTATGTAATGGAGGATTGCATGTGCAAATACTTCCAGAGACACTAATGATTATTTTTACACCATTACTCATTAAATTTCATGTAATCAATAGGCTTTATAAATGTATACAATTTGCATGTGTACTTAAAATTTCAAAATTTAGTATTGTATTTTGCATATCACATGATTCACACACGAATGAGTAAATGTGACACAGTTAATTTGATAACAGAATATAAAATTATATAATTATATGTATTATATATATGTATTTGTGTGTGTATATATATATATTCCTTAATATTCTGTACTTCCTTAGAGTCATGTACAGCTTTAAGTGACCACAAAGAAAACAATATTTTTCTCTTCTTCAAAGTTGCCCATGTCCTTTCAAAAATTTAATAAGCTTGAGATGATCCCCAGGCTGAAATTCTGTTTTTCTGTGATGTTCCAGATCTATATAACCCTTAAAAGTGCAAAGACTTCTCCTATTTTAAAGACATTTAAATAAAATTAAGAAAAAAAGTCATTTACATTAACATTGAAAATAAAATACCTAGGGATAAACTTAGTAAAAGAAGCGCAAGACTTATCCAGGAAAAACTACAAAACATCATTGAAAAAGGTGAAAAAGAAGTATAAATAGGTGAAAAAAATCCTATGTTTATGAATCAGATGATTTACTACTGCTAAGATAGCGATACTTCCCACATTGATCTGCATACATATTCAACACAATCCCAATCAAAATCTCAGCTGGCTCCTTCATTGAAATTGATAATCTGATCCTAAAATTTATATGGAAATATAAGGAACCTAGAATAGCCAACATTTTGAAAGCAAAGAACAAAGACGGAGTATTCACATTTCCTGATTTTAAAACTTACTACAAAGGATGTAATAATCAAGACAACATAGTACAGGCATAATAATAAACAAATTAGTGGCATAGACTAGAGAGTCCAGAAATAAATACCTACCCGTATGCAAAATAATGAAGTTAGACACCTACCTCATACTGTATACAAAACTTAACTGAAAAAGTATCCAAGACACATGCAACAACTAAAACTTAAAAACTCTTAGAAGAAAACAGGAGTAGATTGCAAAAATTTTCTCCCATTCTGTAGGTCGCCTGTTCACTCTGATGGTAGTTTCTTTTGCTGTGCAGAAGCTCTTTAGTTTAATTAGATCCCATTTGTCAATTTTGGCTTTTG
>NW_012116555.1:3063365-3155780 GCF_000951035.1 Colobus angolensis palliatus
AAAAAAAAAAAAAAAAAAAAGAAGAAAACAGGAGTAAATGTTTATGACCTTGTGTCAGGCAGTGTTTTTTAGATATGACACCAAAAGCAGAAGCAACAACAAAAAAAATAAATTGCACTTCATCAATGTTAAATAATTTTGTGGTTCAAGAGACACCACCAAGACTGTTAAAAGACAACCCACAGGACAGGCAAAAATATTTTCAAGTCATTATTATCTCTATTAAGGAACTTGTATCCAGAAGATATTTTTCTAAAACTGTTAAAATTCAACAGTTAAAAGACCAATAATTCAATTACAAATAATTAAATTACAAATGAGCTAATAAATTGAATAGACATTTCCCAAAGAAGATAGACAAATGGTCAATAGTGCATGAAAATATACCTAACATTATTAGCTATCGGGGAAATCTAAATCAAAACCAGAGCACCAACCAGGACTATTATAATAAAAAATAAAGACAATAGCAAGTGTTGATGAAGGAATTCTTTGCATTGATGTGGCCACGTAAAATGGTACCGTAGCTTTGGAAAATTTGACAATTCCTTAGAAAGCTAAACACAGGGTTTCGATATGACCTAGCAATTCCACTTCTAGGTATATATCAAAGATCGTTAAACACATATGTTCCCACAAAAATTTGTGTATAAATGTTTATAACAGCATTATTTATAGTACCCCTGAAAACCAGAAACAACCCAAATATCCATTAACTGATGAAAGGATAAACAAATGTGGTATATCTATATTACTTAGCAATAAAAAGGAATAGTGTATTGACACCTACTACAAAATGGATGGACCTTGAAAACATTACACTAAGAAATGAATGAAGCTAATCACAAAATACTATATATCGCATGTTTTTATTTTATATATAATATCCAGAATAGGCAAATCCATTGAATTCCAGGAGCTAGGGAGGAAGTAAATAGAGAATGTCCACTAAAGGGTATGGGATTTCTTGGATGATGATGAAAATGATATAAAATTAGATATTGGTGAGGGATGTACAGTGCTGTAAATATACAAAGAACCACTGAACTGCATACTTTGAAAGAGATCATTTTTGGCATGTAAGTTATCTCTACAAAGCTGTTATTTTAAAAATGTGGAGACTATTTAAGTTGATATTTTCAACTGGTTTTAAGACTCAGTCTATTACTGTATAAGACTCAGTCCTCTATTACTGTACAAAAACATACTGCATGCCCATTTTGTTCAAGGCACAAAGTTCAATGTGAGAATTCAACAAGACCAAGAAATGGTTCTTGTCCTCCAGACACAATGTAGATGGGGAGAGGGAAAAACAAAGGCCAATCGAGGCTCCCTTAGAGAAGGATGAGGAAATGGAACTGCTAGAAGAGCACACAGCAGAACCACGAAGTCCAGGTTCATGGAAGTGCAGACAGCAGTCTGGAGGTTGTGCAGGAGACAAGGCACAGAAGAGGAGCTCAACAGCATATCAGGCAAAAAACAAAATTACTAAGATACAGTCTCAAGAAGCCTTGACAAACTGGAGGAACTAAAAGTATTAAGAATAGCAGGAAGGTAGATAAAAGCAATGGATGGAGAAGCAAGAAACAGGCCAGGAAAGAGGGTGTGAGATCATGAAAGTCCTTGTGAGCCATTGAGAGGAGTTTGGATGCCATCCTGAAGGTAGTGGGGATCTTCCATAGGGATACAGCCAGGACAAAGATGATGAGACACATTTTAGAATCTCTGGACTGTAGGGTAGAAAGAAGACTGGAGGAGTCCAAGACTAGAGAAAAGTCAGTCACGCTGAGGCTATTGCAGAATTCCAGGCGAAAGATGACGACAGGAATACAAGGAATGGCAGTGGCCATGGGAAAAATGTGAGGATTCTGTCAGCTGCTTCTTCAAGGACCATCTAAATTTGTTAGATACAGATTATCAGGTACAAGGGTACATATAAGAAAGATTCCTGGAGCTAAGAGCTACTTGAGGTCATAGCATTCTAATCACTAAATACTTCGCTAGTGCTAAGGAATTCTGTTATGGGCTGAATTGTGTACCTCCCAAAATTCATACGTTAAAGTCTTAGCCCTCAATATCTCAGAATGTGACTGTATTTAGAGACAGAATCTTTAAAGAGGTAATTAAAGTAAAATAAGATTACTAGGCTGGGACATTATCCAATATAAATGACGTTTTTACAAGAAGACAGAGTTAGGACACAGGCATGAATAGAGGGAAGGCCACGTAATGGCACAAGGAGAAAACCATCTATAAGTAAAGGAGTGAGGCCTCAGAGAAAAACAACTATGCCAACATCTTGGACTTCTGGCCTCCAGAACTATGAGAAAATAACTTTCTGTTATTTAAGCCACCCAGTCTGTGGTACTTTGTTGTGGCAACCCTAGAAAACTAATATAGGCTCTAAAGGGTCAGCATTCGTATTAATAAAGTATAGTCAAAAAATGCCTCATTTGTCAGCTAATAAACGTGGGTTTGTACTAGGGGCTGTACATACAGAAAGGAATAGTTTCTTCTTTCATAGAATCACAGTCCATGGGACAGAAAGTCAATTAATCAGTAATGATCACAAAAATTACAAGTGATGTTAAAAAGTCATGCAAAGGATACTAGGAGAACATAGAGCTGGGGCACTTCAGCATCAGCACAGGGTAAAACGTTTCTCAGGGGAGGTAAGACTGCCTTGAAAGATAAAATGGAACTGGAGAAGACAAAGAAAGGCATTTCAGTTGGATGAATCCTATAAGCAAACACATATTGTAATCACTGTAAGCAATACGGCATGATTAGAACACAGTACGTATGAGCACAAGACAGTGGCCATATAATGAAGGGCTTTGTAAGCAGCACCAAGTTTGCAGACTTTATTCTTTAAAGCTGTGGTGAGTGATTAACGGACTTTTGGGCAAATATATGACATGATAGTATTATTTTTTTAATTTTGGAGAGTTCACTGTGGTGACAGATCAGAGGGAGGATGGCAGAGAAGCAAGAATATGGATTAGAGAAGTACTGACATAATGTCAGGCAAAACGAGACCTTGCAGACTGTGTCTAAGCGGTGGTGATGAAGAAGATAGGATAGATTTGAGATACAGTAAAGACAACAGAGATCATGGTAGAGTATGGGCAAAAGATGCATGAAAAGATGGGATCTAGCTTTCCAATTTGACATTCATCTTTAGCGTTTCACTTCCTTCCACTGCATGCATAAATCCAATAAAGCAGCCTACATGGACATCCATGCATGATCTTGTCCCTGTCTAACTCCCAGGCAATGCGCAACCATCAGTTAGCAATCCTCCATAGTCCTTTTAGTGTTCTTCCATGGACTTTTACAGCACATGATTATGTACTTGTTTGATTTTATTTTTATTTTAAAAAGTGGGTTTTCCTCTTACCGGCCACCCAATCTGGGAAGTGAGGAGCACCTCTGCCTGGCCGCTGTGCCACCTTCCTAGTGTGAAGTGACAGCCTTGTGTGTGATCTTTTCTGTCTTCCCCAAGTTTGCATTTTTGACATTAAAGTTTACTTTTTGGTTAAAAAATATATATAAAATAAAAAGTGGGTTTTAAATTTTAGGTTATATTCCTAAGAATCACTTAAGGGTTTACTTAAAATGCATATTTCTCATTCTTAGAGATTACAACTCAATAGGTCTGAGAAAGAACCCTATATTGGCATGTTTCAAAGAATCCCTCCTTCCTCTAGTGGTTCTGACACATGCAAGTAATGAACTGTACTTTGCTAAGCCACTAATTAAAAGTTTATTTTCCTCAGGAAAGTAGACATCAGGTCTGATTTTCCTCCACTGTGTTCCAGATCCTAACATCATGACTAGACCTAATAGGCATCAATAAATATTTTTGAATGAATGAAGAAAGACTAAAATGCCATGTGAATAGGTATGGTACCCTTCACTGAAAAGGGGTGTACAAGGGAATGACTGGTTTTGAATGGCTGATCATGACTTAGTTCACAGGCTTCTGAGTCAAGTTTGTCTAGAGGTAAAGATTTCAAAGGCACACTTATATGCAAGGCAATTGAGGTCATGAATATTTATAAGAGAGCTCTCTCCCACAGACATGAAGTACAAAGAGAAGATGGCACAAATGGAGCACTGGAAAAGAGTCAATTTAAGAAGCATACTCAGGAAGACCAGCGGAAAATGATGTAAAAACATGATCAAATGGTAACAAGGGAAGAATCTAGCCCACAGTCCAAGAGGTCAAACAAATAGTTAATTTCAGGAATGATGAAGTACTTGGTAATGTATGAAGACAGTCAAATTTCATAACCATAGGATTTGAAAAGTTAGGGTCCCTGTTTACCTTCATGAGATAACTTTTCTGTGAAGTCTTCTGTTACCTACTTTGTCCCAGACAGGTGGATATGTTCCTTCTCTGTGTTTCAACCTCCTCCAAGACATACTTCTATTGCAACACTTTGGCATTATATGGTGATTATCTGTTCATGTGTTTATTTCCCCACCAGAATGAGAGCACATTAATCTCAAGGACCAAATATTTTTATACCCAACCCCTATATTAAGACCTAGGACTTAGTAGGAGTTCCATGTTTGATAAATATATAACTTGATTAATAAACAGAACATGTGATAAACTTGTCTATGACTAGAAATTTATAACTTCTCTCTATTTAGTGTTTGAGTAGGCCTGGCTTTAGGCAGTAGGCAGATGGGAGTACTAAACTTATCATTTCCTAAATCTGTGTGGTCTCTAGATTATGTCATCCATAACTTCAGAGAAGCTAATTTTGAGGAGACTAAGTACCCTGATGCATACCTCACAAGGATATTTGGAAGACCTAACAAATTAATATTTTGAAAGTATTATTTTTTGTTTTGTTTTGTTTTTGAGATGGAGTCTCACTCTGTCACCCAGGCTGGGTGGCATGATCTCAGCTCATTGCAACCTCCGCCTCCCGGGTTCAAACGATTCTTCTGCCTCAGCCTCCCGAGTAGCTGGGACTACAGGCACACGCCACTATGCCCAGCTAATTTTTGTATTTTTAGTAGAGACAGGGTTTCACCATATTGGTCAGGCTGCTCTCGAACTCCTGACCTTGTGATCCGCCTGCCTTGGCCTCCCAAAGTGCTGGGATTACAAGCGTGAGCCAACGTGCCTGGCCTTCAAAGTATTTTATGAACGGATGATGTAAAAGATAGAATCTGCAGGTTCCTTTATTAGGACTGAGAGGAGCACTGGAGAAAAGATATCCACTCTCTACCCATCATTAAATATAGTTGGTCTGTCCAAAAATTATATCAGGAGCAAAAAGTCAAAAGTTACCTTCTCTGGATTTCATCCAGATCTGCTATTCCTTGCTTTTATCTTCCAACAATCTCAGCTCTTAATGGTAGTTTCTGGTAATTGTTACATGAAGTGCCCCATCTTTCACTCCAGTTCTATGCAGAAAAAGCCATGTAAAAGAGTGCCTTCTCCACTTAAGTCCGAGTCCACGGATGGTGGCACCTTGAGTATGCATGTTGGCATATGTATTGTGGGTGAGGTGGTTTAAGAGAAGGGTGCAGGAAGTCAGACCTGTAATATTTTGGGTAAATGGGATGTAGTAACTTTATTATAAGGCTTCACCTCAACACAGTGCATATGCAAATATGCAGGGCACATATGGTATTTTTGCAAGAGTATTGAAATAGAATAATCTTTTCCCTTAAATTTTAACTCATAATTTGGATATCACAGAGTGACCATTTTTAATTAGAAGCCACTGAGTTATGTTTTTGTTACTATGTTCATGATTAGATTATAGATGACCAAATTTAGAGTTTCAAATAAATTCCTTCAATAAAATATTTTCACGTAGGATTACTTCATCTGAACGTTTACCATAAAAACTACTATTTTAACTATTTTAATGTTATATTTTTGTCACTAGTATTTAAAAGTATTATAGTATTCATGTTTTTGAACTTAAAAGTCAGCTAAATTTTAAAATATGACTTCAATGTTATACATAAATAATTACGTTGAATCTATATGGTCAGTACTTCATGATCACTAAATCTAATTAAATTGATCCTTCATTGCTAATAAGTAGAAGTTAATAATACTAAAATCAGCTCAGAACTAGTACTCTCTAATGTCTATGCTGCGAATTTTAAGAATATTTTATTTAATTATGTAAATTTATTTTTTCCGTGTACTAATTTGATTCGTGCATGCAGAAACTAAGATAATTCATTGTAAATTATTCTGTGATATTTTGAACAATATAGGAGATGTTCTGTTCAGTGCAAAACACTTTTCCATTTCAGTGTTAGCCCATATGACTCAACGTGTATTTAATGCAATCTATAGAAGGTTACAGGAACACATGTCTTCAGAATGTTAAAGATAGACGAAGAGGTTTGGAATGAATATTTTCAGTGGCAAGTTATATTATATTAGTAAACAAACAAAACATAAAGATGATAATAATAGTAATAATAATAACATTTACTGAGGACATACTATGTGTCAGATTGTTCTAATCACTTAACATTTAATGCTTATAGCAACCCTGTGAGTTAAGTATTTTCCCCTATTTTGTTTAAAGAAATATAGAACAGTGGTTGATATGCATCACATCACACAGCTAGTAAATGATGTCTAATAGATTCGAGTCCAGGGTGACTGAATCACATTTTACTGACTCTCCTCAATGCTCCCAGGGCAGTGCATGACCCATAATAGATAGCCAAAATGTTTTGAAAACCAACTCTATTAGGAACATCCCATCCAGAAAAGGGAGCACAGGAGACAGGAGACAGTGAAGTCAGCATAAGGCATTTTAAATAATAGTCCAAGTGAAGGGAATATGGCCCTACACAGGAGAGGCCTTAGACAGGAGCAGGGAATGAATGAGTCAGGCCAGGTGATCAGTTCACTGAGAGTAGAAAAGAAAGAGTTTAAAACATTCAGAACGAAGTAGCAAAATAATTTGGTAGTAATTTGTTTAAACGATTTATTTTCACAGGACAACTTAGAATAAGGTAAATGTTTGTTTCATGGTGTGAGAATGCTACATCCTAGTGATTCCTTTTCCTTCATAATCATTACAGTAAGATACACACTCCAGCTAGGATTATTCTAGTCATTTCATTCTATATGAGACATCATAATCATTTCTATATGAATTTAGCATATTTTATTCAAAGTAACCCTAAATGGAACTCTTCCTACAAAGTAAATTAAAGGATTTCTTGGATGCAAGACACCTGGCACAGTTGGTATTGGGATACCATCGTGAAATTAGTTGTACCAAGTAAAAATCTGAATCCTGAGTTTTGAGTCTTCCAGTTCTGTTTTCCTACCTGGTCACAGAATACTATTAGCCAGTCTTAGACAAGTAACAAGGGATTTGAAGATTCACCTTTGGGAAATTTTAGATTTAGCAACATAAAAGATCAAAATGTTGTAATATTAGGTGATTTTTCAATGAAGCTCGCTGTCAACAGACTCATCCAAGTGCAAAGAGTTTTAAATCAGCGTTTTAGTGCACCTTACATATAAATGGAAGTCCAAAGATCATTCGCCATTTGAAGAAATATTCTGCCATACAAAATCAACATTAAACAAATAGAGAGAAAAGTAATTTGGGGAAAATGGAGTCTTTTTCCCCAAAGCATGGAGAGGGAGGTATCTAAAGTTATCTATAACTTCAGAGATTGTTAAAAAAAATAGATGCATGAAAATAGGAAGTTTCTATAAAAAAATTCAGAAAGCATGGGAGAATAAATTAACTATAATTATTATGTTTAATAATATATCTACGATACATTATCATTCATTATTATTCATAATAAATTATAATTCTGGATAATAATTATAATTCTGATTGAAATCTCAGAAATGAAGACTCAATAGAATAATTTGAAGGTAAAGTTAAGATAATCTCCCAGAAATTTAAGCAAAAAGACATAGAGAAAAAATTACGCAAAAAAAGTTAATTAAAGATAATTTCAGCATGCCCAATATTTATAAGAAGAATTCGTGGAAAAGCAAATAGGGAGTTGGAATTATTAAATAAAAATATCAAAAGTTTTCCAGAATGAAAGTATATGAAATTCTAGATTAAAAGATTCTTCTGAGATTCTGGCACAACATATAAAAATATGTTTATATCTTATAAAATTAGTTTATATCTTGCAGAGATATCAGAATCCCGAGAACAAATAGATCATAAAAGATTCTGGAGAGCAAAAAAACAAAATTTAAAAAACCACTAGTTGATGTGCTTAACCTAAATAAGAAAGTAAGTGAAGGAAGAGGGGGAGCCGGCTACAGGAAATAGGAGACGCACCACAAAAAAGATGTGAATCCACCATAAAAAGGATGCGAAGAATGTCCTCAGAATGACAGTCAAGGGAGATCCCAGGATGCAAGCTGTGCTGTTCACCTAGACAAGTACCAGTCTAAACTGGAGAAGCTGGAGACACTCTCTCAGAACATAAACTTTAACATCACACACTGGGGCCTGTCGTGGGTGGGGGTGTGGGAGAGGGATAACATTAGGAGAAATGCCTAATGTAGATGGCGAGTTGATGGGTGCAGCAAACCAACATGGCACATGCATACATATGTAACAAATCTGCACATCGTGCACATGTACCCTAGAACTTAAAGTATAATTTTTTTAAAAAAAAAGGAAAAGAAAAGAACATAAACTTGTTAACTATCCACACGTCCTCTGGTAGAAAGTTTGGGAATAAATCGTCCTTAAGTATGTAAAAAACAAAACTTAATTACATAAAAACTGAAACAGAAACACTAGGTATTTAAACAGATAACTTTAAAAATTGTGGTTACTAGCTATAAGGACAACAAAAATATTTCCAAGAAAATAAAAGTCATCAAAGCATAACAGGTGACACAGTTATGAGCAGCATCTATATGACCATGATAATGTAAGGTATGGTGTAGCTACACTGGGAAGATAGTAGGACAGGAAGTGTAAATAACAGGGGTAAAATAGGTATAAAGGAGATAATTCCTCATTTCCCATGGTGAGAAGTCAATATAAATAAACATAGCAGAAAAGTAAGAAGTAGGAAGTAAGTGTGAGCAAATTATTCAGGAGAGAAGAGGAAAACATATCAAGGACCCATTACTTTAAAACGTTGACTGTAGTTGACTTTGGGCATCTGAAACTAAGGGCAGAAGTACCGGAGGCTGCCATCTTCCAAATGAGCTTGGTGGGACCAATGGCCATTTAAAATCATAAGTGTAAATAAATTTAATAAGCATTTTAAAGAAGAGCAAGTTGAAATGAAAAGTTAAGAAACCTAATTGAAAAGGAAGACAGGTAAGAGACAAAGTACAGAGAGCTAAAAATGAAATGTCAAATTTAAATCCACATGGAAAACACTGAAGTGCAGGGTAGAGGTAGAGTTTGCATAAAGTCAAATTATTCATGTAGAAAGCACATAAAGCTTCTTCTACAAACCACTGAAGAAAAAAATGCAAACATGGAATATATAATAGAAAATATGGAAGAAAAGAGAAGACAGAGGCTATTCAGAGAATTATAGATCCAAACAGCTGTTATAGAAAAATAAAATCAAAGTTATATGGAAAGTTTTTTTTTTTTCTGAAGAAACATCTATGCAAATAGATTGAAAGTCAAAATCAATGTAAAGAACTGACAAAACATAAGATTATTTTGGTGGGGAATTGCAAGTTAAAGAAAAGCCCAATAAAATTCAAGCAAGGATCCCCGCCCCTAATAAAATCATCTAGTAAAAATCTTTTAAAAAGATAGTCTCAAGTTTTGATGCAGCCTTCTCATTATCTTTTATTTCTAAATGATCCTGATTGCACTTTTGACCTGGCTTACTGAAAAGTTATTATTTAATTTCTAAGTGGTTGTATTTTACATTTATACTTCTATTTATTTATAGTTATTCTGCCACAATACAAATGCAGAATAAAAAGAAGCATAATACTTTTTAGGAGAAACTCTTATGATCACATAATTAATAATCTGACAAGGTTTATTTTATGTTTGAGGACTAGAAGGAAACTGTCAGATATACAATCATTCAGAAAATATGACATTTAAGGACACTTTATTGGGAAAAATTACCTGAATATGTAATGCAATCTACTAAAAATTCAAGCAAACTTGAGAAGTCCAATAAAGGAGCCATAATGTAAAATAAATGACTGATTGCTGAAACATGTGAGAAATCTACAAAAATATGAGTAAAGTTAGCTATAAAACAGGATTCTATCATCAAAAATAGTTATGAAGCATATACAATGTACATGTAAGAATATAACAATAATCTAGATCCTAATGCCCAGGTCTCGATGAAAATATAACTTGCATGTTGTTTTATGGGCAACAAAGCAAACAGCAAGAAAAAAAAACTGTTAGAAAAATGACAAATTGACAAGTTTCAGAGTTCAGTGAAAATGTTTTTGTTTTTGTTTTTTGGGGTTTTTTTTTTTTTTTTGGCTTTGTTTTGTTTTGTTTCCAAGACCCAGTCTCCCCCTGTCCCCAGGCTGGAGTGCAGTGGAGTGATCTTGGTTCACTGCAACCTCTGCCTCCCGGATTCAAGCAATTTTCCTGCCTCAGCCCCCCAAGCAGCTGGGACTACAGGCCCCAGCCACCACGCCTGGCTAATTTTTGCATTAGAGATGAGGTTTCATCATGTTGGCAAAGATGGTCTCCATCTCTTGCCCTCATGATCCGCCTGCCTTGACTTCCCCAAGTGCTGGGATTACAGGCATGAGCCACTGCACCTGGCCAAAAATGTATTTTTTAAAATGAATCATAAAGAAATTCTTAATAGATTAAACTTTTTTTAAAAAAAACTTTGTTTAGGCCACATTTTCTGATAACTTTGTAGTAAAACTAGAAATAAATGAGATTATAAGCATAAAATGCAACCACTTAGAGATTAAACAATAATTCTTCCCAATAAGTCAGGTCAGAAGTGCAATTAGGACCATTTAGAAATAAAGATAATGAGAAAGCTGCATCAAAACTTAAGTGTTACACACAAATCTGTACTTAAAACAAAAATTTGTATCATTCAATGTTTTATTTTAAAATAGGAAATAATAAAAATAAATGAACTTAGTATTAATTATAGAGGGAAGGCACAAATAATTGATAAAACTATAAGAAGTAGAGGGAAGAATTAATTTTAAAAAAGACTTAGAAACAGAATAATGGTGAATTAATTAAAAACAAAATCCAAGAACAGTTTCTATGGAATAACCAGTTAAAATTACAGATAGCTGGCAAGTCTAATTGAGGGAGAAAAAAAAGAGAGGAAAAAACTCAAATACGCAGCCTTGACTCTGAGATACAGATGTAATGATAAATACAAAAAAGGAAAATAACAAGAAAATATCATATTTATGAAATTAAATAATAATATAACATAATATTGCTGTATTGCTTTTTAAACATCCCTGGTCTCCCACGTCTTGAAAATACCATCTGTGACATAGTTGTATTCTTTAACTCCTGCGTTCTTATTCTTTCTTGACCATACCTTTAGAAGCAATGTTTTATGTTCCCTGTACCATCTTCCCCATGCAAAGTAGCTTTTACCATCTATTCATTTTAAATGCTCACGAGAAAGGTATCGGCATTCAAATCTAATGGCCTCTTTTCTATCTACCTCTTTTTTTGAAGCCCTCCTTACTTGAGATCTGAACAATATCATTATTATTTCTCCTTGTCATAAAGGCTGGTTCACTCTTCTTGTTGATAGTTCCCCTGTGACTGCCCATGGTTTTATCCTTAATATTTTTTGACTTGTCTTTGTCAGAGGTCCCAACTATTCCCTGGCCTTAAACATTATTGCTGTACTTCAATCCTGATCTTGTTACTTATGAACTAGAACATTTCCAATGGCCTGCAAACCAAGCGCTGTGAGATAGAACTAAAATATGAGACATAAAGCTCATCATGTCTACAAACAGATTCACCATTTAGCCGAAACATTTTCTTCTTGATTTCTCTAATTTTTTTGAACTCAGTTTTATACCCTATATTGGCAACCATATGTAATTTTTTTTAATCCATCCATGTTTTTTTCCGGCCCTGCTGGAACCATTCATCATAATGCCGTTCCTTGACTACTACAAAGGAAACTTAACTAGACTTTCTTTCTCTTCTAATCCATCTTGCACATAGAAATCAGGGCCAGATAAAATACTCTTAACATTCTCTTTGTTTGCTTGTTTACTTCTCTAATGAAAATTTACAACTTCTCACAGTTTACAAAGCAAAATAAACATTAGTAGTCTGACTTTACGCCCTCACTCTTTCTCAATCTACCTTTTGAGCATCACACAAAATGCCCATACGAAAATTATATGCTTCACTCAATTTTTGTATTCATTTTCTCTTACATATGTCTCTATTGACTCTTGTTTTGCCCCTTCTTTGAAGACCATTCTTCCATTCCTAGCTGTCAAAACACTACTATTCCTTCAATAATTATTCAAATGCCTCTTCCATTAATTTGTACCTGATCACTTGAATCATAAGTGGCCCATCCCTCCTCTCACATCATGCAATTTTGTTGATATCATTTGTATGATAATTTCATTATGCTCCTATATTATAATGAACTCTTCTATTGGTTTTAAACCTCCTTTAAGTCACAGACAGTGCCTAATATGTCCCTTAAATATGTCTTATACTTTGGCTCCATATTATTTTACTTAAGCTAGCATTGCACATAAAAGGTGCTAATAATAATTTAATGTACAATCTTGAGATAATATAATCCAACTTTCAATTTTTGTAAGTATTAGGAAATAGCATGAATGTAATAAAGCAAGTATGTGCTATCATTCTTTGGGCACTTTTGAGAATTATACAATACAAGCTAATAATACGCCAAAATCCATTTCTATATACTTTCTCTTCATTATACAAACTTTCCAGGATTGGATATCCAATTAACCTCACTGTGAAATATAAAACAGAATGTATAATGGCAAAATTCCTAAGTACTTACTATGTGTTATTTGTTGGCCAAAGCATTTTAGCTAATTACATTGATTTAAAATGGTTATACATGTTATCGGCCTGGTTTATCTTTAAAAAGGAAAATCTATCTTTTGTCATTATAAGTTTCCAGTTTCCAATAATAAAATCATTCTTCACAACTTGAAAGCCATATTCACAAGTCATTTTGAAAATTTTCATCTTTAAATAAACATTAGGCTTTGGAATAAGATCAAGATTTAAGTCTCTTATTTATAACTTACTAAACATATTTCCCCGAGCCTCAATTTCCCCATCTGAGAAAATAAATCAGTAAAACTTTACTTCAAATGATTTTTTAGTATTGAATGGATGAATCCATATAAATAACCTAGAACAGGTTAGGCATAATAGTTATAGTTAGCAATAGCTAATATCATCATCAACAACTACCACCAATCCCTCCTCCTGTTCACTCACATACTTATTCCGCCCAACACCGTAACTGCTGCTATTCTTCTTCCTAAAATAAATGTGATGTATCCCCTACTTCCTGCTTAAATTGGATAGAGATTCTATTTTTCATTTCCCATTTTAACAACACTATAATAAACAACAGATAAATTATTTTTTAAAAATCCCAAATGTTCTCTTCTTTGTATAAAATTTATTCCAGAAAATGTACAGCTCTGGTGCATCATTGCTATAATTTCATTACTATGTAACTGATACATTGTATGTGATATATTCTGCCAGGTTATTTTAATTAAATCAGCACAATGTTGCAGCTCTAATTTTTTTTCATTTTTAAAATGGAATGAAATATTAAAATGTCAGCTTTGTGACCTTGACTTCTCCAAAACAATATTTTGTTTGACCAAAAGTAGTTCTGAAAGGTGAATTCGTCACATAAATGAATAAAACTCAATGTAATACTCTGCTTGGCATGGATTATAACCTGTCTCCATCCCCCAATGCATAACATGAACCCTCTAACACATCTAATACATCTAGTTTTGAATATATTAAGAACATCACATGGTAGTAATCTAAACTCAGACTCAGATATTGAACTCTTAGAGGCTAACCTAATACCCAATTGTATTGATTACAATACAAAATATGATTTCATTGCACTCATCTCAAGAGATTTGTTAGGTGATGATGTTTGTAAAAATTGTACACATTACGATGGATATAGCTGGAAAGCAAATCAATGATAGCTTAGCAACCAAAATATTAAGAGTACACATAAACACAAGAGGAAAGCTGAATGCATTTTGGATTGCCAGTGGCAGGGCAGTTAGTTTCCTTACTCACCAAATTGCAAAAGATACAAAATGGGATTTACTCCCAATGTTCATGGTACTCTTACATACTTTATTTTTCATTGTCAACGCCTACCTTCTGGAAGTACATATATAGTAATGTATCATTGTTTCATATTTGGAAAAATATATTCTAATCTTTCCTCAAATAAATGAAATTTAAAACGAATTAAGTGCTTCCTAAAATTGTTTAAGCTATTAGTTTCAGTGTAAAGGAACAGAAAATAGCACATCTTTCATTACTAAACATGTAACTATAGACATAAGATTTTTTTGTAGATTGTTAAAATTGTAGATAAAAATCAAAACATAAAGATAAGTTTTAGAGAAACCAGCTCAATAATAAATCAAGCAAAAGAGTAACAAGGGAGGCCAGGTGTAGTGGCTCTTGCCTGTAATCCCAGCATAATCCCAGCACTTTGGGAGGCTGAGATGGGCAGACAGCTTGAGCTAAGAAGTTTGAGACCAGCCTAGGTAACACAGCAAGACCCAATTTCTACCAAAAAAAAAAAAAAAAAATCATCACAATAATAATTACCCTGATGTGGTGGCACATGCCTGTAGTTCCAGCTACTCAGGAAGCTAAGGTGGAAGGACTGCTTGAGCCCAGGAGGTCGAGGGTGCAGTGAGTTATGATCGTGCCACTGCACTCTAGCCTGGGTGACAGAATGAAACCCGATTTCAAATAAACAAAAATTAAAAAGAGTCACAAGGAAGAGAAGAACAAAAGGCAAAGCACATGGTATATAACAAAACCTAGAAATAGTCTCCTGCTTAGAGGAAGAAATGAGATAGAAAGTATAGTTCACCAAAATTATTTTTATAAAAGCTGAATTTCAGAAATAGTTTTTCTTCAATTTTCTGTTTTTGTTTCCAGTCTTCCTTTTTATTGTCATATAGGCTAATTTTTAGGGCACTAAATGATATAACTTTCTTTCTAATATATTATGAACATCATATGGTTAATATTTATCATTCTTAAAGAACTTCCTGTTTTGTTTGGCAAATAATAGGATAAATGCAAGAAGAAAAGAGTAAGTTGGAATTTGAGATTCCAATTTGTGGCAGAGAGATTCCTCTTATTTTTAGAATGGAAATGATGGATGTGTTGCCTATAACTCAAAATGAAAATGTGAGAGCAATAAGAATAAATTATGATGTTAAAACTCAAAGAAACACTTAAAAACAAAACAAAGAACATAGATAAAATTATTTAGAACAGAAACACAAATAGAACAAAACAGATGCAATTTATCTTTTTGATAGATTCATAGAAAGCTTAATCTGGTCCGTGGGAACAGGGGAGAGTAAGGCACAATTTATAGTCGATCCCATTACATGGTGCCAAGTTAGGTTGCAAACAGAGTGCCCATAGCTGGACGTGAAGAAGCAAAGTAGGCATATGATGAAAGGAGCTTCAGATTAATTGCTCAGGCCAAGAGACTGTCTTCATGGCCTGGGCTAAGAGGTAGGCAGAATACTCAACAGTGTGTGGTTAAATTTATCTTGCATCACTACCAGACAATGCTGAGAACAGCTATAAACTAGAATCCCTGTCTTGTCACACACAAATATGATCCAAACATAAATCCAATCCATTAATTATCCATTATTATTAAATGAACAATTACCACAAATACCTGCATTTACTATACTTGCTATATTTCATATTCTTATTAATGTGTCCAGTTATTGTTTATATTTATAATTGTTTTTGTAAATATTATAATTATAATTGTTCTTATATTAAATTAATTTTATAGCAAAATAATTTATTACGAGGATTTCTGCTATTTGACACTTTAGATCACTACATGAAGCACCTACTAGCAGTTTGTTACTGTTGTTCAATCTTTATAGCTCTGGTTAGCTCAGTTTTCTATTCAGTGTTTGTTTACTTGTACAGATGCAAATACTCACTTTATTCTTCCTAAAATAAATGTGGAATACAAATGCTTTCAGATTGAATTCCTCTTTGAACCATATATTTGAATACTCTCTGCTTAATATTTGCTAATGCCCATGCAAAGCAATTTGATTGACTGTGAAAGGACATATCAAGGAAAACTCATATCTCAGAATACTAAAATGAAGTACAATGACTATGTCTACAAAGCACCAAAAACATCCAGTTGAAACGCGAACATATTCCCATCTCTGAAAAACCAAAAACAGCTTGAGCACTTTCTTACCCTTACTTCCCCAAATAATAAATTATCTTGGGGTTGGGTACATATAGTTGAAGAATTATCCCCTTGTTTAAAGTTACTTGAATGAGAGACAAAATACTTTGTATCCATCAAATGAAGTAACTCATGAGAGCAGCTGCATGTTTGAATAATTTCAGTTCTCAAAGTTAGTCAAGCCTTTAATACCAGTTATTGTTTTGTGTTTTTCAGATTCGCACCTAATATTGTAAAGCCTCAAACCAAGTCTCAGGGATGACACTACAACTAGAGTGACAATGGAGAAGCAGTCCTCCTCTTCAAAAACAAACAGTGGGCCAGGCACAGTGACTCATGCGTGCCATCCCAGCACTTTGGGAGGCAGAGGTGGCTGGATCACCTGAGGTCAGGAGTTCAAGACCAGCCTGGCCAACATGGTGAAAACCAGTCTCTACTAAAGATACAAAAATTAGCCAGGTGTGGTGGCAGGTGCCTGTAATCACAGCTACTCGGGAGACTGAGGCAGGAGATTTGCTTGAACACAGGAGGCGAAGGTTGCAGTGAGCCGAGATCACACCACTGCACTTCAGCCTGGGTGACAGAGCAAGGCTCCGTCTTGGGGAAAAAAGAAAAAATGTGTCCATAATTTTCATTAGAAAACTTTCCTCTTTTTCATGGGAGAACCTCCAGTCTTGTAAATGTCAGTCATGGTTCAGACTATTTATTTTAAAAAGATGTAAACAAAAGACTCCAAATGTATGTATTTTTGTTCCAAAAATGCATTTTGCCTCTAAAGAGAATGTCAGTTCCATTCCATTGTCTTTAGTTTCTTTCCCTAATCAGATATAAATGAAAGACTTCTTCACTGGTGTCCTTTGGTGTCGTGTCGTTAGTTTTATTTGTAACTCATGAGACTACTTGAAAGAAATATGGAAATACTATTAAGTACTGTTTTCAAGTAAAGGGCCAAGGAACAGCACAAAAAAGAAACACAAAGAAAAAGATAAGATAGAGCCTTGTTCTTGCTCTGAAAAATAAGCTGCCTGTGGGGAAGCTGCTCCCCTAAAGAAGGGATCAGGGATATCTTCCTGTGATATCCACTGGGATACTGTCTCCCAGTAGACACTGGCAAGTACAGAAGACCTCACAGTGCCTTGCTGGCGATTTTCTCCTCATTAGAGTATATTTAAGAAGAAAACTTTGAAATCTTAAAAGAGAGCAAAGGCAGCTGTATTAGGGTAAGACTGGATAATGCTCTGGATCCATTACTACAAGGATAGCAAATAACAAAGAAAAGTAACATGTATCCAACAGAGACGGGCTCAGGTGCTTGGAAGCACTCTTGGTCCATCCTTTCTGTCTCTGTACATTTTTCTCTCACACCAGCCCAGGGCACTTCGTTGCTGCTTCTGTTTCTGTCTTGCCAGGATCTGTCTTCACTCTTGTGACAATCTTGCTTTCAGTTTTAGTAAAACAACCACAAGTGGCAATCATAAGAAATTTCTGGAAATTCCCCATTGTTGCTGTACAACCTTTCCTATTACAGAATTCACTGTGAGTAAAGAATCAAAATATGAAATTCTAGCTAATACCAATGTAATGAGTAGCTCCAAAAAAGGTTTAATGTTTTCTTAGTAAGATCTTTTTATTCATTCATTGCCATATCTTATTCATCTTTGCATGCTCAGAATTTGGGCAAAGTGTAAATGTAGAAATATGGCAACATGTATGTATATGACAAGGTATGTGTATATATATGTGTATATTGACAAAGTATATGTATATGTACGTATATTATATATACTATAGATATGTGCTTGCTAAGCACATGTTGAATACCAATAAGTAATATAAAGATGTACTTCAAGTTTGCTTTAAACTGTAAATTATAAAGGAATTCTGGTTTCACAAAAAAAAAGAAGAGAATAATTTGAATTAAAATTAAACATAAATTCATATTAACATATGGCATCTGTTATTGGATTTGAAGAATTTTCACAGATCATATTTATAAGGTACATTTCAACAAATTTATAATTAACTGTCATAATGCAACTTGAGTAAGCTCAGGGTTAAAAGGGTGGAAGGATAGGATCAAAATTCTAGGTAGCATTTATGATTTGTGGTAGGTTAGCAGAGAGTTAAGTATAGGTAAGTACCATAGTCAAGAGCAAAAATGGCTAATAGCTTACAACTGTGTAGCAAGTATAGTTCAGAGTTCTTTTTGTGTATTTCCTGATTAATCTTAAAACATCCCTATTGATATCATAATTGTACAATTGAAGAAAATTACACAAAATGAGAAAATCTAATTTGCCAAGGACCATGTGTATAATATATGCATATATATACACATAGAGTAAGTGGCAAAGCTCTGCTCAGCCAAGGTAGCTTAACCACAAAGCCACCCTCTCAACCTCTGTGTGCTTCTGTATGCTGTTTCCAGGACCTTCCAGATTCCAAAATCCATGGATTCTGAAATCTTTTATGTAAGATGGTGTAATATTTGCTTATAACCTACACACATCCTACTGTATACTTGAAATCATTTCTAGGTTAATTACAATGCCTCATACAATGCACATTCTGTGAAAGTTTTTATACTGCATTTTTTAGGGAATAATGATGAGGAAAAATGTCTTTACATGTTTAGCACAAACACCAGCATTCCTTTTTTTTTTTTTTTTCTTCTGACTATTTTCAACCTATGGTTTATTGAATCCACAGATGTGGAACCCACAGATACCAAGGGCTGATTGTACCTAAATGGCCTGTACAAAGAGCAGTAAGTCATCATTCAATATCAAAAGTGGTAAGAAATCAGGAAAACAAAGATACATTGCAAAGACCAAAGTAGTGAATCTAACCAAAGACCAGGAATAGTTTAGGAATCAGAAATTCAAGAATCAAGTCAGGTGGAGCAATAGTATCTACAGTTAGTGAAGAGAGAGACAGGTACTGATGAAAGGCACCCTCACATGCATTTTTCCAGAGCAAATCATGGCTTGTAAGTGGCGTGACTAACGTGCACAAGGAAATGGGCTCCAGATAGCTGGAAAGTCAGAGCAAGTTTGATATTGATCTTGAAGGACGTGTCAGCTACTGGTAATGTGTTTTTGTTGTTGTTGCTTTTATTGTTTTGTTTTGTTTTTTTTTGGTTTTTTGGTTTTTTTTTTTTGAGGCAGACTCTTGCTCTACCGCCCAGGCTGGAGTGCAGTGGTACAATCTTGGCTCACTGCAACCTCCACCTCCCGGGTTCAAGTGATTCTCATGCCTCAGCCTCATTCTCATCCCAGCCTGTAATCTAGTAGCTGGGATTACAGGCATGTACCACCACACCAGGCCAATTTTTTCATTTTTAGTAGAGACATGGTTTCATCCTGTTGCCCCGACTGGTCTCAAACTCCTGACCTCAAGTGATCCACCCGCCTCGGTCTCTCAAAGTCCTGGGATTACAGGTTTGAGCCACCACACTGAGCCAGTTGCTGGTAATTTTGACACTAGTTGGTAAGCTGTTAGTGCTCTTCAACTTTAACAAAGAGATTCAAACCTCATCTCAGTTACTGTTGTGCTGGATAATTCTTGAATAGATCACATTGTCTTGTGCCACAGTTCCTTCTAAAACACCTCTGAGGTGGCTTAACAACTTATACTGGAACAAAAGTGGCGGACAGTGTGTTTAGAATCAGAACTAAAAAATGCTCAATTGATTCTGTAAGCCCTTCCACCTGTAAATCTGAATATAAACTGGAACTTTTATATTCCATACCAGGAATCCACCTGGTATGAATGTAAACTATTACTTTAAATTGGAACTGAAAATTCCAATCTTATTTTTTTCTCTCTTGTAGTCTCGATGTAAGAATAGTGAGTTTACTGCCTTTGAAAGTCACCCATGTCTCCATTTGCAACTGATATCTTATATTTTCTCTTTGAAATTCTCTTCAATCACTCTCCAGTCTTGAATAGCAGCATCAGTAATTGTGTCAACAGACATGATCATTTTATGATCTGAGAAAGCTGGCGTGACAAATGCGTTGCCACTTGAAATCTAACCTAAAGATAGAAAGCTGCATTGTCGAGCAGAAGGCTAAGCTGTACTTACAGATCAGCAGCAACACTTACAACCTGCACAGACTTTGCTTTCTTTTTAAAGGCATGACTGATTTTCTATTTCAGATGACAGAACATTAAAATGTTGGGCAGTGATCTTTTCAAATACACATAATTTTTAGTCTATATCAGTGATAATATAAGTCACTGATTTCTTAACTGGAAGTCAAGTTAACAGCAAGATTTCTAATTATAACTCAATGCTAATATTTCATATGGTTTATAAAACCTACGAATAACATTGATCTATTTAATGGAATAGAGAATTCTATTCTCAGAAAAGAATAGAGAAAATTATATAAAAATTACAGTATTCTTGGTTCAGAAATCCTAGAAAGATGTCTGTGTATATTTTGAGATTTCAAGCAGCAAGGGGGGAATGCTTTTAGTCAGCCTTCTATTGTTATCTATAAATGAGTGAATAAATAAAAATCTCTGCATAGGGATGAAATGAACCAGCAAAATACCAAAGCAAACTAACACCACAGATAAGATTTACTGGTCAAAATTCACTGTTTTTGTATAGGAGCACAGCATGGTAAATAGGCCTTATATAATAAATACATTATTTTCTATAACAGGTTTCTCCAAGAAGACCCAAAATGCTATAAAGCAGCACTGCAATAATTCCATAAATACCATTTTGAAGTACTAGCATTCCAATTTCAAGAAAGAATTAAACAATTCAAAGTTGATGACATTTAGGAATGGGATAAGGACAGTATTCAATAGAAATGAATCAAATGCATATTTATCAAGTTGGCTAAATAGGAATGTTAATAAAATATACACATAAATGATAATCCTATAAGTAATTTCATCATTATAGCAGCCCATGAAATCACATGAGCTTTTTCAATCCTCTCTTTAATTTGAACTTAATGTAAACATTTGAAGTTCAATACTAGAAATCAGATCTTTTATATAAGACTTGATTAGTCAACTTTACTTCCTTGTGACAGACACACTACATGGTGTACTAATCCTACCAGCTGTCCTCACATTGAAATATATATTCCCGCTCAAATATTTATTTCACCCAGATTAACCATAATTGCCATTATTGGCACCTTTCGTCTTGTACTTCCTTAGAAAAACAGCTACAAAGACAGTAAAATAGGCCTGGCACAGTGGCTCACGCCTGTAGTCTCAGCACTTTGGGAGGCCAAGGTGGGCAGATCATGAGGTCAGGAGTTCGAGACCAGCCTAGCCAATATGGTGAAACCCCATTTCTACTAAAAATATAAAAATTAGCCGGGCATGGTGGCTTGTGCCTGTGGTCCCAGCTACTTAGGAGGCTGAGGCAGAAGAATTGATTGAACCCAGGGCGAAGGTTTCAGTGAGTCAAGATCATGCCACTACACCCAGCCTGGGCAACAGAGTGAGACCTTGTTTCCAAAAAAAAAAAGTAGTAAAATAAAAACAAATCCAGGATGCTATACCATATTATTACCAAAATGATAACACAATGGTCTGATCAACAGCAACAGCTACAGATTCTCCCTCATTTAAATTTGAATTATCTTTCATTTTATTTATTTAAAATGTTTATTTATTCATTTCTTTCATTTTAAGATGGGCATGTGAATATAGGGCATTTTCTTTTAAGATTAATAAATAATATCTAATTGACTCAGTCTTAGAAAATGGTATTTCCCAATACCCTGATAGCTGAAAATATAATTCAGAGAGTAAATATAAAAAATTAGACATGATAACACCATAAACTGCCAAGCTGGATGGGTCATTAAAAAGAACGAACTAAAGTTGAGAGAGATAAAGTGTCTTGCTGTCCAAAGCTTTATGTTGGAGTATTTAGGGAAAACACTAGACAAAGATAAATCACAAAAGATTTACTTGCATCAAAGGCATCACCAAAACCTTGTAATTTTCTGTGATAAAAGGAATGTGCGCACTCCCAGTTTATTCCAAACTGTTTAGTATGGGTAACAGAATGGCTGGTTGGCTTCCCAGTTAGTTTCTGAGTCTTAATTAACAAGGGAGTCCCAGTATCTATTATGTTCAGGTTCAAAGAAATGCGATACTGTTTATTGCTGAAGAAATGCTAAGTTAATGTAAACTAAATAAGAAGATTCAATGTGGAATATAATTTAAGAATCTAAATTTAAACATGAAATTCAGGTATAATTTATCTTAAACATAAGCGAAGGTTGCCGGGCATGGTGGCTCATGCCTGTAATCCCAGCACTTTGGGAGGCCAAGGCAGGCGGATCACCTGAGGTCGGTAGTTCGAGACCAGCCTGACCAACATGGAGAAACCCTCTGGATACAAAAAATACAAAAAAAATTAGCTGGGTGTGGTGGCATATGCCTGTAATCCCAGATACTTGGGAGACTGAGGCAGGAGAATCGCTTGAACCCAGGAGGCGGAGGTTGCGGTGAGCCAAGATTGTGCCACTGCACTCCAGCCTGGGCAACAAGACCAAAACTCCATCTCAAATAAACAAACAAATAAGCAAAGATTTTAAATAAACAAGGTCTAAATGTCAAAAAGATGACCCAAACAAACATTTACTAAAGAAATATATGGTTAACTAATTATTATAACAAAGGTATCCAAGCTGTTTCAGTACTGCCCATTGTACAATATGTGGATATGATGTTTGAAAGTTAAGAAGCCCATTATAATGAACATAGTAATCTCATGTCCCTTAGCACTTACGTGTGCTTCCTCTTGTTACATTGCACTTAGTAAGGCATCTGGCCTTGTACAATACACAGGCATAACTTTCTACCCCTCAGTGATTTATGGCATCAATAGTAATTTTAAATTCTTGGTATTTCGAACCATTCTTCTTAAGCCCTCTTTTATAATATCAAAAATTCTACTTGCCCTGTTAAGTTTAAAATATATATATATATATAAAACCAAAAATATTCATTATTTCTCATGCCAACAGTGCAAATACTAAGAAATTGTAGTGTAACAGAATGTTGAGTAGGATTTTTCCTTTACCTGGAAATCCAGGTAAATCCTAAAGTTGAAAGGTCTAAGAGCTTCCCCAAAACTACCTTTACTTTACCTTCTAAGAGGAGTCAGAGAGCCATCCTGAAGGCCAACCAAGACATTCCAGAGGCAGCCCTACTTGAACAAGTTCCCATCCACCCTTCCTCTTAAATCTCATCTCTATAAGGAGAAAACTGAGAGGGAAGGGCTCAAGGGCATCAAGCTATGGCTTGTCAGCCTCTGGGAAAGAGCCATGTTTAGAGGAGTGGCTTTGGCTCCTTCCCTCAGAAGGACAGTTCTCCAACTGAACCACTTGTGAAGACTGCTGGTAGCTGCATAAAAAGATATTCTAGGTAGTATTTGCTGAGCAACAAAACCTACAGCTATACTTGGGGCTACCGCTACAGAGAAGGATAGTAAGATAGTTTTTTTAGAACTTCTTGATGCATGAAATTTATTGATTTCTCACATGTGTGAAAGTGTACATTATTGGAGAAAGTGCTTATTGTTAGAAATTTCTCAAGGCTGGAGAATTTCTGGAGAAGTCTGAACCATTGATGTAAAAATTATAATAGAGTTTCATCTTGTCCAAGGCAAAAAGTTAGGGTGATGGTTATGGTTATATTTAGGTCTAGTAGATGGCTACCAGAACCCTTTGGAGATGAGGAAGAGAATTTAACAGTTTGGGTAGTCCCATCTCCATGTGAAAAAGAAATGAAAGTCAGATGATGGGCAGGTGCCCTAGTCTTTTCTAGCAGCCACTGGGCAATGAGACATCTTTCCTAGTGAAAGTGTTTTAATTAGGGATTTTGATCAATAGCAAGGACCAAGGGATGATAGGCCTGCTGTTTTCTGAAGAGTTCTTCATCAAAGAATATGCTAGTTGAAGCTGAACTCAACTCAAGGAAGCAAAGCACACTACTGATTTGGAAACCACCTGTCGGCCTTGTCACCAGTATATGGAACCAGACTGAACCAGAGCAAAGTCAAAGATATTTCCCCATTGCAACTGATGTCAATGACATAAAATAAATTATAAGACATTGCTAAAAGTAATTCTACTCAGATAAACCAGAAAATCTAAAGAAATGAAAAAAATCACTAGAAAAAAACTTACCAAGAATGAATCATTAAGAAATATGAAGTCCGAACATACATATAATTAGTGTGGAGATTGAACTAGTAATAAAAAATGTACCTACAAAGAAAAGCGCAGGACCAGATGGCTTAACTGCTGAATTACACCAAACATTTAAAGATTTAATGCCAACTCTTCTCAAACTATTCCAAAAAATCTGAAGAGGAGAGAACACTTCCAAACTAACATTTTTGAGGCCAGCATTACCCTCATACCAAAGCCAAATACAACAAAGGAAAAGAAAGCTACAAGCCAATATTCCTGATGAGTATAGAAGCAAAATTCTCAACAAAATACTAGCAAATCAAATTGAGTAGCACATTAAAAGGATCATACACCATGGCCAAGTGGGATTTATCCCTGAGTTGCAAGGATGGCAACATAAGAAAATCAATTAATCATTAATAAAGGATAAAAATTCCATAATCATCCAAATAAAAGCAGAAAAGGCATTTGACGAAATTCAACCACACTTCCATATAAAAACTGACAACTAGTACTAAAAGGAAAATACCTCAACATAATAAAGACCACATATGAAAAGCCTACAGGTAACATCATATTCAGTGGTGAAAATTTGAGAGATCAGGACAAAGGCAAGGATGCCTACTCTTAGCACTTCTATTCAACACAGTAATGGAAGTCCTAGCCAGAGCAATTAGACAAGAAAAGAAAGTAAAAGGTATCCAAATTGGAAAGAAGCAAAATTGTCCCTGTTTGCAGATGACATCATCTTACGTATAGAAAACTCTAAAGACTCAATTATAAAAAAAAAAAAAAACTGTTAGAACAAACAAATTCAATAGAGTTAAATGATACAAAATGAACATAAAAATCAATTGTATTGCTATATATTAATGACAAACTATCTGAAAAAATTGGGAAAACAGTCTCATTTATGATTTTTATCATCACGAATAATAAAAATACCTAGAAATAAGCCTAAGGAGATGAAAGACTTATATACTGAAAATTAAAGAATATTGATGAAAGAAATTAAACAAGACACAAACAAATGGAAAGACATCCTTTATTTATGGATTAGAAGGCTTAACATTGTGAAAATGCCAGACTACTCAAAGTGATCTACAGATTCTATGCAAACCCTATCAAAATCCCAAAGAAATTTTATAGAAGTATAAAAAAATCCTAAAATTTATATTAAACTATAACGGAACCCAAATAGCAAAGCAATTTTGAGCAAGAAGAACACAGCTGAAGGCATCTCCCTTCCTGATTTCAAAATATATTACAAAGCTACAAAAATCAAAATGATAAAGTACTGGTATAAATACAGACATATAAGCCAATAGAACAGAATAGAGACCCCAGAAATAAATCTGTGAATATTTGGTCAACTGATCTTCAGTGAGGATTCCAAGAATATACAATGGGGAAAGGACAGTCTTTTCAGCAAATAGTGTTGGGAAAACTAGATATCCACATGCTCTTAAGAATAAAACTGGCACTTTTATTATTGCCATATGCAAAAATCAAGTCAAAATGGATTAAAGAACTAAATGTAAGAGCTGGAATTATAATATTGCTAGAAAAAAATAGGAGAAAATCTTCATGACATCCATCTAGGCAATGATTTGATGAATTTGGCATCCAAAGCACCGGCAAATAAAACAAAAATAAACAAGTGGCACTGCATCAACTAAAAAGCTTCTGCAGAGCAAAGAAAGCAGTAAAATGACAATCTATGAAATCAGAAAACATACTTGCAAGCGATATATCTGAGAATGGGTTAGTTTTCAAAATTAGTAAGAAACTTCTACAACTCAATAGCAGAAAAACTAACCCAACTGAAAATATAGGCAGAATAGTTGAACAGACATTTATCCAAAGAAGACCTACAAATGGCCAATAGCTATAAGAACCAATGTTCAACATCATTTCCTGAGATTTGCATCATCAGGAAAATGCAAATCAAAATCACAATGAGGTATCACCTCACACCTGTCAGAATGACTATTATCAAAAAAACAACCAGTGTTGGCAAGAATATGGAGAAACTGGAACCCTTTCACACTGTTGGTGGAAATGAGAAATGGTGTAATCGTTATGGAATACAGCATGGAGGTTCCTCAAAAAGTGAAAATAGAACTACCACATGACCCAGCGGTCTCCCTTCTGAGTATTTATCCAAAAGAATTAAAATGAGGATCTCAAAGAGGTATTAGTATTCCTATCTTCACTGCAGTACAGTTCACAAGAGTCAAGATGTGGAAACAACCTAAATGTTTATTGGCAGATGAATGGAAAAGAAAATGAGATGCATAAATATCATGAAATATGATCTTTTTTAAAGAAGGAAATTCTGCAATATGTGACAATATAAACAAACCTTAAGGATATTAGCTAAATAAGCCAGTCACAGAAAGACAAATACTGCATGATCTCATATGTGGAATCTAAAGAAATTGGTCTCATAGAAGTAGAGTTTAGAATGGTGGTTACCACTTCTATGAGTGGAATCACATAATAATCAAATTCACAGAATGAGAGTGGGATGGATGTTGTCAGGGACTGGGGGCAGGAGTAAAGGAGAAATTATTCATCAACATTTTAAAGTTTCAATTGAGCAATATGAATAAGCTCTAGAGACCTACTGGACAACATTGTAGCTATAGTCAGCAATATCATATTGTGCACTTAAAAATTTGTTAATAGGGTAGATTTCATGTTAAGTGTTTTTAAATTATAATACAACTTTTTTTTTAATTGTGTAGACTTTTAGTGGTAAATAAATTAATTTTCTGGTGTAAAAAATAAAATAAAATAAAAAGATATTTCCCCATTACTGATAAGCCTCCAGTTAGGTAAGAAGAGCTTGGTCTCATATATAAATCCTCCTTGCTCCCAACCAGCTATAAAGAGACAAAAATAAGATGTTATATCCAGAAAGAGAATACCAACCCTGGACCCACCATCATCCTTGCCCATGAGCCTTCACTCATACTTTGATTGGACAAGATAACAGCTCTAGTTTACACTGGAGGATGTAAGGGGTAAGCTTCAGATAGGATATGAGGATTGCTGTCCTAAATGATGGTGAATTAATTTTCGTAGCCAAAAATTATCAGAAAGCTATGGAATTTGTACTCAACTCTTCTACAGGACCAAAAAAGAAGAAATAATATCTTGTTTATATCTTCAACAAGTTAAAATTATCTGGTAAACTAGTTAAAACTATAAAAAGAAAAGATATTTGGCTACTGTTTTATATTTGTTTTAGTGAGGGTCTCAAAGTTGGAATGAAGAACAGAACAGAGATAATGAGGCAAAGAAGGAAGGAAGCTTCAGGAGTGTGTATGTGCCTCCTCTTGACTTAGAACTTTCCAACCTGAATTCATTACTCTGTTTAAAGTGAACATTCAAAATAACAGACATAGCCATAGTTATGCTAACAGAAAGAAAAATAAAGTGAAAAACTAAAATATTTTCACATAAGCCAATACTTTTTTATTTTAAAACTCTATTAACAGAGATAATTCAGAACTGCTGTAAGTCTTTAAAACTAAGCTACTTAGGGTTACCTGATTAGCATACAAAACATCTGGGTTTCTGGTTTACATTTCTCCAAGAAAACTGCAGAGCTTCTCCCTCTCTCTCTCTGTCTCTCATCTCTGCAGACTATTATTTAAATTTCATATAATTGGGAGTTGAGAAGATTTTTTAAATGACTGACTTTGAAGTAAATGATTATTCCTAAATTTATATGCAGATCATTAAACTGATGAAAAGTATTACAAAAACTTATAATGCTTTCCTTCATTTTCATTATAAATGACCACATTAAAGTTTAAAAATATTGATCAAGTTACAAAATAAATGGAATGACTTTTCCATAGTATTTTTACAATCTTAAAATTAAATCAAAACAAAGGATGCTGCTAGAGCCTATTTGGTGGCTTCAGCATTGTGACAATTGTTTGCAGCTCTTTAATAAGTTGGAAATCATTTCAAAGGGATTTGGGATCCAGCCAAGATGAAACGTACTGAGCAATTGTAAAATCACTATCAAGGTTGATACTATTGCAAGGAAAATCAAGAAGAAAAAACCATCAGGATATGTAATCCTGAATAAATAAAACAGAGAAGAACAATGCCTTTGCCAATTACCTGCTAAACAGCAATGATTCAGCCCCATACTCTGAAGACTTTTCAAAATTCCACTCTATTATACTTCTCCAAATTGTTTTCTTTCCATTTATGCCCCAAAGTTTAGCTGCTCCAATGAACACACAAAAGATCCACAACTATCTAACAAGAAAAATTTTGTTTCTTCTCTCAAATCAGTGGGCCATCTAAAGACTGGGTAATTTCTTACTCTAGTTTTGTTTTGTATTTTACATAATGTAGTCACAAGCCAATGTTTCTCTAATTTGTTCCTTAAAATGAAACTGGCTAAAGTGCCACATAACTATTGTTTGCACAGAGGTACTTTCCAACCTGGGTATTTAATGACCATGACAGGCTCCACGTACCCACATTTTTGTTCCCCCAAGATATACTGAACTTCTTCAAAAAGAAACAAAAATGCTGAATGAATTTTATTTTTAATCGTATTCTACTCCAGGAAGAAAAGGACACTTCGCGTCCACATCAGAGCTGCCAATCAAATACTGACACAGCAGTACTTCTCAGGCAGTGTTAGCCACAGTCACTAAAATTGGAATGAAACCATGTAGAGAACTCAGGGAGGAAGCTTTCTGTAGGAACGGAGTATCAGTTGTGCTGAGACAACAGAAGGGGCCAAGTGGTTTCTCTCAGTAATGTGTGGTAAAGCGTGTCTTCTCCCACATCCTGCCAACAATATAAATTATCCAAAAATGCAGTCTCATCCATTTAGAAAGAAAATCTACTCTATTATCTGCCGCAAGATGTTAGAACTCTAAGCTGAATACAGAAAGGCAAATTACAGGCACCCAAGTCAATCCTAGGTCTGCCGGTTTTTCAGATCTAAACAATATCATTCTTAGACATCATCCTTTTTAAATTCCAGTCCTTAAAAATGCTTAGGGTTATCAACGAGGGCTTGAAGAACAACTTATCCCCATAAGATATGATTTACTTTCTCCATAGTCACCTGAATTGTGAATCTATTGTTTATCCACGTGGATTTCATGACCAGAATATTCTGATTTTCACTGTAACCCTTCCCTGGCTCCAGATTACATCAAGTTTTCTAATTTCCTTGATTCCTAAACTAACTTGATATTTTCTTTTGTTGTCTATTGCCTTTTTCTTTTCCCTAGCTACTTCCTTCTCATCTTGTTTATTTTCAATCAATACTTTGCCCTATGCCCACTCTCTATATTACATATTCATATTTTTTGGCCTTCAGTAATTTCATTTGTAATTTCAGTTCACCTGTACTTTCCCACTGGGAGACAGTGTAGAATAGTGCTGGATGAAAAATCCTTGCCTGAGTGAGCATGAAGTGGGATATGGGTCCTAGACATCTGTCAGGTAGGATACGTCTTAAATTATAACTTTAGGGCTCAAAGCATTAAGCCACTCCAGCTGCAATAGCCTACTTCATTGTATGAATATAAAATAAACCAGAAATTAGAAATTCAAAATATTCCTGTACTACTAGACAGCAATCCACCCACTGACAAGGACCAGAAGTCTCTAAAGAAGTTTTTATAAATGCTAACAATGAATAATTTAGCACTAGTCCTGTTACCCATTTATTGGAAGGTTGAAGATCTCTTGAAAAACATCTTCCCTTACCTGTGTGCCACTGACACTAAACTATAGAACTATTAAAAATTTCAGGAGGGTTCTCTGACATTCCCCCCACTACCCCCATCCATAAGAATTACCATGACACTTCCCCTGGCTACTCCAGCTTAGGAAAATCAGACATGGGGAAGAGCAAGAACACAATCTAAGACTCTTTCTGAAAACAGGTGTCTAGTTGATTCACATATTCACTCAGAGATACTCCAAAAAGTTGAGATCACCAAACCTTGGCTTTTCAGAACATATATTCAGAATGTCAGCAGAATGAGTTGTGATTGGATTCCAATACCATTTCTGTGATGTTTGTCACTTTTTGTTTTCTAAATCTAATTATCTGCGTAACCAACAGGGAACTGCCCTCTTCACAAATGAGGCAACACTGCATGAGGTTACTTTCAAACCACACTGACCCAGCTGGCCTAGGACCTGGCTCATGACTTACCATTCATCACTCCAGAGCGCTTCTGCAGTCTAAGTATGCAAGAGAGAATGAAGTCATTAGAGACCATGTAATTATACAAAATGTAAAGGAAATCACTACTAATACAAGAAATTTTTAATAAATGTCAGAAATATAAAGTAGAAGCCCCATAGGTTGATAGATAAAACTAAGTCGAAAATTCACAAACTGAAATATAGTGCAAGACAGCTTCAATTACAATCTATTTTCCCAAAGGGAATCCCATGGAGACACAGCACACAGAGATAGGAAGTAATTTAGATTTTATGAGATTTAAATGAGATTAAATACTGTACTGAAATTAAAGAGTCTAACTACAGAGCCACTGATGATCTATATACAGGACAAGGATGGGAGACCCATCCCACTCATTTCTCCCTGGGCAAGAAACCAGAGGGCTCTTCTTTAAGAAAATGAACAAAATTCTGGGAATAGTAAGATTTCTAGTGTGCATGCTGGCCCTTCCCAGAAGAACAAAAATCCTCTTTGCCTGCCAATAGGTATTTCCCACTCTCCTTTGATCTGCATAGAGTCTGAGTCCCTGTCCGGACTTCCCCTTAAGATCAGAAATCCAGGGCAAAAACAAGTCAATCATTGTTCATAGCAGCAGAGGAAATCAATTCCAACTTTTTAATCCAGGAATTTTTATTTTTATTTTATTTTATTTTTTATTTTATATTTATTTATTTATTTATTTATTTATTTATTTATTTATTTTGAGATGGAGTCTCACCCCGTCACCCAGGCTGGAATGCAATGGCACGATCTTGGCTCACTGCAACCTCCATCTCCTGGATTCAAGTGATTCTCCTGCATCAGCCTCCCGAGTAGTTGGGAATACAGATGCATGCCACCACACTCAGTTAGTCTTTTCTATCTTTAGTAGTGATGGGGTTTCATCATGTTGACCAGGCTGGTCTCGAACTCCTGACCTCGTGATCTTCCCGCCTCAACCTCCCAAAGTGCTGGGATTACAGGCATGAGCCACCATGCTCAGCCCCAGGAATGTCTTAAACCATGTATCACCACACAGCAAGAGAGGCCAGAAGATAAAACAAAACTCTCTATTCTTGGAAGAAACTGAAGTATTCCAAAGAAGGAAAAGGAACTTTTAAAAATTATAAGTAATATAGAGATTCAATAGGAAAATACAGCCATACATACAAGCATAAAGGATAAAATTGAGAACATGTAGAATGCATAAAGCAAAAAGATAAATATGAGAGACAATGTTAGCAAGAGCAAGGATCATCCCACAGAGTATATTTGGTTAATAGAATTCCAAAAAATAAAGACCAGAGATTTTTATGGTATAATATCTATAAAATAATACAAAGAAATGTTCCTGACAGATAGACATGAATGTTCACATGACAGCACCCACTAGCTGCTCTGCATGGGCAACGCTGGAGGATGCCAGGTCACCCCTAGTTTCTTACAAAGGTATTTGATTTATTATGGACAATACTGTGTACTAGAAATAGCAAAGTAATACCTTTCAAGTTCTGATGGGAAATTTTCTATTATTGTTTCTGAATCCAACAAAACTATCAATTGAAATGTAAGCCAGAATAAAGCTATCTGTAAGACATTTTGTGAGATAGTTTACTTCCCTTGCACTTATCCTGGGAATTTCTTTTAGGATGCACTCCAAACATGCAGAAGTAAACTAAAAAGGAGGAAAACTTGGAATCCATGAAACGATATTCCATCCCAGAATGGTAGAGAAAAAAATTCACAAGAGGGCAGTTGCATGGCAAACTAAAAAGCAACCAGCAAAGCTGGAAACAAGGAGACACAGAGGTACAGAAGCAACATCCCTAAGGGGGTTGAAAGAAGACCTATAAAGATAATGAAGACAGAGAAGGAGAGAAAAAGACAGAGAGAATGCATGACCACAAACGGTGCAAGAAAAACTAAAAGAATGATGATTGGAAACAACATTAAAATGTTTTAATCTAAATATAAAGCAAGTAAAAACGCATTAGAACCTTAAGCAATAGACTGAATATAAGAGAAGATAATACAAGTGACCTTGATGCCAGCAACATCCTCTTTTAAATGGCCGCAGGTTTATGGCGTCAGATATTTTGAAGTGGGAAATGGAGTCTTAGCCCAGAACTTAAATAATGTTTACATAGTCATAATAATGTAAATGTTTTTTTCTCCTATTAGAGTCAACCCAGGAACAAAGAAAAAGAAAATTTTATTATTCTTACAGGATAGAATGCCAGTATTGACAATGGGATGATGTAGAAGTGTGGCTCAAAACAAACAAACAAAAAATAGGTTGTATATGTGAGAAGAAACAGCAGAGCAAAGTATATATATTTTAATATTCTTTAATGAAACAGGGAGTCAAGATATATGGCAAAAAGCTGTAACCAAAAATAGAGTATTAAATATACTTTTCTGGGGCCACAAAATTTACTAGAAGAAAAATCAGAATCTCAAAAACATACAAAGCAAGCTTTGGGGAGGGAAGAGGATATGAAAGACAGCAAAAGTAAACAAAATTTTACCTTTATTTTTATTTCATTTTATTTATTGATTTACTTATTATTATTATTATTATTATTATTATTATTATTATTATTTTGAGATAGAGTCTCACTCTATCATCCAGGCTAGAATTCAGTGGCATTATCTCGGCTCATTGCAATGTCTACCTCCTGGGTTCAAGTGATTCTCCTTCCTCAGCCTCTCAAGTAGCTGGGACTACAGGGAGCGTGCCACCGCACCTGACTGATTTTTGAATTTTCAGTAGAGACAGGGTTTCACCATGTTGCTCAGGCTGGTCTCAAACTCCTGAGAGTCAGGTGATCCATCCATCTTGGCTTCCCAAAGTGCAGGGATTACAGGCACGAGCCACCATGTCCATCCTCAAATTCCAATATTTCTTATCACGTTCTCAGTAAATAACCAAGTAGATGAAGAATTTCAGGTATAATATTTGTAGGTATTAACAAAAATATTACAAACAATTCAAAAAGTTTGCCTCTCTAAGGAGGTCCAAAGGTCTGGAGAAGTGAAATCAGATATTCTTGCTTTTGACTTAAAGCAATCTTCTAAAATACAAATTTCAAAAGAAATTAAGAAGCAAAACTTAAAACACCCTTTTAAATGACACTGTAACCATCGCCACCTACCCTGGAGAAGAAATGCACATTTCTGGCTTCAGCCAAGGAGGTTTGTTCAGTATTCCAACACTGAACCATAGCTATTGGTTTAATAAATAAACCATTACATCAAAACCATTACTATAGTTACCGGCAGAACATTAAACTTCTCATCAATGTGGGACATAAGCAACTCCACTGATTTTGGCTGAAATGGAATATAGCTCCTAGGTAACTTCAGAGAGTTCCAGAATGACTGAGTGCAGGCTTGGAAAGCAGTCCAGTGAGTCTATAAACAGAGACTAAAGGGATAATAAAAAAGAATGTGATGAATTTGGAAAACATGTATTCATCATAACACATTCCAATGCTGGATGTAAAAGTGTCATCTCTGAGGAGTTAGGGATTTTCCCACCTATTATATGGTCAGTGATGAAGCTACATCTTCAGGACTGACGTTTGAAATCTTACTACCCGAATCTTTAGATGTGTTTTCCAACTCTCTCTTCACTTCGCTTTTTTTCTACAAAGTTAAGTCTTTGAGTGCTTTGTGATCTGAAATCCCCCAAAGCAACTAACATTCCACTTCTTTTTCATTTTCTTTTTTTATTATTTTTAATTAGATACTCACAGAGTACAGTGTACTATTTTTTAGAAACAGGCTCCTTTTAATTTTTTTTAGACTGTTTTGCAGACTGGCCCCGAGACTACATCTATTGTCTGATACCATTGATCGACCTGGCTGTTAAGGTGTGGACTCGGCACTTCCTGTGAAGAGGTTCCCTGATGAATACTGACTCTATTAGGCAAGGATAGTATAACATGACTCACAGTTTTCTGTCAGCCCTATTGAATTCCAAGTTCTGTCTCAGAACTGGCTTGAATTCTCTGGTGATTCCTTTTCCCTCAGTTAACTTTGAGCAATCATAAGGGTAGACAACAGATCCTCTAGGGCAGGGGTCCCCAACCCCCAGGCCATAGACTGGTACTGGTATGTGGCCTGTTAGGAACTGGGCTGCATAGCAAGAGGTGAGCAGTGCAAACATTACTGCCAGAGTTCTGCCTCCTGACAGATCAGCAGAGGCATTAGATTCTCACAGGAGTGTGAGCTGTATTGTGATCTGAGCATGCGAGGGATCTAGGATGCATGCTCGTTATGAGAATCTAATGCCTGATGATATGTCACTATCTCCCATCACCCCCAGATGAAACCCTGTAGTTGCATGAAAATAAGCTCAGGGCTCCCACTGATTCTACATTATGGTGAGTTGTGTAATTATTTCATTATATATTACAATGTATAATAATAATAATAGAAATAAAGCACAGAATAAATGTAATGCACTTAAATCATCCCGAAACCATCCTCCCTCACTCCCAGTCCATGGAAAACCTGTTTTCCATGAAACCAATTCCTGGTGCCAAAAAGGTTGGAGACTGCTGCTCTGGGAAATGAAATAAAATTTGCTACTTAACCCATGAATTATATCTTTGAACTTAAGGTAAGAAAAAAATTTAACCAAACCAACGTAATTGAATAATCAGATGTCAATGTGGAACTCGAAATATTATCCTTGTTTACATATACACTATTTTTTTAAATTGTAAGCCTGTGATACTCTTGCATTTATGAGGTGCCAACTCCTTTTTAAAAATCATATTTCCTAAGGCAGTATAATGAGTTTTGCTTTCCTTTCTTATATTTGCATCTTTCTCATTTTGTGAACTTAATTTCCAAGTGGAATTTTTGGTCTTGAACCCAAAGATATTTTTCGTATCATCCAATTATTAGCTCTCATCCACTCTTCTCCCAGAATGGTTACTAACAAGAAACATGATGGAGGCTGATGGAGACAACCACTGTGTAATGCAAACAGCTTGAGTATTGGTCAAGTGCTATAGTTGGAGAGTCGTGAGTAAACCCTTTCAAGTCTCTGAGCTTTGGTTTCCTCATCTGTAAATACGTTTAACATTTGCAAAGTCAATGCACCATGTAGACTGGGCCCAGCACATGTAAAATTTAAAAAACAAATTCTCACCAACATTTTGAGAAGTGACTAAAATATTTCTTGATGTTACTCCCAAATGGCAAAAGAAGACTCAATTCATAGCACAGAGCAAACAAAAAGTCATTTTCCCCAACTTTTTATATGTTTTGTTTTGGTTTCTTGTTTTGTTTTGTTTTCTGAGACAGGGTCTCATTCTGTCACCCAGGTTGGAGTGCAGCAATGTGATCTCCACTCACTGCAACCTCCACCTCCTGTCCTCAAGCGATCCTCCCACCTCAGTCCCCCAAGTAACTGGAACTACATGCACAAGCCACCATGCCCAGCTAATTTTTGTATTTTTTGTAGAGACAGGGTTTCATCATGTTGCTCAGTCTGATCTCAAACTCCTGAGGTGAAGCAATTCACCCACCTCGACCTCCCAAAGTGCTGGGGTTAGAGGCATAAACCACCACACCCAGCTCCCAGCTTTTAATCTCTCTAATACTTGGAACTATCCTCAAATCTCTTTCTTCTTTAAAACCTCTACAGAAATCCTCTATCAGCCCTGACTGACTCTCATCTCTTTTTCTCTCTTCCCACCTTTTTGATATTTTCATTTTCTATTCCTCAAAATGTCAATGAGGATCCTGAGCTCAGTGAGGGTCCTAAGCTCCTAAGTTTTATTCCTCAAAATGTCAATGAGCTCCAGGCTGACTGCAAACGTGGATAATCCTCTCTTCACTATCAAAGTCCAATTATAAACCAGATTTACACTTACAGTTCCCATTGACTCTGTTGTATTGTTTCTAGGTCAGTGAGGTAGTCTTCTTGTTTCCTTCAAAAGCACAGGTTGTGCAATCTTTGGACTCCAGGAAAACATTCTAAGGCCAAACTCTGCAATCATTCATTTAACTACCAACCCAATGCCCTCCAAAGCTTTTCATAGCTGTCCTGTTTCAGTGGGAAACTTTATCCATAACTCAGAGTCCCACTTTTTCCAACCTTGGCCATCAATTCCTTAAATTCCTAGTAGTACTGGTGGTTTCTAAGTCTAACCACAGGATAAAACCTCAGCCAGGAGAGCAGAGATTGAAGTTATCACCCAATCTAGGCAGGGGAGCCGCATCTCCTTCCCCCATCCTGCATGGTCTCTCGTTTCTTAACATAGTTGACATCTTGGGAGATAAAGTTGAAAAGCTAATTTCCAATCTGCAGTTACCTAAAGGAACTTTTTAGGAAGTCTTGATTTAGTGGAATCATTTAACACTAACTTTAAAAAGTAATCCATTTAGTAATCCAATACCAAATAGATTGTCACCCCAAAGCACTACTCTTAATCTCAGAGTAGTAACAAAATTTCCCTCTAACTTTAGCATAATATTCCAAAGACAACCAAAGCCAAATTTCAGTGAAATTTCCAAAGTGTAAAATGCTATGAAGTTCTACTTTACTATATGTCCTAGGTGATGATTTACTCCAAAAAAAAAGTAGATGTGACATTTTACATTCCAGTACTGTAACCACAGAAAATTCAGCTGCCTCATGGAACTATAGCATAATGTCTAAACATCAAAAACTAATTTGAAAGCAACTTAAATATTCATTGAAATTTCTCAGCAATGCCAAAAGATAAATCTCTATGTAACCCAGTACAATTTCTTAAAAGCCTTTTTGTACCCTCTTGAGCATGCTTTCTCCATGGAAGGGCTCTCAATCTCAAGCATTCATTTTTTTTTCTCTCTCTCCCCACCTCTTTTAACATGTATCTTCCTCATTTTGCAGCTGCCCCAAAGACTCTCTTTCTTCTTTCATAACTCTCAAAATCCCCCACCAAACCCAACCCATGCTCCTTTCTCTATTCCCTCCTTTTCATCTCCTACATCTATTCATTTCCTTCTCTTATGTTTTCAGTGTAAATCAATCAAACTGATTTCAACGATTCCTGATTCTCCCTCTCATTCATCAGTCTGATTATGGGCAGCAAAGATGTTTCTTTTTAAAGAGAAGACTAAAGTGAGAAACTCTTAATAGTCTTATATCCATATTTTCCTGTTACATATAAAAAGCAATACCCATCATAATGGGTTGATTGGAAACTCTATGAAATGATATATTTACATATATTTCTGACATATAGGTTTTTTAAAGAATGTTTGGTTAAAGTAATAAAAATAGTAAGATGGAAAACAGGATACAATTTGGCCTCTCTGGGTACAGCTGTTCAGTCTCCCTATCCCATTTCCACTTAGCATCCTAAAGATCGAATGGAAAAAACAGAAAAGAGAAGGATAAAAGATGGCAGAAAGGAGATTAGTAGTTTATGTGAGGAATGTGCAAGTGGTATGGGGAGGAATATAGCTTGACTTAGTGTGTCTTCTGGCTTCATGAGCTGAGCTGTGCATTTGCCAGGTGGTGAGGAGGGCAGAGGTAGTCACAAAGCTCCAGAACAGCTGTTCCTTTCTTTTCTTCCACTCAACATTTAGAGAGTCTGGGCAGTTTAGGGGCAGCCACTAGGGAGCAGCAGCAGATGGCTGTCATGCTGCGGAGGTGTACTCTAGAAGGATGAGGGGCTCCAGTTACAAAAAGCAGCTATCTTTTATGTGCTTTAAAGACACACACTAAAGTCTACTTGAAGGCTGTATAAAGGCACATTCATAAAAATCACCATTTTTAATTTGGTCTTTAATTCAGTTCTCTAACTTTAGTAGTATTTTACATTAGATATTAGCTATCGGACAATTATTAAACTTAAAGAGAAAAAAAAGATAACGTAAAAAAGATCTATTTTTCTCTTCCCACCCTGGCCTTATCCATTTGAAGGGAGGGTGACAACCTTGTTGTCACAAGCCTACAAGGAAATTTTTCGGATTTAACCCACATTTACTGAGAATCTACTCTGTGTGCCAGTAATAGTACCAGACTTTTTCATGGGCATTATCTTACATACAGTAGGTATGAAATGATATTTTTCTAAGTAGAGGTAAAAGATTCTACTCTTCCCACTAAAAACACAAAATAAAAGAAAAAGAAAGACACAAAAGTTAGAGAAAACAAAATATTAGAAGTTTGGTTCTGTTTAAATGTATGCAAATCCAATTAGGACTAAATTTATACTTCAAAATACGTCTAAAATTCTTTAACAGGAAAAAAGGACAAAGTTGAATTTTGTTTTTTGTTTCTTTCACGTGACATTTTGCAACTGGTATTCTTTATACAAAATGACTACGGCCCCCATAAATAATAACCAACAATTCTACAGTATTTTGAAGCTGTCAAAGTATTTTCACATAAAAAATTCTTTCGATCTTTAAAAATTTTCTATAAACTAAGAATCTCTATATAATAGGAACTTTCAATTCACATATGAGGAAACATTTCAGTGCAGTAACATGCTGACTGGAGTCAGCCTCAACACTGGAATAGTGACATCCTAATAAGTAAATGGCAGGCAACAGACCTGCCAACTAGGCTTTGCTCTGATGCAGGTACAATATGTCATCATTAGCCAACTAGTTTTATAAAGTTTTTATGAGAAGGGAAAAAGTAGTTGGTATTCTAGGAAAAGACATTTTTACTTGCCTTTCTTCTAGATTGCACCAGGAGTGTCCATAATTCGTCAACTGAACTAAAGCTTGGCCCCAGTGCCTTCTGAATTTGTCCACTAACTCATTCACTTATGCAAAATTGTGGCATTTAAGGAATTATTAAAAACTTATTAACTTAAATAAGATATCTATTTAGTACTCTGTTAATCAATGTTACAGAAAAGGTTACTAAGTAAATTTTGAAATGACATATCTCCCTTAAAAGGTCCCTAAATTCCTTAAAATGAGATGAGATAAATATTAAGGAAATACTACAGAATAAACCAGGATATTTGGTAAAAAGAAAACTTGCTTATCCCATATGAAAAAAAAAAGATGTGGTTAGAACAAATTATTATTTTTAAATTTTTTTCAGTAAGTTATAAATCAAATACATGCCTATTCACTAATAATTTGAATGGTCAAGGAGCACTGTTAAATGACAATTTTCTCTGAGGGCCATCTTTTTATAGACATTGATACAGTTAATCTTCCTAATGTCCAGCTGGCATCAGATTATTTCCTTAGAGTAGTGACTGATAATAGTTATAGGATAAAATCCACATTCCAAGTTGAAATCCAAACTCCAAAATTTTCTTTTTAAATAGGACTTCTTTGATTTCTCTACTTAGTCCCTCTGTTTTTCGTGAAAATTCCAAGACTCCCTCTTTTTGCCTTGGTGCAATCCATTCTCTACCCCTGGTATTCCCTATCTTCATGTCCCTCGTCCAGAACAGTCTAGATCCATCTAACTTAAATGTGATCTTCTTCTTAAGGCTTTCTCCTTTTTCCTAAAATCTCTTTCTTCTACATTCTCATCTACTTAAGATTCATCATGAGCTCTACCTTCTCCTGGTCTCCCATATCCAATCAGTCATCAATTTCTGCCTGATTTCCATTTATAAGTATTCCTGAAAACATGCACATTGGAATTAGATATATATGCTTTTGAATTTCAGCTATGTCTCCACTAACTGAATGAACTTAAATAAGCAACTTATTGTTAATCATAGCTTCCTCTTCTATAAAATGGTCATTCTAAGAGTACCTAATTCATAGAATTACAGTAAAGATCAAATGAGTTAACAAATATGTAATTCAACTTAGATGGAAAATTCAACAGAAGCTAATATTTCTCAAAGTAGGTTTAAGGAATATTCGTTCCATAAATATTCTTCAAATTAAAAGAAATTCATAGTTAAAACAATTTATTAAAAAGTATACCTAATATCCATTTCTCCATCAGTCATGAAGTATATTAGCATATTAAAGTCTCCAAGAGATCTTAAAAAAAAAAAGGAAAAAATGAAAACAATTATCGTAACATTCCCTGAATTTATTTGACCAGAAAGCCTTTTTGTGCATATATAGTAGCTATTTAAAAGTCTGCAGAACCAGTGTTCTGAGAAGACTTTGGGAAAATGCTGACCTGGACAAGAACTACAGCTATCATCTTGAAAGTTATTTCAGCCTTAGGTTTTCACGTTTTAGAAAAAAATAAAAAATTAAAAAAAAATTGTGAAAGAGACCATCCTAATGCTCAGAGTCATCACAAATTCTCAGAAAATGAATAAAATTCTGCCCTGTGGGAAGATATGCCCAAAAGGGTAGCAGAATGGTATTAACTTTCCAAGGCCAACTACTTCTTAACAATCTCTTAAAGGATATGAAAAAGTTCTATTTTTCATGGAATGCCCAGTAATTGCTTATCCAGCTGGTAGCAGATGCAAAATTTCATCTCAGGAGGAAAGTTTAACATACAAATTTGTGAAGACCTGATAAAGAGTGAGAAGAACTCTCAGGAGTCTCAAGAAATGAATCAGCTCATGCCTGTGATGAAGACAGAACTGAGACGTGATCACTATACCTGAGGTCTAATACATCTACCTTCAAACATAAAACAGTTTACTGTATACAAACAAAAGGGCAATACAGGTACACCTCACTCTACTGTGATTTTGTTTATCGTACTTCACTGATAGCATCATTTTTTTGAAGTTGAAGGCCAAGCAAGTCTCTTAGCACCATTTTTCAAACATTATGTACCCACTTCATGTCTCTGTGTCACATTTTGGTAATTCTTATAATATTTCAAGCTTTTTCATTATTATTATATCTGTTTTGGTGATCTGTCATCCATGATCTGTGGTGTTACTATTGTAATTGTTTTGGAGTGCAACAGAACTACACCTATATAAGTCAACACAGATAACTGATAAATGTTGTGTGTTCTGACTGCTCAATGAACCTCCTGTTCCACCATCTCTATACCTCTCTTTGGGCTTTGACATTCCCTAAGAAACAATAACATTGAAATTAGGCCAACTACCAACACTACAATGGCCTCTAATTTTTCAAGTGAAAGACGTAATTACATATCTAACTTTAAATCAGAAGCTAGAAATGATAATGTTTAGTGAGGAAGGTATATCAAAAGCTGAGACAGATGAAAACTTAGGCCTCTTCCACCAAATAGTTAACCAAGTTGTAAATGCAAAGGAAAAGTTATTGAAGAAAACAAAAAGTTCTACTGCAGGGAACACATCAATAATAAGAAAGTAAAGCAGCCTTACTGCTGATATGGAGAAAGTTTTAGTGGTCTGAATAGAAGATCAAACCATCCACAACATTCCCTTAAACGAAAGCCTAATCCAAAGCAAGGTCCTAACTCTTTTAAGTCTATGAAAGGGCAGAGGTGAGGAAGTTGCATAAGAAAAGCTTGAAGATAGCAGAGGTTTGTTCATGAGATTTAAGGAACAAAGCAACCTCTATAACATAAAAGTGCAAGGTGATGTGGCAAGTACTGATATGGGAGCTAAAGCAAGTTATCCAGGGAATCTAGATAAGATAATGAATAAAAGTGGCTACAATAATCAATAGATTTTAAATGGAGAAGAAACAGCCTTCTTTTGGAAGAAGGGGCCATCTAAGACTTCCATTGCTAGAGAGAAGTCAATGCCTGGCTTCAAAGTTTCAAAGGAGAGTCTGATTCTCTTATTAGGGCCTAATGAAGCAGGTGACTTTAAACTGAATACAATGCTCATTGAACATTCTGAAAAACCTAGGGCCCTTAAGAATTATGCTAAATCTAGTCTGCCTGTGTTCTATAAATGGAAGTACAAAGCCTGTTACCCAGGCTGTTACCCAGACTTTGTAGTTTCATTTATGTTGGTTTACAACATAATGTTGGTTTACTGAATATATCAAACCTACCATTGGGATGTGCTTCTCATAAAAAGAGATTCCCTTTAAAATATTACTGGTCTTTGACAAGGTACTTAGTCACCCCAAAGCTCTAGTGGAGATATATAAGGAGATCAATGTTGTTTTCATGCCTGAATATACAACATCCAAACTGTAGGCCAAATATCAAGGAGTAAGTTTGAATTTCAAGTCTTATTACTTAAGAAATACACTTCTTGCCAGGCGTGGTGGCTCATGCCTGTAGTCCCAGCACTTTGGGAGGCTAAGGCGGGTGGATGACCTGAGGTCAGGAGGTTGAGACCAGCCTGGCCAACATGGCGAAACCCCATCTCTATTAAAAATACAAAAATTAGCTGAGTGTGGTCATTCACACATGTAGTCCCAGCTACTTGGAAGGCTGAGGCAGGAGAATTGCTTGAACCTGGGAAAGGAGGTTGCAGTAAGTCAAGACTGTACCATTGCACTCCCAGCCTGGGTGACAGGAGTGAAACTCTGTCACACACACACACACACACACACACACACACAAATAATAATAAAAATTTAGAAAGAAAAGAAAAGTAACACATTTCTTAATGCTGTAGCTACCATAATGATTCTTCTCATAGATCTGGAGAAAGTACATTGAAGGCCGGGCGCGGTGGCTCAAGCCTGTAATCCCAGCACTTTGGGAGGCCGAGACGGGTGGATCACGAGGTCAGGAGATCGAGACCATCCTGGCTAACACGGTGAAACCCCGTCTCTACTAAAAAATACAAAAAACTAGCCGGGCAAGGTGGCGGCGCCTGTAGTCCCAGCTACTTGGGAGGCTGAGGCAGGAGAATGGTGTGAACCCGGGAGGCGGAGCTTGCAGTGAGCTGAGATCCGGCCACAGCACTCCAGCCTGGGTGACAGAGCGAGACTCCATCTCAAAAACTTCCTGGAAATGCTTCACCATTCTAGATGCCATTGAGAACATTCAAGATTCATGCAAAGAGGTCAAAATATAAATATTAGCAACAGTTTGGAAGAAGTTGATTCCAACTCCCATGGATGACTTTGAGGTGTTTAAGTCTTCAGTGGAGGGAGTAACTATAGATGTGATAGAAATACCAAGAGAACTAGATTAGAATTGGAACCTGAAGATGTGACTGAATTGCTACAATCTCATGATAAAACTTGAACAGATGAGTAACGGCTTCCTATGAATGAGCAAAGAAAGTGGTTTCTTGAGACAGAATCTACTCCTGTTGAGGATTTGATGAACATTGTTGAAATGACAACAAAGGATTTAGAATATTACATAAACTTAGTTGATAAAGCAGCAATATGGTTTGAGATTCATTCCAGTTTCAAACTAAGTTCTACAGTAGGTAAAATGTTACCAAACAGTACCATATGCTGCAGATAAATCTTTCATGAAAGAGTCAATTTACATGGCAAACTCAATGTTGCCTTATTTTTTAAAATTGCCACAGCCTCCCCAACCTTCAGCAACTGCCACCCTAATTATTAGCAGCCATCAACACAGAGGAAAGACCCTCTACCAACAGAAAGATTATGACTCAGTGAAGACTCAGATCATTAGCACTTTTAACAATTATTATTTCAAAATTATGTATTTTTTTTAGATATATTGCCATTGTACACTTAATAGACTAGAGTATACTGTAAAGATAACTTTATTTTTATTTTTTGAGACAGAGTCTCACAGCATCACCCAGGCTGGAGTGCAGTGGTGCAATGTGGGCTCATCGTAACCTCCACCTCCTGGGTTCAAGCCATTCTCCTGCCTCAGCCTCCTGAGTAGCTGGAATTGCAGGCACATGCCACCACACCCAACTAATTTGGGTATCTTTAGTGGAGACAGGGTTTCACCATGTTGGCCATGCTAGTCTTGAACTACTGACCTCAAGTAATCCACTCACTTCGACCTCCCAAAGTGCCGGGATTATAGGCATGAACAACTGCGCCTGGCCAAGATAACTTTTATGTGCACTGGGAAACCGAAAAAATTTTGTGACTCACCTTAATGTGCAGGTTAGTCTGACACTAACCTGTAATATCTCTGAGGTATGCCTATAAATGTTTGTTGACTGACTGTCTCAATGTTACAAGCTGAATGTAACCAGATTTTAGATGGCACAGCGGAAATTCCGAAATCATTTAATTTTCTTTTCATGAGAAGCAAAATAAGACTAGCTTACATTTACAGCTCATTTGTGGTCTGCTCTTCTATAAACCATAAAAACTTCTAACTTTGCAAGCACAGAACTTAACTCTTCTTTCATCTTCATCAAAAAGTGCTTTTCAAACAATTAGCATTTCCCAAATCACGTTAGTCATTTCCGCTTAGCCCTGTTTTAATTTAGTCTACCTAATGGAATAAATTTAGCTTCCCTGTAGCAGAGCCCTATTTTTAAAATCATCTTTTAAAACATGCTGCTGTGAGAGCAAAAAAAAAAAAAAAAACTAATCATTTTAAATAATTTTTATATGTTTATTAAAACAATGGTAAGCAAAATAAGTGGCTACTGTACTCTCTCATGTTAGTTTTAGTTTTCATAAGCTATAAGCATTCATTCTTCTTTAAAATAAATAACCCAATTTAAAATAAAATGTGTTATTAATCACATAAGGAAGATCTCTGAATTCTTAAACGCTGTGAGTATAGCTTCACTTCTGTTTATACAAATGATTGAGACCATAAACTTATTAGAGTAGCTTTTAACTATAAAAATAAATAAATAGATAAGCAGAAAAATACACTCTAACCTAATTTTCAATACCTTAAATATATAATTAGAGAATATATCAGGAAGAAATTTTGGTGAATAACTCTAGTAAATTCCTAATTCTATGAATATGGAAATTGAGGCACTACATATTAAGCAATAAAGCATAAACCCATCTGAGGATTAGTGAGAGTTAAACACACATCTCCTAATTTCCAATTATGCTTTTCTTACCATCATAATCTTCATAAGGTCTGTCCATTAAGTTCATTTGTGCCTTAAACAACATAAAATCCACCTGTTACACATTTTATGGATACTATTTATAAAAATCAGCCAGTTCTTGGCCAGGCACGGTGGTTCACATCTGTAATCCCAGCACTTTGGGAGGCTGAGGTGGGCGGATCACAAGGCCAGGAGATTGAGAGCATCCTGGCTAACATGATGAAACCCCGTCTCTACTAAAAATACAAAAAATTAGCCGGGTGTGGTGGCAGGTGCCTGTAGTCCCAGCTACTTGGGAGGCTGAGGCAGGAGAATGGCATGAACCTGGGAGATGGAGCTTGCAGTGAGCCGAGATTGTGCTACTGCACTCCAGTCTGGGTGACACAGCAAGTCTCTGTTTAAAAAAAAAAAAAAAAAAATTCAGCCAATTCTTCAATAAACTAACATTAGAAACAGGATAATTAGTTGCGTAAGTTTAAAAAATTGAAAGCACAGTCACTAAGTTTAAACTATGTTCTTAGTAGAGGATTTAGATAGCATATGACAACTTTAGTCTCCTCTGATTCCCTCCAGAAAAATCTCAGAAAGATGTTGGGTCAGTACTTTCAAGGACCATGTAATGGCTTCATCTAGAACTCATATCTGATTTTTGAATCTAATGAAATGAACTGAATGTAAAAAAACATGTACCCATGGCTCTGACAGCTAGAAAAGCAGTCAAATAAGAACTAGTTACAGGCAAGTCTAGAAGAGTATTAGAACAGAAAGACAGAGCAGGGGAAATTTTAATGAAGTCTTGGATACTCAGTAAAAGAGTTTGGTTCTAGTGCCACAGACAGTGTAATATTGATAGAAAGATGGAAAAGTGTTTTGATTTGCATTTCTCTGATGATTACCTGTTGGTGAGGATGTAAATTATTTCAACCACTGTGAAAAGCAGTTTGCAGAATCCTCAAAGAACTAAGAGTTGAACTACCATTCGACCCAGCAATCTCATTACTGGATATATGCCCAAAGGAAAATAAGTCATTCTACCAAAAAGACACATGCACTCATATGCTTATCACAGAGCTATTCACAAGAGCAAAGCATGACATCAACCTAGATGCCCATCAGTGGTGAATTGGATAAAGAAAATGTGATACACAGGATTTATGGGGGAAAATGGCAGATGGGCGGCAGGACTAAATTGCATCTCCCACTCAGACAGGCAGAGCAGCATGTGGAGATATATCATGAGCTTTTTTGCTGAAAGAACTACTGCAGGAACATACCAGGAAATCCAAGAGAATCCACAGACCCTTTGAAGGAAGCAGATTGCTCCTGCAGGACCCAGGAGACAGCTCAAACACTATGAATGTCCAAAGTGTGAAAGTGGGAAAGGGGGATTGTCCATCCCTGAACACACACCCTCACTGGGGAACTCGAAGGTCCAGGTTATGGGAGAAGGATTTGACTTTACCTAGAACTGAGATAATTTAAAGAGCCGAGTGAAATACAGGAGTAGAGGAAGCGAGGGAAGAGCCCCGTGGGCTCTCTCGGTTCCCAGGGAAGCCATTTCTGATTTTGTCTCACAGGGATCCTTGGGGAGGGTTGCCAGTGGAACTGGGAAAAGACCACAGATAAAAAAGAAACCTCAAGCTGAACTTTGTAACAATTCCAACCAAACATGCAAAGTTTCTTGGACAGAACTTAGGGGAGGGAGTGAATCCAGAGTGCAGACACAGGCAGGCAAGGAGGTGTGAAACCTGAAAGTCCTGCTTGCTTTCTCAGCTGGGAGGCTGGTAGCCTGGGGCAAGTTCTTAGCCCTGCTTGCCCACTGCCTGAAAACAAACTTGGCGCTGTTACGGGGAGGCACAGTGGGAGTGAGACTGGCTTTTTGGGTTGCACGGGAACTGGGTGAGGCCTGTAACTGTCAGCTGTCCCCCACTTCCCTGGCAACCTACATGACACAGCAGAGGCAGCCATAATCCTCCTGGTAACATAACTCCATTGACCTGGGAACCACAATCCCATCCCCCACAGCAGCTGCAGCAAGCCCTGCCCAAGAAGAATCAGCTCAGATATGTCTAACCCTGCCCCAACTTGATGGTATTTCTCTACCCACTCTGGTAGCTGAAGACAAAGCTCAGATTCTCTTGGGAGTTCTAGGACTCCAGCCGCTGCCTGATCTTCCCTATACTACCACAGCTCATGCTCTCTTGAAAATGTCACCTCCTGGCAGGAGGCCAATCAGCACAAAACTAGTGCAATAAACAATAATACAACTACGGATCCTCACAGAATACATTTCACTCCCCTGCCACCTCCACTGGAGCAGGTGCTGCTATCCATGGCTAAGAGACCAGAAGATGGTTCACATCACAGAACTGTGTGCAGACACCCCCTAGTAGCAGCCCGGAACCAGGTAGCCATGCTGGGTGACTAAATCCAGAAGAGAAATAATAATCAATATAGTTTGGCTCTCAGGAAGCCACATCTCTAGGAAAAGGGTGAGAACGTGACATCTAGTGAGCACCCCATGGGACAAAACAATCTGAACAGCAGCTCTTGAGCCCACATCTTCCCTCTGACATAGCCTACACAAATGAAAAGGAACAAGAAAATCACTTCTGGTAATGACAAAACAAGGTTGTTTAGTACCCTCAAAATATCACACTAGCTCGCCAGTAGTGGATCCAAACCATGAAGAAAGTCTTGATATGCCAGGAAAAGAATTCAGAAGGCCTTATTAAGCTAATTAAGGAGGCAGCAGAGAAAGGTGAAGTCCAGTTTCATGAAATTTAAAAAAAAAAATGATAGCAGACATAAGGGAAACATCTTCAGTGAAATTGATAGCATAAATTAAAAAATCACAACTTATAGAAAGCAAAACGCATTGAAAGTCTCAGCAATAGAATTGAACAAGCAGAAGAAAGAACTTCAGAGCTCAAAGACAAGGTTTTTGAAATAATCCAGCACAACAAAGACAAAGAAAAAAAGAATTAAAAAAAATGAACAAAGCTTCCAAGAATTTGGATTATGTTAAATGACCAAACCTAAGAATAATTGGTATTCCTGAGGAAGAAATTTAAAAGTTTGGAAAACATATATGGGGGAATAATTGAGGAAAATTTCCCCCGTCTTCTTAGAGGTCTAGACATTCAAATACAAGAAGCTCAAAGAACACCTGGGAAATTCATCACAAAAAGATTATCACCTATGCACATCATCATCAGATTGTCTACAGTTAAGATGAAGGAAAGAATCTTAAAAGCTGTGAGGCAAAAGCACCAGGTAATCTGTAAAGGAAAATCTATCAGATTAACAGTAGATTTCTCAGCAGAAACCTTCCACACTAGAAGAGATTAGGGCCCTATCTTCAGCCTCCTCAACAAAACAATTATTAGCCAATACTTTTGTGTCCAGTGAAACTAAGCTTAATAAATAAAAGAAAGATATGGTATTTTTCAGACAAACAAATGCTGAGAGAATACACCACTACCAAGCCAGTACTGTAAGAACTACTAAAAGGAGCTCTAAATCTTGAAACAAATCCTTGAAATTCATCAAAACAGAACCTCCCTAAAGCATAAATATCACAGGACCTAAAAAACAACACCACCATAAATTAAAAAAAAAAAAAAATGGTATTTAGGCAACAAATAGCACAATGAAGAGTACCTCGCATCTCAATACCAACATTGAATGTAAACGGCTTAAACGCTCCTCTTAAAAGATACAGAATGGCAGAATGGATAACAATTCACCAACTAAGTATCTGCTGCCTTCAAGAGACTCACCTAATACGAACTCACATAAGCTGAAGAAAAAAGGGTGGAAGAAGACATTCCATGTAAATGGAAATCAAAAGAGAGCAGGATAGTTATTCTCATATCAAACAAAACAAACTTTAAAGCAACAGCAGTTAAAAAAGACAAAGAGGGACATTATACAATGATAAGAGGCCTTGTTCAACACAAGAGTATCACAATCCTAAATATATATGCACCTGACACTGGAGCTTCCAAATTTATAAAATGATTACTAGTAGTCCTAAGAAATGAGATAGACAGCAACACATTAATAGTGCGGGACTTCAATACTCCACTGACAGCATTAGACAGGTCATCAAGACAGAAAGTCAATAAAGAAACAATGGATTTAAACTATACCCTAGAACAAATGGACATAACAGATACTTACAGAACATTCAAAGATAAATTTAAAACTTTCTTAAGACAAAAAAAATGAACATATAACATACCCAAACCTGTGGGATACAACAGAAACAGTTCCAAGAGGAAAGTTCATAGCAAGAAATGCCTGCATCAAAAAAGAACAGTCTCAAGTAAACAACCTAACATTGTACCTTAAGGAACTAGAAAAACAAGAACAAACTAAACTCAAAGTAGAAGGAAGGAAAGAAAAAGATCATACATAAATAAATAAAATAGATATTAGAAACTCAATAGAAAAGATCAACAAAACTAAGATTTGGTTTCTGGAAAAGATTCACAAATTCAACAAAACTTAAAGAGACACAAATAAATAAAATCATAAATGAAAAAGGAGACATTACACCTGATACATCAGAAACACAAAAGATCATGAGGCCACAATGAACAATTACATGCAAACAAATAGAAAAAAACAGAAAAAAAATGGATAAATGCCTTGATGCATACAACTTACCAAGACTAAACTATTAAGAAACAGAAAATCTTAGCAGACCAATAATGAATAAACACATAAACAGACCAATAATGAGTAAGGAGATTGAATCAATAATAACAAGTCCCCCATCAAGAAAAAAGCCCAGAACCTGATGGCTTCATTGCTGAATTCTATCAAAAACTTAAAGAACGACTCATACTAATTATTTAAAACTCTTAAAAAATTGAAGAGGGAATACTTTCAAACTCATTTTACAAGATCAGCATCACCCTGATACCAAAGTCAGATAGCACTACAAAAAAACAAAACAAAACAAAAAAAAAACCTCAAGCCAATATCGCTGATGAACACTGATGTAAAACATCTTCAACAAAACATCAGCAAACAGAATTCAAAGGCATATGAAAAAGATCATTCACCATGATCAAGTGGGATTCATCTTAGGGATACAAGGATGATTCAACATATGTAAAATAATAAATGTGATACATCACATTAACTGAGGGGAGAACAAAAAATGTATGATCATTTCAATAGATGCAGATTAAAAAATATTTGACAACATTCAACATATATTCATGATAAAAACTCTCAACAAGCTAGGTATAAAAAGCATGTACATCAACATAATAAAGGCCACATATGACAAACCCATAGCTAACATCATACTCACTGGGGAAAAGTTGGAAGACTTTTCTCTAAAATCTAGAATAAGACAAGAGTGGCCACTCTTGCCACTTCTATTCAGTACATACTGGAGGTCATAGTCAAAGCAATTAGGCAAGAGAAAGAAAGACAATGAATCCAAATTAGAAAAGAAGAAGGTAAATTGTCCTAGTTTGTAGATGACATGCTGTTATGTATAACAAACTCTAAAAAACTATTAGAACTAATATCCACCGGGCGCGGTGGCTCAAGCCTGTAATCCCAGCACTTTGGGAGGCCGAGATGGGCAGATCACGAGGTCAGGAGATCGAGACCATCCTGGCTAACACGGTGAAACCCCGTCTCTACCAAAAATACAAAAACTAGCCGGGCGAGGTGGCGGGCGCCTGTAGTCCCAGCTACTCCGGAGGCTGAGGCAGGAGAATGGCGAACCCAGGAGGCGGAGCTTGCAGTGAGCTGAGATCCGGCCACTGCACTCCAGTCCGGGTGACAGAGCGAGACTCCGCCTCAAAAAAAAAAAAGAACTAATATCCAAATTCAGTAATGTTACATTACACAAAATCAACATACAAAAATCAGCAAACAATCTGAAAAAAGTCAAGAAAGTGATCCCCTTTACCTAACTACAAAAACTGAAACATTTATGAATAAATTTAACCAAGGAGCTAGAAGATCTATACTTTGAAAATTATGAAATACTGTTGAAAAAAATTGAGAGGATAGAAATAAATGAAAAGATATCTTGTGTTCACAGATTGAAAAAGTTGATATTGTTAAAATGCCCATACTACACCAAGCAATCTACAGATTCAATGCAATCCCTATCAAAATGCAAGTGCCATTTTTCACAGAACTAGAAAAAGCAATTTTAAAATTTGTATGAAACTACAACAGACTTTGAATAGCCAACATAATCTGGAGTGAAAAGAACAAAGCTGCACCATGTTACCTAACTTTAAAATACACAACAAAGCTATAGTTACTATAACAGCATAGAACTGGCATGAAAACAAATGTACCAATGGAACAGAATAGAAAGCCCTGACATAAATCCATACTTTCACGGCAAACTGATTCAACAAAGGTACCAAGAACACACAATGGGGAAATTACAGTATTTTCAATAACTAGTGTTGGGAAAACTGGATATCTATGTGTAGAAGAATAAATTTAGGTAATTTCCTCATACCATATGAAAATTAACTTAAAATGGATTAAGTACTTAAATATAAGACCCCGAACTATGAAACTGCTATAAAAAAAATAGGAGAAAATCTCCATGACATAGGTCTAAGGAATGACTTTTTGGATGTAACCCCAAAAGCACAGACAACAAAAGCAAAAATAAATGACAGGATTATACAAAACTAAAAAGCTTCTGCACAGTAATGGAAACAATCAACAAGAGGGAAGAGACACCCTACAGAATGGGAGAAAATATTTGTAAATTATACATCTGGCAAAAGGTTGTATCCAAAATATATGATACTCAAACAGTTCATTAGCAAAAAAAAACACAACAAACAAACAAACAAACAACCTGGTAAACATTGGGCAAAGGACCTGAATAGATGCTTTTCAAAAGAAGACACACAAATAGCTAATAGGTATATGAAAAAATGCCCAATATCACTAATCATTAGGAAAATGCAAATTAAAACCATAATGAGGTATCACTTCACACATGATAGAACAGCTATTATCAAAAAGGTAACAAGTATTAGTGAGGATATGGGGAAAATGGAATTTTGCAAGCTGTTCGTGGGAATGTAAATTAGTGCAGCCATTATGGAAAATAATATGAAGATTCCTCAAAAAATTAAAAATAGAACTATCATACGATCTGGCAATCTCTTACTCTGTATACATCCAGGGGAAGTGAAATCAGTATGTTGAAGATATATCTGCACTATCATGTTCATTGTAGTATTATTCATGATAGCCAAGATGTAGAATCAACCGAAGTGTCCGTCAGTGGATGAATGGATAAGGAAAATGTGGTGTATATACATAATGGAATACTGTTTCTCCACAAAAAGGATGAAATATTGTCATCTGTGAAAACTTGGATGAAGCTAGAGGACATTATGTTGAGTAAAATAAGCCAGGCACAGAAAGATAAATACCATACTATCTCACTCATACATGGAATCCACAAAGACGCACAGAGTAGAATGATGGTCAACAAGGGCTTGGGTGGTTGGAGGATGGCAGAATTTGTGAAATATTGGGCATAGGATATAAAATTTCAGTTAGATAGGTGGAATAGGTTCAAGAGATCTATTGTATAGCAGGTGACTATAGATAATAATATATTGTATTCATGAAAAATGCTAAAAGAGTGGATATAAAGTGTTCTTATCACAAAAATCATGACTATGTGAAGTAATGCATATGTTAGCTAGATTTAAGCATTCCAAAAGGCATATATGCTTCAAAACATCATGTTGTACATAGTAAATACATAAATTTTATCTGTCCATTAAGAAATGACTTAGTTCAGTTCTGAGACAAGACATCACTCTACCCTGTTCTCTAAATACAGTTCAATAAATGCTCACGGCAGGTTTCTTCATAACTATTTTACAGGTGTCCTTTAAAGTGTGGGTGGTTAAACAAACCTTGATACATTCATCATTGGAGTACTACTCAACAATAAAAAGCAATGCAGCAACTTGGATGAAATTTTTTAAAAATATGCTCAGTAAAAAAAGCTAACTCCAAAGGCTTACATACTGTGTGATCTGTTTACACAGCTTTGATGAAAATTTTATATTACTTTATTTTTACTTTTATTTTAGGTTCAGGGGTACAGGTGAAGTTTGGTTTGTGGATTTTTGTTCTTTTGGTTTTTGTTCTTTTTTCGTTTTTGAGAAAGGGTCTCGCTCTGTTGCTCAGGTTGGAGTGCAGTGACATGATCGCGGCTCACAGCAACCTCCCGTTCCCCAGTAGCTAGGACTACATGCACACACCACCACCACCCCAGCTAATTTTGGTATTTTATTATTTATTTATTTATTTATTTAGAGATGGGATTTTGTCATGTTGCCCAGGCTGGTCTCAAACTCCTGGACTCAAGTAATCAGCCTGCATGGGCCTCCCAAAGTGCTAGGTGTGAGCCACTGCACCTGGCCCAGTTTTGTTATATAGGTAAAGGGTATGTTACAGAGGTTTGGTGTACATATTATTTTGACACCAAGGTAATAAGCATAGTACTTAATAGGGTACCCATATTTCTGCAAAGGACATGATCTCCTTTTATGTAGCCATGTAGTATTCCATGAGGTATACGTACTACATTTTCTTTATTCAGTCTACTGTTGATGGGCATTTAGGATGATTCCGTGTCTTTCCTATTGTGAACAGTGCCGCAATTAATATGCACGTCCATTTGTCTTTATGATAGAATGATTTATAGTCCAGCTGGTCGCAGTGGCTCATGCCTGTAATCCCAACATTTGGGGCAGCCAAAGCAGGCAGATCACTTCAGCTCACAAGTTTGAGACCAGCCTGGACAATATGGTGAAACCATGTCTTTATTAAAAATACAAAAATTAGCTGGGTGTGGTAGTACAGGCTACTCAGGAGGCTGTCACAAGAATCTCTTGAACCCAGGAGGCAGAGGTTGCAGTGAGCTGAGATAGTGCCACTGCTCTCCAGACTGGGTAACAGTGAGACTCTGTCTCAAAAAAAAAAACCCCAAAAAACAAAACTATTTATATTCCTTTGAGTATATACCTCAGTAATGGGATTGCTGGGGTGAATGTTAATCCTGTTTTAAGTTCTTTGAGAAATCTCCAAACTGACTTCCACAATGGCTGAACTAATTTACGTTCCCACCAGCAGTGTATAAACATTCTCCATAACCTCATCAGCATCTGTTATTTTTTGATTTTTTAATAATAGCCATTCTGACTGGTGTGAGATGGCATCTGATTGTGGTTTTGATTTGCATTTCTCTAATGATTGGTAAAGTTGAGTGAGTTTTATATACTTGTTGGCTACATGTATGTCTTCTTTTGAAAAATGTCTTTTCATGTCCTTTGCCCATGTATGGATGGGGTTGTATAACACTCTAGAAATGACAAAATTATGTAAATAAAGAACACATTAGTGGTTTTCAAGCACTGGGGAGAGAGGCATATAGGAGAGAAAACAATATGGATATGACAAGACAACATAAGTGATCCTTGTGGTAACTGAAATGTTCTGTATGTTTACTGTGGTAGCACATACACAGACGTAAATGGTTAACAAAATAGCAGAGAGCTATAAGCACATGCACTCACACACACAGAGGAATACAAGTAAAACTAGGGAGATCTGAATAAGATTGGTAGATTATATGAATGTCAATATCCTAGTTGTGATACTGTACAATAATTTTGCAAACGTTATCATTGGAAAAATCTATGTAAAAGGGAAATGGAATCTCAATTATTTCCTATACCTGCAAATATAACTGCAATTATCTCACAATAATGTCAATAACAATGATTTTATGACAAGTGAAAGCAATCAAATACTAGCAAAATTTAGTACATTTCTATGTCCTTGTTGTATATTTCATCATTTAAATATACAACTAAAAAGAAATAATCTAAAGAGAAAACATTGTTTTACATCTCAAACCCCGGAGATTACACACAGTTGCATATTTCTGTAACTTCAGTTGAAAATATGGCATCCATAACCATATTAACATAGTATGGGGAGTTTAGGAGGATCCTAGCTTTTGGCTCTGCTCCCCCAATTAATTATTGGAAACTTTGAGGAAAGATGTCATGAGAAATTTTTGATTCAGTCAATAAACATTAATTATTCTTTCGTCTTGCTCTAATAAATCACTGGCCTATCTACAATCGGAGGCTACATATTTTAATTCATATACAATACTTTTCAATTCTTAGTTGGAATTCTCTTGTACGCTTTAGATTTCACATAACACTGATGAAACCCACTGAGCTTTTACCAGTACTCTAGGATACAGGATTCACATGTAAATCTACCACAATAAAATGACTTTTTACCAGTTATTCCTCTATTCCAGAGCTTCATTTTATGTTTATAACCTTATTTTAACCTTATGTATTCTACTTGTTATGTTAAAATTGTACTTATTTTACTCCTCCCAAGGTTAAAATAAGGATTAAAATACCATTTATTTTCATTTTTATTACTTTATTATCCCCATAAAAGTCTAGCGTCACCAGCTTCTTTAATCCATCTTTGGTGCTGGTATAAAAACACATTTCTTATTTTATGTTATGTCTTTAAGCAGCATCACTTTCTTTGATTTTCCTTTTCTAATTAAACTGCTATCTTTGAAATTTTTAATTATTATGGATACATAATAGTTGTACATATCTGTTGGGTACATAGGACGTTTTGATACATGCATCAATATGTAATGATAAAATCAGGGGATTTAGGATCTCCTTCAAACATTTATCATTTCTTCATGTTGGGAACATTCTGAATCTTCTCTTCCAGCTATTTTGAAATATACAATAAAGTACTGTTAACTATCATCATCCTATTGTGCTATTGAACACTAGAACTCCATCCTTCTATCTGACTCTATTTTTATACTCCCACCCACCCTTCTTAATTCCCCTCCCCCTACTCTTCCCTGCCTTTGCTAACCACCATTCTATTAGCAAATATCACATGTTCTCAGTCATATGTGAAGTCTACCTTTTTTGTTGTTTCTTCTCCATTTCTGCTATTTTCAATTATTATTTAAATAACTAATTAAACTCTTGTGGTTTTTTCCTGTTTTTCTTTTTATAATGACAGGTTTTCAATGCCCATTTCTCCCTGAAAAACAACTAGACACCCTGAATACCAGTAGATTACCCTAGAAACCTGCCTCCAACTGGATCTAGATAATTGAATTCAGCTTCTCAAGTCCTAATCAGATTAAATCAGATTTGGTATGGCACAGTTTTGTATATTCTTAAAATAGTAGCAAGATTATTTCACCTACTCTACCGAATAGCCTAGATGAATCTATTTGTTGTTGTTGTTATTGGGAAAATGTAAGTTGAGTATGAACTAAAATTCACTAATTCTTTTTATCCCTTGTTCCTAATGTCCTCACTTATTTATTTGTCCTACTGTGATAAATACATTTAGTAAGGCCTTTCAAAATATTTTATGAATTAAGGCTGGAACAAAGTAGATAAATAGGTGAGGGAGAATCTATCCAAAAATTAAGCAAAATAGAAAAAAAACCTCTTAATTACGGCCTTGACTTAGCTCATGGAACTACCTCTTCTCCAGCCAATCTGCACTTTGCTGCCAAAGACATTCTCCTGAAGCTTAAACATGAGCATCTCTCTATTGAAAAACTCACTGTAGCTCAAAAATATCTTAAAATGTTCTCATGGTATATGAGATCTTATAGAATTTAAGTTCAAGCTATCTCTCTTCATTCCCCACAATGTTCTCTGATCAGATTGTCCTCTGTTCTGGAAGCTCAGAATCATACTCAGTCCCGTAAAGAAACTGAGCCTTTATCTAGCTCTCTATGAAAACCTAGACAACAGTCCTCATCTGTATTATTATACTTAACAACTTGCATTATGAAGTCCTCATGTAAGCAGAATAGATCTGCCCATTCAATGGCAAATGCTCCTCAAAGACAGTTATCAGAAGTCACTCAGTAACTCTAAGGCCATGTGCAGGATTTGAAGGTCTGCAAATGGCATGGGCAAGAATAAAAGCCAAAGCCATTGGTAATAGTAACAATGTGTCCCTTAGAATTTTATCTGGATTGCTTACATGCACTCCTTTTGCTCCTGTTTGTAACTTTGGACTTTCCCTTAGATTCTATCTGGCCTGATTGCAAGGATCTTTTAACGTGATTACCCATTCTGGAGTTTGTCCTTGATTACCTTGACAATGGCTTCTAGCTCTACCCTTACTACAGTGTGCTCCTCGGTTATACATTATCTCAGCATCATAGGGTCAGCTCACCTTTTTGGCCTTGTAAAGATAACAGTGCTTTACATTTTTGGTTTATTAATTTATTCATGAACATTTAGTAAGTCCCATATTATACTAATCATTAAAGACATAAAGCCAAGTAGAACAGGTTCCTTGCCTCCAATTATCTTGCTTCTCTGAGAATGGAAGGGAAGAGTCAGGCTGCACCTGTCAGGCCATCTAACTACTGGGGTCTTCTTGACTCATTGGTACTGAAATGTTTTAAACCAGATACAGCAGCACAGTTCTCTAGTTCCCCAGCCTCTAGACCAAGAGAGAATATGTTTCTTTGTGAATGCTGATAATACTTTGCTAATTATGAATTTGTGTTTAAAGTTGAAAAAGAATAAAGGAACACAGCTAGATGTATTACTATGGGCTCATGAAAGAGACATATCCTTGGATGTTGAACCTGCATAGTCCTGTTACTTCATGGATGACACAATGAACTGAATCTGAGACACTTCTAAACCATCCCAGCATGCACTGCAGCTTTGGCAAACTGGAGGCTCTGTTTTACAAAATGAATACATGAATGGATGAATCGTGGATGGATGAATGGATGCTTTTTTAATGGCCTATATGTTCTTCCAAATATTTCTGACCATTAAAATAATTTAAAGTCTAGTTTGAATTTCATCTATGTCAAGAAACTATCCAATGTCCCTAGTTTAAGGTGATCATTGATTCCTTGAATTCACATTCAAACCAATGAATTCAAATAGCTTATTTTTTAATCTGTACCTGTATAATTATACATTTATTGTAGTTATGACTATATGGTTGCCCTTAATGGATTAGAAATCTGTTGATATCTGGAAATATAGTTGACTCTTGGACAACGTGGGTTTGGAGTGTATGACTTCTACATTGGTTTGTTTCAATCAAACACAGACAGAAACTATAGTATTGGCAGATGTGAAACCTGCATATAAGAAGGCCTGATTTTTCATATGCATGGTTTCTGCAAGGCTGACTGGGGGAAATGGTCATGCATAGATTTTGGTATATGTGGTGGTCCTGAAACCAATTCCCCGTATCTACATAGGGATGACTGTATATTTTATACTGACGCCCTGCCATGGATATTCATCCTGCCTGGCAGGGAACAATCACTGAATAAATAATCTGTGCATGAGTGCACTTCCTAATAGATAATCTTGGATTATCCATCTATGTTCAGTCAATATGTAGAAAAGATCAGCATATTATTCATGACATATTAAAGATACTCTTACGGAGTACTTACTCTGGGCTTGGCAAGAATGTAGTTAAAATTTAATCACCTTAACATTTGCTCAATCTGTGAATAATACGACTTTACCAAATCATATTATTACCTTATATCTTGTTATCTCATAAACAAAGATATAAGTAATGACCTCAAAATGACTTTTTGAAAATAATCAATTAGCATCTAATAAACAAATATACAGCTTTAAAAATCATCTTGTTGCAAGGAACGGAAACAGAACAAATTATTTTCATAATCAAGTACAAAGTTAAGAACTAGAGTGGCATTTAAAGTTCTAACAGAATATAGAGAAAGGGCCCAGGAAATTGACTCACATTTATGCTATGTAGGAAAAGGAGTGCTTCATATAATACTTATTTCATAGGGTGAACAAATATATATATATTTATATATATATTTTTGTATTATATATATTTATATATACATATGTGTTTGTGTGTGTGTATATGTATGTATGTGTGTGCACTGACAATCATAGGAAAGAACATTTTCACATGTAAGTAACTTTGCAAACAGGGAAACAGAGGCAAAGAGAAAATGCATGTTTCCTAACAAAGCAAACAAAGGTCAAGTCTTCTCTCAAACACTGTTTCAACTCTATTCAGTCCATTGTTACTTCAAAACCATTTTAATATTTTTCATTATATAAAAGCTGTTCCTCTACGAAATTAATGAAATTGATGATTTTCATTAAAATAAATACTATACTATAGGTATGTGGTAAAGACTAATTTTGTGGAGTAAAATTCCATCAGAAAGTTTGCTCAAGTTTTACTTTTTTCCAAAGCATTTGAATCATAGAGCCTACTTTTTAAAATATCAAAACAAATACTTTGGGCTTATTGTGTAAACAGCCAAGTTATCATGGTGCATATACCTCTCTTTACAGCTACTCCCTATTCAGAACATCAGAATAAAGACAGAAAGAAGACTGCAAATACAGCTTCAGTTTGATTTCATACTGAAATACCCAGTAAAGGTTCTCTTGGGTAGGCTGCTTGTACTAGCAAAACAAAACAAAAATTATTATTATCATATTCATTGAATACCTAATATGTGCCAGTCAATGTTCTAGGATTTTTGTACATACAATTTCCTTGATGATCTCAAGAACTCTATCAAGTAAGTAGATAAAGAACCTGAGTCTAAGTCACATGCCCAAGGCTACACAGCTCCTGAATGAAAGGTCAGAACTCAAATATCTTCTTTTTAACTTTGAGATCTTGTTCTTGACCACCATATGTGTTTACTATTCATAATAGTTTCTATTACCCAACTTAGATGACAAAACTGAGGCTCTAAGCTCAGTACCCTGTCAGAAGTTTTTCTTCTATGGCGTCATCCACTGAAAATTAAATCAGGTTCGAAATTATTAAATGAGGTTCTCCTTCAAATCACCCTTCCAAATTACACTCTGCCACTAATCATTGTGATTGGGACACCTTGTAAAGTCACTATTCTTTGTTTTTATCATTTATATTCAACTTATTTCCTTGATTATAAAAAGAATAATATGCTGAAACCAATAAAAACATATGTTTCATTCCTACAGTAATCAAGAAAAAGTGGATCTGGTTGGAAAAAGTATTTAAAAAAATGCCCTGAGTTATTTTTGGCCCATACAGTATCCCCAAGACACGTTCTCCCTGTGGACACAGAGCAGCATATGGCTGTTCTTTTCACAGTTCAGGCTCTTCTGTTTACTCTGAACCTCTAGGTTACAATATGTTTTGTAATCACTAATAAGGACCACCTGCCTCTTGAGAGTTTCTGCCTAACAAAATAGAGAGACTTGTTCGTTCTAATTCACTCTCAGGTAGGCAATACACCCCTCATGTGTGGGCCGAGATTATTGAGTAGAAAACTTAAATTATGCTGATTGTAATTGCTAAATTAAGAACATATGTCAGTTTCATAAAAAGAAAAAAGAAACAGTAATGTTTGGAACAATAAAGACAATGCTTTGGAGGAAACGAAATACCTAATATACTTTCCAGGAAAAAGAAAAAGAATAATCTACTTATTTCAAAAATTCATTCAATCCACTAAGAGATATTCAAGGCAAATTTACTGTATTCAAATATGCCTAACCATATACCCTCTTTCTACAAATTTATACTATGGTTGAATTCAGCCAGAAAAACCGGCTCTTTGAAAACAAGCAGAGTTCAATCCAATAACTGACTGATAAATGCTTACCATTGAGAATGTGAAAGCTATCATAAATCTGGTTTAATAGAACAAGAAGAGATGGAGTATGTGGAGAAGAGTAAATCCTCCTGTCAGTATCCTCCTTTGGCCACAGTGACAATTCCCACCAGAGGTTGGGCCAGATTAGGAACCTCTCTCTAGGCTGCCATTGCAAACCCATATGTATACCTTCATCAGTGCACCTGCTTCATTGCGCTAGAATGGCTGGTCCAAGTGTTTGTCTCTCCTTCTAATCCGTGAGTGCCCTGAGAGCAGGGTTCACCTATTCACTCTAGTCTCAACACCTGTTAACAGAGTATGAGCACAGACTGAATTTACCAAATCCATTTAAAACATAACTGCCTAGGGGATGATACCTACCCACATGGTACCACAGGAAAATAAATTTATCTTATATAAAGTTTACTTTTTGAGTGCAGAGAGATTTTTCAAGTATTAAGGCCAATGTCAAAGACAGGCAGAAAGGACTGGCTGGGGGGACAAACAGTCAGCATTTTGAATGCAAAGGTTGTCTCTGAACTTTCTCACACAAACTCAAGTTCCTCGTCTAATGGGACCTTCACTTTACCCAGTACACTCACTATCTATCATGTCTCTCACTGACCATGTGGAATACTGAGATATTGGACTAATCATAAGCAACATTTATAGACTTCTGATGTGCCAAACACGGGGCAAATTTATTTATTGTATTATTTCATTTAATGCTTATTACAACCATATAAGGTGGGTGCTACTGTTTTCATTTTAGACATGATAAAACTGAGGCAAATGATTTGTTTAGTACTTTGCCACAGATCTAAGCAGAACATTAACAAGTCAGTAGCTTGCCAAGCACTCTAATACTCCACCTTCAAGCAGGTTACTAATGCAACTCCTAAGGATAAAAGTCATTTGATTTGTCCTGATAATCCTCAGAATTCAATTCTTAATTTATAACCTCTCCCCACAGTCCAATTTATTATTTTTTCTTCTAAGAGCTGCATTTTCCATTTCAGTAAAACCAGCAATGCTATCTAGTTACAAATGATCATAATCATGCATGAGAAATAATTCTCACAAATTGTTTTGATACATTTTATGAACAATAACACAGTCATAAACATAAAACTTTCATGCACTGTTAAATGTACATAAAAGAGCAGCTTGAGATTCAATAGGAAGTTTTATAACTACCTTATGTGTATATGGTGAGATAGGTATATATGTGTACTTGTGTGTAAAATTATGTCATGTAATGGTATTGTATGTTAGTGCATATATTTCTGAAACATTTGATTTTGCTGTGTAAATCCCTAATCATCAGAATATATTAATGATAGGCAGTTTGACATTAATAAAAGTCAGACAAAAGTAGCTTTCCTATCTTAGACTTTGTCAAATCATTTCTGTCTTATTTCATTTCCCATAGGTCCTCTTTCAAAAGGGCTTTTGTCAAAAAGCCATTGATTATCAATAACCTGTAGCATTATCAAAGTTATGTTTCAGTAAATGTCAATTTGGATTGCAGAACAGTGGATAAGATTTCATGAAGCACCTACAAGTAGTAAAGTATTGATATGTGGCCTTACGTATCACTACAATAGCTAGAAACATAAGCCGTCTGTGCATTATTAAATGCATAGCTGTAATAATTATCAGGAAGAAAATAAATCATAATCTCCCTGGTTCTGTAATTTCTCATCATCTACTTTTCTGAGAACTTGGGTGACTGGTGCTGCATAGACATATCACTTTGGGGGACATATTTGGAAATAGAAAAAAATTGATTAAAAATATCAAATTGATGTCTTTTGATTAGGTTCAAACATGAGAAAGCATGTGTACACTCTCACAGTATTATGGTAGCTCTGAGAATCAAGAAGAGGAGATGTTTTTGTTAGAGGAAAGAGTGAATTACACAAAAAAATAGAACAGAAGAATATTTTCCTAGTTTATTTGAAGCATTTTAAAAACATTCTGCTGTCTACTGTTCTTGTAGTTATTTCTTGGCCACCAAATTTCTGTGAATAGTCCTATATTTCTGTGGAAGAGATGCTGGATGAATGAACTCCAAACCTCGGCTGAGACTACAGAACCTGCTCCATCCTTCTCTATACCTAAAAAAGGCAGTGTGCACTAACATGTGGCAAAGGGCTGTTGAAATGTCAAATAATCTTTACAGTAAGTAGATGCTACCCTCCCTGGCCTCCCCACCCCAGTATCCACAGCCCTGTGCCCTGATTTCCTGGACCTCCCTTATCTATCAAGTTCAGAATTGGTTTCCTGTTCCAGAGCCCCTTAGGATTGAAGAGTGATGGTACCTAGTAGCTCTCCCCAAATCCCCCAAAGACCTCTGCCCTGAGAGAGCTCCTCTGAGGGAGTGCCCACCAGTCTTGCACACCTGATGAAGCTCCTCCTCCCTACAGCCATCCCCACATGCTAACCCCACTGGGTCCCTATCAGATTCCAGTCGAAAGAAACAGAACCCTGGGTGATGGTGTGGCACCTTCCAGGCAAATGCCCAGGTGCTTTTGGGCACCAAACCCAGGTCTTGGGAACCTGCTTCCAGCTGGGCTCTTCAAGTTGCCCTCACATGGCCCCTTGTGGAAACGGAGAATTAATGGACCTTGACCTGAAGAGTGCCGGAGGTAGACAAAAACAGCAGGTAGCTCTAAAGGCTGTTAAATAATCTGAACATCACCCTTGGATACATCAACCTTCCCTGGTGTTGCAACTGAGAGAGGCAATATAAACACATAGTATGATTCACTTCCATCAACCTGGTATAGCCAGAAGGTCTCACCCTGTGATGTGGCAAAGGTGATGTGCCCTTTTTTTAAGCCCAACTTTATAAATGAGGGCATATTCAGTCAATTCCACCCCACCTCCAACACACAGACATACAAAAATTGTACAAAGATTACAACAAATTTCTCTTTCATAAAAAGGCAAAATTCCTCTAAGTGTATAGTCAATTACAGAAAAAAAATCAGATCATTCATCAAATTCTTACAGATATCAGAAGATTTCCCTAAAGAGGCTCAAGAATGTCCACAACATTTCAAAATTGAAGAGAGAATCAAGTCATACATTTTCTAAAATTTTACTTATGGGGAAAATCTATTCTGGCAAAAGTTATATACTTAAAAATAAAGCATCCCTCCTGGAGAGTTATACACATTAATAGATGTTTATAATGATACTTGCTTTTAGATGAAGCTGATTGGTCCAGTGGCCGATGACTTTGTACTCTGTGCTTTTGTTGGTTATTTGATACTGGAAGATATCATAACGTCCAGGAGCATCTCCGTTTTCATTAAAAGTGACAGGAGTGCCAGCACTGCCTATAAAGATTTAGAAAACAATGTTAATAAAGTTTTAGTAAGATAGCCCACTGGGCTTATTTTTCTTTTAGAAGGAATGGTAGATAAAAATATATTGTGTGCAGTAAGTGATACAAAGATTGCAATCCATACAAGGTCATTCTTGATAGCATAATATCTTTTACATGAAAAGAAGCCTAGACATAGATACATGAGTAAGATGTGCTTTATTGTACACATTAGAAAGTAAATGATGAGTATCCAAGTTAAGCAATGCACATAACAGCTAAATAAATAAAAGTTGATAGGCTGAATATTCAATACTGGCTACATAGTATGAGAGTTAATAGAGAAAAATGTAAATGTTTTGAAGCATGACAGCTATTGTACAATTCGAACTACTAACAGCAATTCAAATTATAGCAGGAGAATGTTCTGGCCAGAATCCTGACTTTTGCTTTTACTAAACTCTCTAAAGCAGTTGCCTTTTCAGTTCCTGTGCCTCTGCTACTTCTGCCCCAGAGAATATCAATAGGGTCTACTGTTGGGAACCTCTCAATGGGTGAGGCAGTGATCTATGGGAAGTCTCAACTCTGCTCAGATCATAAATGTTCTCCCCCTTCACAGTGACAGGTCTAAGAGTGGCAGAGCAGCAGGATGCAAGAGCTGTAGTCTTCTCTAAACTCCATTCCTTTGGGAGGTTTTCATCTTTTCTCTTAATAGTTTCTGCTCACTTTTACTTTCCCTCTTACTAACTTTAATGTAATTACAGGGGAAGAGTAGAAATGGATCACCACCCCAATGTGTTCTTGTTCCATCTAGCTTCACTATCCATATAGATTTTCCTTTTCTCTAACAGCTTTTAGGCTTCTGTACATTTATTTTTTATTCTTTCCTATCTTGAAAAATTCACATGACACCAATCCCTTTTCTTGGTGTCTGTCTTCTCTCTGCAGGCCTCTTCTCTGACTCTCTTCTCACAGGATATTGGATTTAATTTCTGTAATGTGCTAGAGAGTTTCTCCTTCTTGTTATCTCTGTCTCATACTATATTCTCCAAAAGTATACATTACTAATAGTTATATATGTCAACTGTACATATTCCCATCTTATAATGAGTTTCTTATTCTATCTGTAGAGTTGTTTACCTAATTACCAGCCATCACAAAATTCCAAAATATTTAACTTATCAAACAAATTGATGACTTTATCAAAAAAGACAATAAGCTGTAAATAAATTTAATCAGAGTCACATAGCAACAATGTGAATACTTTTTCAGTATTTAATGGACAGATGTCTAATATTCTCTTTTCTTGATTCTTCCTAAAAAATCGTGGTGTGAGTTCTCTGATGAAACTGCAGATATCTGGTATCATCAGGAACTGCTGAGGCTGCAAGAGATGGCACCACATGGGAGAAAGACCACTGCTCTCAGAACTGGAAGTTCCATGTCCAGGCTCACTCCACTCCCCATTGATTTCCACAACTTGTGTATGTCCCTTTTCCTTCACTTACCACAGGGACTTAACAATAAATATGGATAAATTTTGAGGTCCTAAACGAGCTGTATACGTGTAAATTATTATTACTATTATTAATTCACATGGGAAATGACTTTATATATAAATCAATAGATGTACATTACTCAGGGAATAAAATAAGAGCTCTCCAATCAAGCAGTGCTATCTTAGCTACTCCTTATATATTCACGTGGAACCTATTTGCCAAACCTGACCAAAGCCTTCCTCAGCTCCTAGTGACCTCGAGCAGGTTAACGTCTTAAATCCTCAGTTCCTTCATCTGTAAACTGGGAGTAATAATGATACTTTTCTAAAGAGTTGTTGTGAGAATTAAATAATCAACATTGTCAAGTGCTTAGAACAGTGTATGGGGATAATTAAATTATTCACTCCACATTTATTTTCAGTGCACACCAACACATAGTAATAGAAAGGATGTTGAAAGTTCTCTAAGTGATGGCTAGACAAAAGATTATTGAAATTCAAATGAGGAAGATATTTCTGACTAGAAAAACACATATGTTAAGAATTTCATATTAACACGATCAATTCCTGACATTTATATATCACTTTGAAATATTTTAATTGCATATTCTCTCCTCAATAAAGGGATACTTAATTCTCTCTACTTCAAATATTCCAAGTTGTCACCTCCTTGACCGAGGGACTCCTTATATTCCACAACAGCAGTTCCCAATCTTTTTTACAGTAACAGTACCTAAGATGAAATATGTCATTTGTATAACACATTACCATGAATATACCCTGAGTTATACATAATTCCTAATGTGCTAGCTGTTTCTATATCCAAGTCAAGAAAGCCTCTCAAGAGAGCTCATTGGAGAGCTACATTGTTACAAAATGCAATAATTTCCAACTTAGATACTTTGAATATCATTATTAAGATAAGTTACACTATATTTGACAGTGTATTAAGGAGCAATATTCTAAAGCGGTTATGAGTGTGGGTTCTGGAGACAGATCATTGGGTTCAAACGCCACTCTGTCACTTATTGATGTAGTATCTTGAGAGCATTTCTTAATTTCCCTATATCTCACATTTCTCAGTTATACAGTGGGCTAACAGCAATTCCTACCTCAGAGGGATATATAAGGATTAAATGAATCAATATATATAAAACATTTAGTACATCATATTACATATTAACTATAATTTCTTCTGTTGTTTTATGGAAATATTGTGTTTGAGAGCCACTGTCTATGTGAGAACATATAAACTCAGTGAGCATGTAAGTTTTCATGATGTCACTCTCATTAATCTCTGTTCTCTTTCAACACAATGCCACCTATACCTAAAATGCAGGTCCCTAATTCATCATGCTCTGTCTCACTGTTCTGTCTTTGCTCATGCTATTTTCTCTAATTTCCCATTCTCTTTCCTCCTTACCCCTCTCTGTATAATTCCTTCAAGATATGGTTCAAAGTCCATGCACTTATAGAAGCTTCATCTTACTCCAACCCTGGGGAAGGTGCCCAACCACCTCTTTATGTCCTAACATGCAATATCAAAGCCCTCGCAACACTCCACAGACTTTTACTATCCATCCCATACCTGACCAAACATTTATTCCACAGATACTTTTTTAGAGCCCACCATGTGTTCAACATTGGGTGGACTCTCTGCAATCCTCACAAAGCTATGGTCTTCTTAGGAAAGGCAAAAGTATCTATTATCATTGTAAGCACTGCAGCAAACAGTGCTCAGTCCTGAGCGAGTAATCAATAGATTATAGGAAAGCATGAAAGAGGCATCCACTAATGATCCCAAGCAAATCCATGCTTCCCTCTTCGTGACATTATGAACTTCATGTATATTTCCTCCCATCTTTTGTATTCACAAAGGGAGAACAAATAAATCCTCTCACCTTGCTATTAACGTGACATTAGGGAAACCACAGGGAAACTTTGACATATCTTTGAATGGGCTCTCCGTTAATTACCAGTAGCTGAAGTGGTTTTTATTACTGATCACCTTTGCATCTTGTTTTCCTAATGCGATTTCTAGTCTCAAACTAGGCTTGCAGTTGAATTACTTCAACCCTCTTTCAGGAAGAATTGATTCCATTACATATTGACTCATTTCAAATGACTGCCATGGAACTCTGGTCGATGTAGAAAGAGCATCATTGAGTAGCCATAAGGAACTAACTCATTAGCTGTTTAATAATTCCTACAAGTTTGCCATCTTTTAAAAATACCATTGTTTGTACTGAAACTGGCCACTCTAAGAAACAGAATTAAATGTCAAATTTTTTTTGTCCACAAAAAAATTTCAAATGACAGATGTTTGTTAATATAGTCATCAATTTATCAAGGCTTAATAACAACACAGGTAAGAAATAAAATTTAAATATATTTGATTAAGCAATATTCACACATATTTTATATGATAAATTATGCTCATATTTTCCTGTTTTGTTTCTCTCCATCCTATACTTTAGGTATTTCATAAATTTTGAAGTGTATTAATTTTGTTTTGGAGGAGGGTGGAGGACAGGGTCTCCCTCTGTCACTCAGGCTGGAGCGCAGTGGTGTCATCTTGGTTCACTGCAACATCTTCCTCCTAGGATCGAGGGATCCCCCTACCTCACTCTCCTGAGCAGCTGGGACCACAGGCGTGTGCCATCATGTCCAGCTAATTTTTGTAATTTTTGGTAGACATAGGGTTTTGCCATGCTGCCCAGGCTGGTCTCGAACTCCTGGGGTCAAACAATCCTCCCACCTTGGCCTCCCAAAATGCTGGGATTACAGGTATGAATAAATGTGCCCAGCCAAAAGTGGATTAATTTTTTAAAATAGTTTTCAGGCTGGGTGCAGTGGCTCATACTTGTAATCCCAGCACTTTGGGAGGCTGAGGTAGAAGGATCTCTTCAGGCCAGGAGCTCAAGACCAGCCTGGATGACACAGTGAGACCCCTATCTCTACCAAAAGAGAAATAAGCCAGGCATGGTGGCGTGCGCCTGTACTCCTTATTACTCAGGAGGCTGGGGTGGAAAGATCGCTTGAGACCAGGAGCTTGAGGTTACAGTGAACTAGAATTGTGTCACTGCTCTCCAACTCCAGGTGACAGAGTGAGATGCTGTCTTCAAACAAACAAACAAACTTTTCCATCCACATTTGCTAGTGAGGAAATGGAAACAAGCAACATGGAATTGTGAGGTAATGTCTACTCATCAGGTGCTACCCTTAGAGGTCATACATCTCCTTGAATATTTTCTGTTCAGTAAGAAATGTGTCAAAAAATATTTTTATTCATAGGCATCTCAAACACTCCAACATGGTTTTGTAGGGAAAATAATACATTCAACAAAGATTTTTTTTTTTAATGTTGGCTCTTTTGAATATTGTGCAGGGGAAGAATATGGGCTTGGGATACAGGGACTAGAGTCTGCTTTCTGACTCTACCAATTACCTGTGTGATCTGTGTAAGTTACCCTCCTTAAAAGCCTGTTTTCTCATCTGCCAAGCAGGCATAATAACCCCAACCTTCCTAAACTGTTACAAGCATTGCACGAGATGACAGTGTATATGACTGGTATACAACAGATGTGCAATGAACGCAAACACTCATCATCTTCCATTCCTTTGGCTGCACTTATGCCCCTTTGGTATACATTTTCTTGTTTACGCCATGCAAAACACAATGTAAAAAATAATGCATTCACCTGTTTTTTGTTTTTGTTTTTGTTTTTGTTTTTTTTGAGACAGAGTCTTGCTCTGTTGCCCAGGCTGGAGTGTAGTGGCATGATCTCGGCTCACTGCAACTTCCACCTCCCGGGTTCATGCCATTCTCCTGCCTCAGCCTCCTGAGTAGCTGGGACTACAGGCACCCGCCACCAGGCCTGGCTAATTTCTTGTACTTTTAGTAGAGATGGGGTTTCACCATGTTAGCAAGGCTGGTCTCAATCTCCTGACCTCGTGATCTGCCCACCTCAGCCTCCCAAAGTGCTGGGATTACAGGTGTGAGCCACCACGCCCAGTCTGCATTCACCTTTATGTGCAAAAATTATAAATCTCTTTATAAGTGCAATCCTCTCAGTTCTTTTATTGTCAAGTTTATTATTTTTCTGCTCCCCTCCTGCTACCAAAACTTTATTATCCTGCTCATCACTGCCTAAACTATTGGAAAAGCAGGAAAAAAATAAGAAATCTAGAAATGAAATCAGTTAATTTAGTAATTTTAGCACCCTTAAATGAAGAATAAATATGAGATTTGTCATTGACCAAAATGCCATAGGAAGTAGCAATTTTCAACAGTGTCTCAATTATTCATGCTCTTTCCTTATCCAATTTACTTTACTAAGTATTTATTACACTTAAATGGATTCACATATTTGAATTAAAATCATGTTATAGCTTTATTATTTAGGAATTAGATTACTCTTATATGTATCAATTACTCACCCTTATATGTATCAATTACTCACTCCAATTCTCCGAAGCCTTTAACATGTGACTTACTGTATTCTTTTCCAACCATGTTTCTGTTGTCTTTTTGGTGGTAGGATCATTTACTCATCACTCAACAACATGGCTGCATAGTTAGACTTACTTATTTCCAATTACCTTTTTTGTGTGTTTGTTTGTTTGTTTTGAGATGAAGTCTTGTCTCTGTCTTCCAGGCTGGAGTACAGTGGCTCCATCTCGGCTCACTGCAACCTCCACCTCCCGGATTCAAGCGATTCTCCTGTCTCAGCTTCCTGAGTAGCTGGGATTACAGGCATGTGCCACCATGCCTGGCCAATTTTTGTAGTTTTAGTAGAGACAGGGTTTCACCATGTTGGCCAGGCTGGTCTTGAACTCCTGACCTCAGGTGATCCATCCACCTCGGCCTCCCAAAGTGCTGGAATTACAGGCATGAGACATCAAGCTGGCCCCAATTACCAGTTTTTTAAAAAAAGTTCATTCATGCCTCTTGACACATACTCTCATAGTCACTCTCTGGAACTTGTCTAGTAACTATATCATTTCCAAAATTTTCCTCTTTGGACACCACCTTCCTACCTCACTGCAACAATTCTATGATTTCTTCCACTTACAAATTCATTAATCACCCCGTTTTGTCACTCTGCTTCACTCCCGTAATAGTGACTCTTCTCTCCTATTCCTAGACATGTTCTATGATCTTCCTAGGGAATACCCTCTATTCTCTTGTGCTTCTCTCTGTCCAGTGAATCGCTCTATCAAAATCACAATAATGATTAAATTCAATTGTACATCTTCTTTGCCTGCATCCAAGCAGTTGAACATTGTTTGACAAAATGATAAAATTTTATTGTCTGACAAAACCAGGACTAGGCTGAGGCAAATGAGATACCCAGGGCATGACTCCAAGAGGGATACCCCTGAATTTTGCATACTAGGTGCCTCACTTGCTTTACCTTGTCCCTGCTGTCTGGTCTTACTTTAAATTCATACCCTCAGATTTCACATGGACAAACAGCATTGCTCTGCAATCCTATCACACTTTCCCGTTTGGTCCAGTTCTCCCTCCCTTCTAGGTAATATTTGACTGTTTCATGACTTATTCTCACCCCTCATGTATACAACACCCTCCTTTCCCCATCACTTTGGCTTGCTTCATGCATTCCCACTGACAAAAGGCAGCAATACAAAAACGTCCTCATCATTCCACCACAAACTCTACTGCCTACCTGCATCCACACACATATTCTCCCATCCCTCCTGATGCAACACATGTCCCAGGTCCAATCAAAGGCACGTCCTCCCCTGGTGCTGGGGTCCCATCACTCTCACCTTCCATGTACTTTCTGTTCACAGTTTTCTTTTCTTTCTTTTACATCCACAAATTTAGACTTTTGGCAGAAGCATCCCCATCAATTTACAAATCAGTTCTAATAGCTCTCATCTTAAGAAGAAAGCAACCAAAACCCATTACTCTATCCCCACAGACTCATTCAGCTACTGCCTCATTTTTCACTCTCCTTCATGGTAAAATTGTGTTCATTCTCTCCACTTTCTTATTTCTCTTTTACTCTTTGACACATTTTAAGTTGAAATTTAACCTCATTCCTCCACTGTTGAGTCTCAAATTTATATGTCTAGCCCTGAATGTCTTTTCCAATTATCTGTATCTCTACATTATTGTTTGATAATTATCTCAGACATAATGCTTGATCCTTACATGTTACAAACATGTTCTTCAAACAGTCGTCCCCGCTTAGTAAGTAGCTGATTACTGTCCATCCATTCAGTCAATTCAAGACCTACTTTAATACCCACATCTATAGCAACACACAGGACTAAATCTTAATGTAAACTAAGGACTTCAGTTAATAATGATGTATCATATTGATCTATTAGCTTTCATACATGTACCACATTCACACAAGATCTTGACAGTTGGGGAAACTGTGTGTGTGGAGGGGTATAATATAGAAATTGTACTCTATGTTCAGTTTTTCTGTAAGTGCAAATTATTTTCTTTAAAAGCCTAAATTTTTTAATGGCGATGCTAATTTTAATATACTTTATGTAAACTAACATATGAAGAATATAATGTCAAAATATAATCAATATAAAAATATTGAGGTACTTTATACACTTTTTTCCTAAGTCTTCAAAATCTTACATATACTTTATACTACAGCTTATCACAATTCAGATTAGCCCTGTTTCAAGTGCTCAACACCCACATGGTTAGTGCTGACCATATTAAAACAATACAGGTCTAAAAGGCAGATCATTTGAGCAGCCACTGCTCCCTCGCTCCAACACTCCGTTCACTGGGGATGAAGGCCCACTGCTGAGTCTTTCTCATCTGGCCTCCTCTTCAACTGGACTGAGCCCCCTTCACTCATTTCTTTCCTAAATGTATGTGGACCAACCAAAGACTGACGTGTGACTCAGTGGATGCCAGATCTGGAGACCAGATCCTAAAATAAAATCTAAACTGCTCCAGAGGTAAAAACAAACAAGACCCACATCTAGGCCAGGCATGCTGGCACACACTTGTAATCCCAGCTACTTAAGAGGCTGAGTTGGGAGGATGGCTTGAGCCCGGGAAGTGGAGGCTGCAGTGAGCTGTGATAGCACCACTGCACTCCAGCCTGGGTGACAGAGAGAGAACCTGTTCCCACCCGTTGCTCAGAAAAGCTTACATCTAATGCATAGACAGGTTCTATCTTCAGGACATTTCTAGAATTTGCCCATTCTTTTTACCCCCTCTTCCATTAACCTTGTCTTTGCTACTATAACCTCTCCCTGAACTCTTAGCATGTATCCTGCATTCACACTGAACAACAATCCACTCTCTACCCTGCAGTCAGAATGACAGTGAAACACAAATTAAATACTATCACTCTTCTTGATATCCTTCAATGGCTTCCCATTTCACTTAGAATAAAACACAAAGGCTTGTCATGGCCTTTAAGTCTCTTATTTATCTGATATAGTAATATAGTTCAAGTAATGTTCATTTTCTATACTCCTTTCAACCTGGTCTTCTTTCTGTTTGCAAGCACATGAAGGTTGCTCTCTCAGGGATTTTCTGTTTTCTGTTTTCTCTTTCCAGTGTTCTTCCCGACTTGGTCTTCTGATTGCTTCTTTCACCACTCATATTCCACCCCAAATATCAAGAGAGGCTTGCCAGATCACCATATCTAACTTAGCCTGATTCCTATCCCTGCCATTCACTATTACACATATTATTACCTTCATAGTACTTTTAAATATCTAAAAATGTATGATTTATTTAACTGATCGATATAAATCATTGGATGATATGCTTGTGATTGTCGAAAATATTTCTATCACATCATATATATAGTTCAGACTATTGGATGAGTATCCAAATACATATTATCTTTTTCCTGGGCACATAGCTAGGCTACCCCTTTCCAGTCTTCCTTGCATTTAGGCATGGACAAATTATTAGTTCCAGACAATCAAATGTGAGCACACGTGATATGGACTACTTAGAAGTGCATTAAAACCCCCTAAGTGGTCTTCTATGGTCTTTTCTCTTCCTGGCAGGCTAGAATGAAAATGTCATGCTGGACACTTTGAGCATCTACATGTTAAAAATGACAGAATTTACATTAGGCTGGATTCCAGTGTGAGTGAATGAAGATCCACGCTACTAGCCTGTTAATCTACGATCCCTTTAGCATAATTGTGTGAGTATAAAACAAACTTCTATTCTGTTTAAGTCATTACAGGTTGTCAGTCTATTTCTTCCAGCAGACACCCATAACATTCAAGTAACTAGTGAGTTCTCAATGAACAGTTATTAAATGAATAATTGAAATCATATTAAATTTGGAAATAAATGTTTAACTTCACGTCACATTATAAAGCTTCAAGAATAATGTAGAGTGAGTATCAGACACTGGCATGGATTAACAACTTGTTTCAGATTCTCCTTAAGAGTTAATATTCATTACTTCAATGTGGATATATATAATATAACATGGACTTGAGAAAGTGTAATCATTCTTCATAATTGCACTGGATAAGTATCCATGTTTATTTACCTTGGCTAAAATACACAATTGGTTTCCATCAAAAACAAATATAGAGGTATTAAAAAAGTGTGCCCAATTTCAGGTTGAAAGTGGTAGAAAAAAAAAAGACAGGACAAGAAATGTAGTTGAATGGCATTTCTAATTCTCTGAACCAGCTCTTCTTCTTGATCTATCAAAAAACTGAGCTAACAATAGTAATTTCTCCTGTGGAAATGTCTTTATGATCCTTGGATTAAAGGTGCTTTAAGATTGCAAAGTGTCATTGTCATTAATGAATAGCACGATTTCAGAAATAGAAATAGAACCTATAATTGCATTTATAGTACTCAAATAAGCTTATTAAACTTTTAAACTAGGAAAAGATCCATTATTCCATGATATACACCTCAGGGAAGCAGATGAATTGGGAGGTTTAAATAAAATCTCTTGTAAGAAAAGTAACCAAAGACACTATTAAAATATCAAATGTTTGGCTAAAGGAAAGAAATAAAAAAGAACATATAACAATTAGGTAAGATTAGGTAATATATCTTAAGATGAATCTGAGAGCAAACCAAAATATGTTACAATACCCTAAATCTAATATATTTTCATTCTGTAACAGAAATCCTCTCTTCATCTTATGTACTTGAAGCCCTTTATTATTTCTTCTGGGGGACCTTAAATACTTTACATATAAATATATATATATGACTTCCATTATACAAATGACCGTGCTTTATTAATTATTGTATCTCTGATAGTGATGATTACAAATATGAGAAAAGTGTGTATGTGTGTGTACATATAGTCCAAAGTTTTCAAATTTTCTGTACTAGGAAAAGGTCTTTCATCAACTAGCCCACAGTGTTGGTGGAAAAAGAAAGATTCTCTTTCCATCTGGATTTACAAGAGTCACATTTATCAGTCTTTATAGTGAATGCTCTCATGGCTTGTATAAGAATCTCTTTTTGTACTCCAAAGTCTAAAAGTTATTAGTTTACATGTTTTACTAAGAGGTTTTAAATTTTGCTGTTGACATTTTCATTTAATATACCTGTAGTTGACATCCCTACCATAGTAGGTATGGGATATGAAGTAGAAATACAATTTCACTATTTTTCTGTATGGATAGCCATTTTTCAGTTCTTTTTGTTGAATAATCCCCTCTTTCCTACTGGCTGGAGCAATGCTTCTGTTTTATATCTAAGATCTATAAATGGATCTTGTTCTGGCCTATCCTATTGCATTCACCCATCTATCCATCCTTGACCCAATACCAACGGTCAATATAAATTACTAACATTTTATAATAAGACAAAGCAGTATGACAAATTCCCCATTTTTCTTGCTTAGAAGTGTTCTATCTTTTCTTTGCTTTATACTTTTCTATACAAAATGTAGAACAATCTGGCTGGCATGGTGGTTCACGCCTGTAATCCCAGCATTTTGGGAGGCTAAGGCAGGAGGATTGTTTGACCCCAGGAGTTTGAAACCAGCCTGGGCAACAAAGCGAGACCCTGTCTCTATTAAAATATTTTTAAAATGTAGAACTGTCTTAATAATTTCCATGAACAGCACCATATGGATTATCATTGGAGAATTTATAAAATCTGTAAATCAATTGGGAAAGATTTAATATCTTTATATTATCTTCCTATCCATGTGTATTGCTTGCTTCCATTATTTAGACCTTCTTTTATAAGTCTTAAAATGGTTTTATAATTTTCTTTCCATAGCACCCAACCATTTTTGTATATTTATTCCTAGATAATATTATCTGATATTATTGTTAATGTTTCTTAAACTACATTATATATTACTTTGCTGCTAGTATACAGAATGCAGCTAACTTTTTCTGTATCAGTCTTATAACGAGCTCAGTGGCTCTTAACTAGAGGTGATTTTGTCCCTCAGAGGATATTTGGCACAATGTCTGGAGATATTTTTGATAATCACAACTGGGAAGGTGATGCTATTGGCAACTAGTGGAAGAAGCCAAAGATGCTGCTAAACATCCCACAATGCACAGGACAGTGCCCTACAGCAACAAATTATCCAAAATGTCAATAGTTTCATGTGTGAGAAACCACTGCAAATTCTCTTACTATACCTCAGAATTCATCTCTAGATTTTTTAATTTCTATGGAAAACATCAACTTATCTGCAAACACTTACATTTTTATTTCTCCCTTAACAATTCTTGTAGCCTAAATATTTTTTCCTTCTTTTCTTATTGTACTATCTAGGACCTTCACTACAATGCTAACATGAAGTGGCAATAGTGAACACTCTTACATTTTTTCTAACTTTAAAAGAATGCCTCCCATATTCCTCAGTTATTATCGTATTTATTTAAGCCTTTTATGTGCCCTTCTCATCAGTTTAAGAAAGTCCTTCATATTCTAAATGAACTAATATTTTTATCATGAATATATTTTAAACGTTAGCAATCTTTCTTCCTTTAATCTGTTACCATAATGAATTATATTTCTATATTTCTAAATGTTACATTATGGAAACATGGAGTGAACACAACTTGATTTCAATAATTTGTATTTTTATCCACTACTGGATTTGATCTGCTAATGTTTTGTTTAGAACGTTTACATTAATACTTATGAGTGAGAAGGATCTGTAATTTTTGTTTCTTATAATGTTCTTCTCGTTTGGGTATCAGGTTATACTGACCTCAAAGAATAAATGGGAAAATAGTCCCTCTTTTTCTTTTTTTTTTTTTTCTTTTTTCAAGACAGAGTCTTGCTCTGTCACCCAGGCTGGAGTGCAGTGGCATGATCTCAGCTCACTCAACCTCCACCTCCCAGGTTCAAGTGATTCTCCTTCCTAAGCCTCCTGAGTAGCTAGGATTACAGGCACGTGCCACCATGCCCGGCTTATTTTTGTATTCTTAGTAGAGATGGGGTTTCACTGTGTTAGCCAGGATGGTCTCGATCTCCTGACCTCGTGATCTGCCCACCTCGGCCTCCCAAAGTGCTAAGATTACAGTCGTGAGCCACCGTGCCCGGCCTAGTCCCACTTTTCCTATTGCCTGCAAATGTTTGAGTAAACTTATAATAACATCTTTCTTGAAAGTTTTGTATAACTCAACTGGAATTGCCCTAAATGCCCACAGGATAGTCAACAAATCAATCATGGTATAGTAAATTCACACAATGGAATATTATACTGCAGTCAAAATGGATGAACTACAAGATGGCCACAAATAAAGATAAATCTCAGCAATATATTAAATGAAATAAGTAAGTATACAAAATACATTTTATAAAGGTGCAACAATTATTTTAAAATTTTTCATTCATTTTGTATATCAGATGCAAGACAAATATATTTTAAAAGGCAAAGGAGTGCTGTTGGTTATTCAGGAGGAATGAGAATGGGTTGATGATTTAAATACCTGCTTAAATACAGCTTTTTATCAAAATACTAGCTTTTGGGGACATAAGAGTGTTTTCATAGGTACATATTACATTTTTAAATAACTAACTAAATAAATAAATGAAAGTCACTTTGCGTGGATCAATGATAACTATGTGTCATAAGCCAAACAGCCAATAAATAGAGGGGAAAAAAGCAGAAGAGGGAGGAGGAGGAAAAAAGAGAGGAAGGGATAATGAAAGAATGAGGGAGGGAAATGAAAGTTAGAAATAATAAATCAAATAATGAACGTTAAAAAAATGGGGAAAATCCACATTAAAACTATGGAAGAGAAAGGGTATACTAAACAACAATTCTTTAACTTTTGTGTAACTCTGTGAATTAACTGAATGCTACTTAGCCTCGCTATTGTGCCCATGGAGAATATGAATCCTCCCTGGAGGTCAATGAACCCAGACAAACTAGGTCACATACAGAATTGCCTTTACCCAATTCTCTAAAGCAGCTTTTCTGCATATTTTTAGATTGTATATTAGTCAACCTTCTGTCTGTTATTTCCAGTTTATAAACCATAACTGTGTGGAATTAGAATCACATTACATTTTTAAGCCAAAAAGCTTAATTCTTTTTTTTTTTCACTTCGTACACTTTTTAAAGAGTAAAATCAGGCTGAAATTCACCTCTTCCCAGTTGACTCATTATTTCACTTCTTGCTAAGTTTTAAATTGTTCTTTCATCTTGGGTTATGCATGCCTTACTAATAATTTATTGTTTGAATAAGGTACAGTCTTTCCATGTATTTTACAATTAATATTATCTTAATATTCGCAGAATTACAGTGAGTCAATCAACTACACAGGGCTTTACAGGAACAGATGCCAAAGTGTCTAAAGAAATGAAAACAATATCAAACTAGGAGAGATCTACTCATCTCTGACAATAATTTATGGATTTAACTTAAAAAGATAGCAGATAATTTATTTATAATGGACCTGATTTTCTGTAATTACATGAACTGCCAATGAATATTAGGCCACTGTGATAAATGTGAATTGTCTATGTTACTATGGTGATTTGAGGTGTTTCTATTCTACACAGCATGCATAACAATGTGGAGAATAAAGACATAGTGAAATATATTTTTTAATTGCCATCAATTAAAAAACAAAGCATGGTCTGACTTTAGCATAATCCTTTCAGAAGCTTGCCTATCAAACTGATGAAAACAATAATTATTAATTAATATATTTTCTTTTCAAATGTATCTAAAACATTTACAAAAATACTATTTTCTGCCAAAATGAAATGCTGACTGACAATCAGGATTTTGAAATCTTAGTTCATATTCTCTGACCATTGTGATAAAACACAAAATTCTTAACAAAAGCCTTAAAAGATTAAAAAGTTAAAACAACACCAAGTAGGGAAAAAACAATAGCCTCCAAAGATTTAGAACAAGAAACTAAGCATTTATTTTATTTAATTAGTCAAAGAAAAAAAAACATTAAAATCATAGAGTACTATTTCAGAGATAACAATATATTAAAACACCTAAAGAATGTGACCAAAGCTGTCACCAGAGGAAAATTTAGAGAATTAAAAGTTTTATTGACCAGGAAGAAATTGAATCCCTGAATAGACCAATAACAAGTCTGAAATTGAGGCAGTAATAAATAGCCTACCAATCACAAAAAGTCCAGGACCATACAGATTAGCAACTGAATTCTACCAGAGGTACAAAGAAGAGCTGGTACCACTCCTTCTGACACTATCCCAAAAAATTGAAAAGGAGAGACTCCTCACTAAGTCATTAAATGAGGTCAGCATCTTCCTAATACCAAAACCTAGCAGAGACACAACAACAACAAAAAACTTCAGGCCAATATCCTTGATGAACATCAATGGAAAAACACTCAACAAAATACTAGCAAACCAAATCCAGCAGCACACCAAAAAGCTTATCCAGGATGATCAAGTAGACTTCATCCCCAAGATGCTTTGGTTCAACATATACAAGTCAACAAATGTGATTCATCATGTACACAGAACTAAAGACAAAAATCATATGATTATCTCAATGGATGCAGAAAAGGTATTTGATAAAATTCAACATCCTTTATGTTAAAAACTCTCAATAAACTAGGTATTGAAGGAATATACCTCAAAAAATTAAGACCTGTAGACTACAAACTCACACAGTCAATATCATATTGAATGGGCAAAAGCTGAAAGCATTACCCTTGAATACTGGCACAAGACAAGGATGCCCTCTCTTACCATTCCTACTCCACACAGTATTAGAAGTTCTGGCCAGGGCAATCAGGCAAAAGAAAAAAAAAAAAAGGTATTCAAATAGGAAGAGATGAAGTCAAATTATCTTTGTTTGCAGATGACATGATCCTATATCTAGTATAGAAAACCCCATAATCTCTAAAAGATTCTTATGTTGATAAACCACTTCTGCAAAGTCTCAGGATATAAAATGGATGTGCAAAAATCACTAGCATTTCTATACACCAGCAGGCAAGCCAAGAGCCAAATCATGAATGAACTCCCTTTCACAACTGCCACAAAAATAATAAAATACCTAGGAATATAGCTAACTAGGGAAGTGAAGGACCTCTTCAAGGAGAACTACAAACCACTGCCCAAAGAAATTAGAGATGACACAAACAAATGGAAACTCATTTCATGCTCATGGATAGGAAGAAACAGTATCACAAAAATGGCCATACTGCCCAAAGCAATTTATAGATTCAATGCTATTCCATTAAACTATCAATGATACTCTTCACAGAATTAGAAAAAAAAACTATTTTAAAATTGATATTAAAAACAAAAAAGAGCTCACATAGCAAAGACAATCATAAGAAAAAGGAACAAAGCTAGAGGCATCATGCTACCTGACTTCAAACTATACTACAAGGCTACAGTAGCCAAAACAGCATGGCACTGGTACAAAAAATAGGTGCATAGACCAATATAACAGAATAGAGACTCAGAAATAAAACCTCACATTTACAACCACCTGATCTTCGACAAATCTGACAAAAACAAGCAATGGTAGTAGGACTTCTGATTTAACAAATGGTGCTGGGAGAACTGGCTAGCCATATGCAAAAAATTGAAACTGGATCCCTTTTCTTACACCTTATACAAAAATTAACTCAAGATGGATTAAAGACTTATATGTAAAACCCAAAACTATAAAACCCTAGAAGAAAATCTAGGCAATACCATTCAGGACATAGGCATGGGCAAAGATTTTATGATGAAATCACCAAAAACAATTGCATCAAAAGGAAAAATTGACAAATTGGATCTAATTATACTAAAGAGCTTCTGCACAGCAAACAAAACTATCATCAGAGCAAGCAGACAACCCACAGAATGGGAGAAAATGTTTGCAATCTATCCATCTGACAAAGGTCTGATGGCCAGAATCTACAAGAAACTTAAGAAAATTTATAAGAAAAAACAAATAAGCCCATTAAAAAGTGGGCAAAGAATAGAAACAGACTCTTCTCGAAAAAAGACGTGTGCAGCCAACACACATATGAAAGAAAGCTCAACATCACTGATCATTAGAGAAATGCAAATCAAAACCACAAGGAGATACCATCTCATGCCAGTCAGAATGATGATCATTAAAAAGTCAAGAAATAACAGATGCCTGTGAGGTTGTGGAGGAATAGGAACACTTGTACACTGTTGGTGGGAATGTAAATTAATTCACCCACTGTGGAAGACAGTTTGGTGATTCCTCAAAGATTTAAAACCAAAAATACCATTTGACCCAGCAATCCCATTACTCAGTATATGCCCAAAGGAATATAAATCATTCTGTTTTAAAGATACATACGTACATATGTTCATTGCAACACAATTCACAGTAACAAAGTCATGGAATCCACCTAAATACCCATCACTAATAGGCTGGATAAAGCAAACGTGGCACATATACACCATGGAATACTACGCAGCCATAAAACGGAAAGGATAATGTCCTTTGCAGGGACATGGATGGAGCTGGAAGCCATTATCCTCAACAAACTAACGCAGGAACAGAATATCAAATACTGCATGTTCTTACTTATAGGTAGAAGCTGAATGATGGGAACCTATGGAGACATGGGGGAACAACACACACTGGGGCCTGTCAGATGATAGAGGATAGGAGGAGGGAGAGCATGATATAGATACATATTTTTTCAAGTTAAGCACCCAAATTAAATTATTTTTGTTAGTAAAATGTAAACTAAACTAAACTTTTCTCTTATTTTATTTCCTGTAATAATCATTTTATTTTTGTTAAAAAGACATTAAAAATCTTTTATTTAAATATTGAAAAGATGGAAGACCTGAAAGAATAAAATAAGAAAAGGTATATTTTGGTAAACAATACACATTGTATCAATGGCTAATATATGCAAATTTTAGCAGATAGAAGTAGCTCTCAGAACCTGCTGACCACAGTGTTTTCCCACATAAAGTTGAGAAGAAATGTGGAAGAGCCTAGTTCCATTACTCTGGTTCTGTAAAAAATAAACAAACAAACAAATTACAGTTCACCAATGAGTCCAGTTCAAGTTGGCCAGACTTGAACTGAGAAGATCCCCAATAATATTCAGGTAGTTTTGTCTGAAAGATGTTAGTACCAGAAAATAAAAAGGAAATGTGTGTGTTCAACAATTGATGGGCACTAGCATCAATGCTCCTGAAGATATTGATATTATTCACCCTTGGTCTGTGTATATAGATATAAGCTACTTGGAGCACTTGGAGAACAAAATCTTTTTGATTAAAATGAAAACAATTGTTGTACTAAAACAAATGATTGAAACAGTTTTTATGACACTGATATTCTCATATCATTGAATCTTAAATGTTGAAGACCTTTAAATAATTAAAAACATATCTGTCTTTTTGAAAAGCATAAGGAATTAAATCCATATCCAAAAATACAGCTTGTGCATGCTAAAATAACCTCTTCCACTTAATAACTATTTGGTACACAGAGTGTTCATATTAATCAAGAATTTAAGTCTCTATTTTATAATTAATTCGGTTTAGTTTTAATGCTAATTAAAAGAGAGCACTCTCATATTTTTAGTATATCACAAGTATATGAAAGAATGCCTATTTTATCTTAAAACAGCTATGCTTTCAATGTAATTTTATAGATTTTATTAGTATATTAGTTATAGTTTACAGAAGAAGGCTACATAGAATTAAGTTTAAATTAGGAATAAATTTCTTGGCTTCATTTAAAAGGAGAAGGAGGTTATTACTCATGATCATTAGAGGAAATATCCTATTGCCGTTTTAAAGTTCTTTTATATGGAAACACACTGAATTTAAAAAAAAATGAAGGAATTAAGATTGATTAGAAGTGTTTTAAAGTGGCTTTTAGATGTATCTGCAAAAATAAAAAGTCAGTTCTACCCCAGGCCATCATCAGTTGTCTTGTTAAGTGGCCCTAGCATTCCCATATTGAAGTCCTGCATTTATGCAGTGCCGCATAAAATAAGTCATGGGGAAGATCTGACCCCACCTTGTGAATTTCTCTGGGCTTTGCCGTATTTCCCCTTCTCATTCATCAACTGAATGGGTTTCCTGACCCCACAGGCAAGAGAAACTTGGTTTCTCATTTTCCTTGTTTCCTTTGCATTGCAAAACTCAGCTCGAGACTATTCAATCTCAATGTTATCTTAAACTCCTATAGTATCTGGGGTTTGCTCAGATTTGCTACTGGCTGCAAGCTCAAAATTGGCGTACCAGAGCACTTTCTAACATAGTCCAGTCTTCTAACACACCTAGAAACACACCCCTGCTGGCCTTCTCCCCCTGGCCTTCCTGCCTTCTTTCTTCCCCCTACCTTTCAGGGGGATTGTACATTTTCATCACGTCAACTGAAATCATTACTAATATCAAATGTTTATTGAGTCCTTATTTGCAGACATTATGAGTACGTGGAAATATAAGTCTAGACTTTACTTAAGACAATAGCTGAGATTTTAGTGATTTCATCTCCAAAGCAGCGATGTTAATGTCTACTTTTAACGATAAAATGTTAAATAATCTCCATGAGGGTCATGACTAGACAACCATCCAAAGAGTGAATGTCACCCACATCATAGACTGGGCTAGAGAATTAAACGATAAAACATTTTAAAAAGTGCTATGTTGTCAATAATTGTTACAGTCTCCCTCCCTCAGTGCCAAGTCTACGAAAGTAGAATAAGTCAAAAATTTTGTTCAGCCAACAACTAATTAATTCAAAAAGCTAATTTTATCTTTCCTTGCCCATTGATTTGATCGAGTATATAAAAAATAAACAAGTTGACATTTCATTTTTGTCAACATGAATTCCCATTTGAAAAGAGTTAATGCCTTATAGCTATTTATGCTCATACTGGTGACTAATATCAACTTTCTGCATTTCCCTCTATACTTGGCTAATTGAAAAATTGATCAACTGAATCCAACTAACTCTAAAAATATATATTAATTAAGAACATTAAACTCATACTTTGAGTATTGCTGCCTTCTGTTGAAGTCTAAGTTTATAGAGTTTTAATGCAGTTATTTGTTCCTGAGAATAAAATTAAAATTTGGGTACATCACAAAATGTATTCTTTCAGAAATATAATTTTTACACTACATACTCTGAGGAGATTTTTTTTTTAATTTCTGTTATGAGTCTCATATTTTTGAACTACCTCCCCCTAAGAACTCTGGTACATTACTGGAATTAGCATGGGTAGGCAAAATTGCCTACCCCAATGCATAACACAGGTGGTATACCTGTTCTTTACCTTACTTGGGAGAGGAAACCTGATCCCTTGCTTTGTGCTGGCTGCCACTCAGATCACAGACACGCTTGTTAAAGGACTATAATGTGCTGCAGCTCAACCATGAGTTTATGATGAGATAATAAATTTACCACTTTATTGAAACAATATTAGATTTCCTAAATACACACAAGCATTTACACATCATAAATTTACCACTGAAACCACAAACATTCTTCTACTAGAAAGTTGATATTACAGGTAAATGGAGCAGGCATTCCACATATATGTATTTTTTCAATTCATAAGGGAATATTTTACACATTCCAAAATGTCTGAAAATAAAAATATTCTTTGGAATTTTTATGAAGCTATATTTTTCTTCCTTTGAAACTGCTAAATGCTTTATGCATTCTGATTTAAATGCCTTTTGGAATTGGGCTTTCTGAAGTTTATAGAAGCATTTAGCTTTATGACTAAAAATCTCTCAGAAACTTATATAAAATATATGTTCGTATTTTTAAATTATAAGAACAGCATAGGAGAATAGTGTATATAATATGTAAAGTTTTTCCTTGGGGTCCAGAGAGGCTTGGTTCCTGGACCTCCCATGGATACCAAAATCCAAGGACACTCAAGTTCCTGATATAAAATGGCATATAACCTATGTACATCCTCCTGTATACTTTAACTCTAAATTACTTTTACCTAATACAAGGTAAATATTATGTAAATAGCTGTTACATTGTATTGTATAGGGAATAATGACAACAAAAATGTCTATACATGTTCAACACAAAGGCAATTTTGTAAAAAATATTTTCCATCCATGGTTTTTTGAATCTACAGATGAAGAATCCATGGATACAGAAGATCAACGATACAAAAGAAGATTCTGCAAGCCCCTTTTACTGAAGGAAAAACAAAATCAGAAACCACACTTCTAGTTTTTTTTTTTTTCTGTCAACTGAAAGCTTGTAGAAATTCATCTAAGTCTATAAGTTATCTCATTAGTTAATTTGTTCTTATACCCTAACTAAATTCAAACACAAAATGGGAATTTTAAAAAAAATAACAAATGTGCAATAATTGAAAGTGCCTTTAGTAAACTAGATGCCTTGTGACATTTTTATCTTTCAATAATATATAACTTATCTATATTTATTTAGGTTCATTTTTCATTTTATTTAATTTTGTTGCATGAATTTCTAAAGTTCTTCATCATCTCAATAGCAATGATGTTATTAAGATAGCTATGCCACATTTAAGGATAATTTGCAATGTTACCTTATAAAAACAAATGATCAAATTATCTCATTGGAGAGGAGGAAAAAAATAACACTTTATTGGCCCACTATCAAGTTCATTGTTTGTATATCAACAAAAGAAAACTATTACCTGAGGTCCAATATCCAATTAAAAATGCTAGCATGCATGTGAAAATGCATTATCCTGTAGAGAATAATTAATTTAAAGCTCGAAGGAGTCATGATACCAAAAAGTTTACTGGTGATATTTTATTGTGGTTTATGGAAAGAATAGAAAGACTGATTACATTGTGTTCCATCTTCTCTACACACTAGATCTCCCCTCCAAAATTCTTTCCCAGAGTAACATGTTAGTTTACTCACTGACCTTGTCCGTGCTCAGGTAGGTGAGGCATGCAGCTTTCTCTATCAGTGCATATGTATGTACAACACAGAAAATATAAAGATGGGTATGTATTGGCTTAATAAGTGAATTTTAAAACCACTTGGAAGACTTAAGATTATAGAAGTCATGCTTCTACCTCTCAAATAAGAGAGAATATTGGTCCTCTTAAAGTAGCCTCTGTGGAGTTACCCTGAAGCATGAGAATGTCAACTCAAATACTGTTGGCTAGGATTTTCCATAATTATAATGAACTCATATTTACAGCAGTAGCAACACAGTCCTGGAGAGGCCAAACATTTCCCATTTCCTGTGTTTTTCACATTGGGATGTTAGTTCCCAGTTGCTGGAGAGTGTGGTTTATCTTCTTGAGAAAAAAACACACTTTGAATTGAAAATCTATTTTTGAAATCGTCATAAAATTTGGGTGCAAGGGAAGGATATGGTAGGCAAAAAAAGAAAAGAAAAGAAAACCGTATTTCTTTAAGTATACAGAATCATATAAACAAAAATGACTATGGAACAAAAATACGGACTCTTGTTCTGGAGATGAGTAGTGGTGATGGTTGTTCAACAATGTGAATGCACTTAACATCACCAAGCTCAAAAATAATTAAAATGGCATATTTGTTATATATATTTTACTGTAATTAAAAAATAAAGAAGTTAAATAAATAAATAAATAAGTAAGTAATGGTTCTGGACATCTCCAGATAACAACCCAAAAGCAAATACAAAAATGGCTTAGACGTTGTTGCTCTGTTGAAAAATACTTATTCCTCCTTGCACAAAATATTACAGTGTAGAACATTAATGTCTCCCTGAAACATGTGGCTAGGAAAGAAGTATTAGCCTGTTGTGTAGGCCAAATTTAATTTGAGTAATTATGTTCTCGCTACCTCAAAGTCCCTTGAAGTTTCTCATAATCTGTGTCCCTTTTGTGCTTAATCTGTTTACAGCAGTCTGTGGCCTTTCGAGTGATCATGACCATCTGCCCCTAAGGTAGCTGCATTTCAGCAGAAGGGATCATGATTTCTGTATTTTTGAAGTGCCCAACATGAACAATTATTCCCCTGAAGGTAGATGATACAAATATATATGAGATCACCTGTGAAAGAAATGAAAAATCTTCACAAAAATAGGTCATTGTTAGTAGTGATAATATAATCTCCCATTCCTCCTATCTCCTGAAGTTTGTTTAAACCGACACTTTTTCATGATGAAAGTATATTTTGAAAAAAAATAAAAATAATATACCATACCATACTTTTCTGTAACATGGGCGTGATATCATTTTTTTAAATAAGATACATTTATATTTTTAAAATAAACTTTTATCAGGTGCTAAAATATATTTTTTGTTTAGTTTTATAAACTGGGTTGCCTAAATACCACTGATTAATTTTAATAACACTTTTCCTTTCCCTTATTATGTTTCTAGAAAGAACCAGCTCTATCCCACAAAAAGAAGGAAGCATCTTGTATTATACAGAAGCCTCCAGATATCTTCCTACTGCTCTGACACAAGGCAGATAAATTCCTACTATTAGTATAACTATTTGGATTGACAGAAGATTATACATAAAATGCAAAAGAATTATCTGGGAAGTTAACCCACTAATTTGTTCATATATTAGCACAGACAACTTTATCTGTTAATTAACTCAGTGCAGGATTCTGATGGGGTGGGGCATATAGACAAGTAGGTTTATTTAGAAAGGCAGCCTAGACTATTGGAAAGGGGTGCTGGGTGGACATGTATTGCAGGTCAGCCAGAAGTCACTAGAGAATGGAATGGAGCACCATAGAGAGGGCCAGCAGGGTAAAAAGCAATTGTCAAGTATAAATCACTAGGATGTGCCTACGGTAACATTTGCCTGTTCCGTAACTTATTCTATCTTGCTTCTTAGGTGTATTTATAGGTGCTAGGGCACTACAGAACAAGTCAGAAACATCCCAGTCTAGACACCCTGGAGCCACTCATTATTTCCCTGATTATAGTGTACCAGGTTCTTCACCAAGTAATTTCTGTAAGTTGTCCCATGTATCTTTCCTTTGACTGTGGGCCTTGTAAACTTACCTAACACAAGCTTTCTTGTGGTCTCTGTGGTTCCCCGTTGACCAGAGTGATGGCTCTGAGGCATCAGTTGAATCATATTGCTAAAAAAAAACCTCTGAGGCTTCCTGGCTATCAATACAATATAGGTCAGTCATGTTTCACTGGCCTTCTGGGCATCCCCACTGCCACTTGTGTACTCTACTTTGGCCTCATGGCATTTTCCACCTCACGTGCCACTGAATCTCACCACACAATCTACTCTAGCAACATGGTCCACTCGAGATACATGCTGGCTTCCCCAGGGACATCCACTCTCCCAGAATTGCTCAAGCACTTCAAACAACTTAAAATACGTATCTGTCTTTTCTTCTGCTATGAAACTCTGAATCTTCTTTCAAGTGCTTGTCCAGATGCCACCTCCTTGGCATGCTCTTTTCCTGCCATTCGGAAGTAACTGTAACACTTTGTTTGCATCTCTCTTTAGGGCATCTATTTTATTTTGCATGAAAGTGCATCTACTGACCGCATAGTACATACGAGACCGTAAACTGTAAAAGGTAAGGCTGTATCCTCCCATCCCATGGCATAGTGCCTTACCCAAAGCAGAAGCTTAACAACCATTTATTAAATTTATTTCCAGCAGTGTGGGATCCAAAGGCCCAAAGGGAAGTAATTTGAAAGTGCAAAGGGGCAAATAGAAGAGACGTGAAGACAATTCCATAGGCTTATCTCTCGGCTTCTTTGTACCTTTCATGATAGTTTTCTGAATTTTCACTCTCATTACATTAGTAGGGGTCATAACACTGCTGGCAGCCAGTCTCCAGTAGGACTAGCTCATTCTGGAGTCACAGCCAAGCAAGAGGAGGCAACATTGGGACATTTCTTCCCCACAAGTCTAGGAAGGCTATTGTTTCAAAAAGCAAAAAGTGAAATTACACTAAAGTAGCATGACAAAGGTTAAAATGGGGGACAATATTGGGATTAATACTGATCACGATTAAATGAATAATACCTAGATTTTCATCAGCCAATTCTGACAGTAATAACTTTGTGTTCGGCAGACTCAGAAGCTGTGGTGTGAATGAGACCGACAACTAAGCACTCTCTGGTTGGATGATGTGAAGAATCATTAACCACATCTTGCTGAAGAATATTACAGGTTATAAAAATGTCATCTAGACCATGCAGACAAGCCCATCTGTATTTAAGGCTGAATTCCTTTGAAATAAAAGCACTCCATGTGGTTCAAATGGGTCTGTGATTTCCAGTGTCAGAAAACTATTAACACATAACCAAAACACACAGACCATAATAGTGTAGTTGAAGGAATGTGAGATATGAAATCTTTCCAATAGTCTCACTTAGAGTCTAACTCATCAAAAGAGTACATTTTACACATAAAGAAAAAAGAGAATGTTTTAATAATTTCATAACATAGCAATATAATTAATCAGAGCCTATGACAGCCTTTAGTGCAATTAATGGCCGGAGTTCTAGTTTATGAGACGTTAAGAAGGAGAAGTCAAGATGTTTATGACTGTCATTGGATACCATATGCCATGTGTGGGAGAGACGGAGGTGGAGTGTTTTATGAGAATAAACTAGAATAACTAAGGATAAAATATTATTTCAAACTGAGAGAAAACAAAGCTAGTATATTTTGTAGAATAATATCAATGAGCTAGATTGATGGTTGAGAGGAAATCAACTACTTTAATACCGATGCATATTGATTTATATATAAAAGTATGCATTTATATTACCAATCTCTCTCTGTCAGTATGGACAAAGAAGAATATATATTAGGGTGGGTGCACATATATTTTCTGCAGTTTTTGAGCCTAGAGGAAATCAGGAGTAAAGCTATCTGATTGGATTTCTTGACAACATATGTCTACTCCCCTCCTTCCATCCCTGTCATTTTCTGAAACTAGAGTAGCTGTTCTGGACCATCCCTCCTACCCACTCTTCCTTCTTCCTTCCTCCTCTCTCCCCCTCTCCTGAATTCACACTCTATTTCAGGCATATACAGGTGGGAAAGCTCATGAGAAGAGCGGTCCCATCTGAATTATATTTTGCTACCCTTCTTGCCATATCAAACCCAAAATAACTGAAAGAACATACTGCTTGGTAATAAGTCATTAAAAAGTGAATTACCTCTAACCAAGAGGGTGTTTAATTCTCTAGTGTGAATCAACATATTCTACTTTTATTATCACTTTTTAAGAAAATTGGTATCAATGCACCATAAAATGTCATATCACCTGCTTTATACACTACTACGTTGGTCACTGACAAAAGACTGCATAGTTAACATCAGCTTATATTTCATTTTGAATCATATTCTTCAAGTGTTCTCTTAGCAATGGGAATACTTTACTTTTTAAGAGGTTCTCTAGTCTATATCTATTTACTTGCTCTTTGTCCCTGGTGAAACGATCTGTGACTATTCAATAAAATCTTTTAAACTGACCATCTACTGTTCTGAACCTAAAACAAAGAAAAAGTCTGCAAATCTGTGAGATAAATTTAAGTTGGCTTAAGCTCTAGTATAACATATATTTTTAGTGCAATAAAAAGAAAGTATGAGCAAGGGTTAGTGGCTTCAAGAAGCTTTCATTTATTTGGTAAGAAAGACACAAATACTATTAATCAAAATAAAGAAAAAAAATAGCACGTGACATGGAGTAAGCATGGTATAGAGTGGTCCTTGGGGGAGAAATAGCAAGATCATTTCTGCTGAGCACATGAGAAAGCTTCTTTGAGAAACTATTCACTGTTTTGTTCCAGCTACCATATGAAGAAGCCTTCTTAGATTATTCCATTTAATCCTTACATCCCTGATAAGTAGGGAGTTTTACTATTTTTTGATGAGAAAAATAAAGCTTAGAAAGACTCATTAATTTAGTAAAAAAAATTACCCACGGCCACTAATCCACAGGCCTCTTTCTACAGCACTACATGAGATCTTGCAGCAGAGACTGGAGGGTGGGTGGGATTTGGAAAGGTAAAATGGGCAAAGCAGGCAACACCAGCTGAGGCACAAAGGTATGAGGATCCAAAGCATATGTCTCTTGTGGCAAAATTGTTCTTTTTTTATCTGAAAAAAGAAATCTTCTCCACGTTTTAACCTCCTGTCTTCTGGTTATACCTCATTGGCAAGACTGTTATGGGGGCTCCTCTAACTAGAACTTGGGCGGGCACATTGCTATCCCAAAGTAAACTAGATTGCATTCAGTCATACAAAATGAGGAGATATTAGGTAGGCACTAGCATCGTCTGTCATAAAGGGTCAGCCACATAGGAAGCACTGAATAAATGGTAGCCCTTTATTATTGTTACTGTATCTCATTAGTCTAAAGAACACATTTCCTACACACAAATATTTCTTAATAAGTATCTATTTTACAGTGGTTGCGAGGAGCACGTTGCACAACTCGGCTTTGTGCTGGAGGTATCTGATGCTCATCCCTGCGTCACTTTCACTGGAAGCACCACACGTGATTGGACTTTACATTTTTATTTCTAATTGTGATTTAAAATGTCATCAAAAAAGATGATGCTGTAGGCCAGGCACAGTGGCTCCTGCCTGTAATCCCAGCACTTTGGGAGGCTGAGACGGGCGGATCACGAGGTTAGGAGATCGAGACCATCCTGGCTAACACGGGGAAACCCTGTCTCTACTA
>NW_012116555.1:3155830-3217565 GCF_000951035.1 Colobus angolensis palliatus
GGAGGCTGAGACGGGCGGATCACGAGGTTAGGAGATCGAGACCATCCTGGCTAACACGGGGAAACCCTGTCTCTACTAAAAATACAAAAAAAATTAGCCTGGCATGGCGGTGGGCGTCTGTGGTCCCAGCTACTCGGGAGGCTGAGGCAGGAGAATGGCGTGAACCCAGGAGGTGGAGCTTGCAGTGAGACGAGATCGCACCACTGCACTCCAGCCTGGGCGACAGAGCGAGACTCCCTTTCAAAAAAAAAAAAAAAAGATGATGCTGTAATACAACATTCAAGCAAAGGATTGTTATACCAAATGTGATGGAGATAGACTTGAAGAAAGCATATTTTCTTTAAGAGGTGGTGTTGCTAGTGATCAAAAACACATTTGCTGGAATCAAAAGCTTTTGATCTAGTTCTACCACTCAAGAGCCATGTGACTCTGGGGAAGTTACTTTCTCTCCTGTGGCTTATCTGTAAAATGGGGGTGACAATAGGGTAAGTGTAAGGATTACATGAGTTAATATTAATGAGTGCCAAGAATTCTGTTTGGCACATAGGAAGTGCTCAATAAATGTTAACTATCATTATTATTCATATTGTTAGAAGCAGGCCAGGTGCAGTGGCTCAAGCCTATAATCCCAGCATGTTGGGAGGGTGAGGAGGGCGGATTGTTTGAGCATAGGAGTTTGAGACCAGCCTGGGGAACATGGCAAGATCTGTCTCTACTAAAAATACAAAAAAATAGCTGGGCGTGGTGGTGCATGCCTGTGGTCCCAGCTACTTGGGAGGCTGAGGTAGGAGGATCACTTGAGCCCGGTGGGGCAGAAGTTTCTGTGAGCTGAGATTGTGCCACTGCACCCCAGCCTGGGTGACAGAGTGAGAACTTGTCTTAAATACGTGTATATATATATATGTATAGATAGATAGATAGACGATATATACAGATATATAGATAGACAATATGTATAGATAGATAGTTTGAAGTAATGAATCACTGTAGGTAAAAAAAAATGTGTATTATGTTATAAGTTCAACATCAAGTGGTTTCCAATTTTTAAGAAAGTATACACATATAATTAAAACCTTGTGTATATTTATATGTGTGTATATATCCATGTATATGTACAGTTATTAAATTTAAAAATCACCTAATACACATGCAAAAGGATAATTAAAAGCAACGGAATTTGTCAAATATCTTGGAATATCATAGGATTTTAAAAATTACAAGAAGTTCCAGAGATCCACTGTGTTTACAGACTAAAACTCAATTACTTTCGAAAGCTTCCAGCTGATGTTGAAGAAAAGCTGTTTAATATCCAGGAGTATCTACTTCTATTATGGAAAATTTAAAACCGGAAATTCAACAAAATAGGAAATGCCAACAAAATCTGGTATTCTTCCCTGTGCTTCAACATTATTCTGTCAAAGCTAAGGCAAGTGAAGAGGTCAAGATCAGAAGCACAGACTTTGGAAAGTCGCTCAACACAGGGTCACCAAAGGTCGTGCAGAATGCACAGACTGTATATGTTGAAGGTTTAGACTCAACTTCTGATCATGATACAGAAGAGTCTAGTCAAATGAAATCATTTGAATAAATGTATGAAAAAGTGGGTTTAGTTAAAAGGAAATCATGTACATTTAATGCAGCGTTTCGTCTTTTGCAGAAATATGCTTCTCAAGTCAATGGTGAATCTTACATTAGGTGGCATCTTGGAACAATGTTGCAATTCCAGAATTTGCCCTTCAGTTCTACCTGTGAATGAATCAGTCCAAACTGTATTTGTAGAATGAAGTTTAACATTAAAATATATCGTATTTTCAAATGTAAATGTAAAGTTTGAATCATAAATGCCTCATGTCAACAGCAGCCTCATACTTTACTCATAAATATTCCCTCTTTCATTATAATTTGGTTGAGTTTTTGAAAGGAATGTAGACAAAGTGTGAGAACTCACATCACCCCTTGGCTTTTCTGCTGTAAGATCTAATTTTCAAGGTTAAATATGTCTGATGCCACGACCATATGGCAGTGTTTTCCATGGACAGAAATGATACATCCCCAAGGACGGAAGTGATACTGCAAAAGAGGATGGTTTTCCTCCGATTGAAAATTAGTCTAGTCAATCAAAATCTCATGAAAACATTGGCTAGTTTTCTGTGTATAGCTTGCACTTCACTTCCCAGACTATTGCCTAAATCTTCCCTATTCTGGAAGACCATATATACAGTGCAAGTATTATATGATATAACCAATTTCCAAATGCTTTCTAACTCCCACAGTGGGGAAAGAACAACTGGCAACACAGTGAATTATTTTAGTTTAATAGTTGGTTATCAAGACAAATAACTGGATGTTGTCTGCAGTGACAGCCATGACCAGGGTCCAGGGAACCACACTCAGAAAAGGTCATAATAGATAATCATTTTCCCAAAAGGAAGAATTATTCTGTGAGGATACTAATGTCTCCCTGTTCTGAGTTCTGTTCAGTCTACAGTCCATTCTCCATTCTCCCTGTGCTATTGAAACTACCTTTGCAAAATTATGATAGCAAGAGAAGTCTGACAGGGTTGATGCCATCTGACTTCTGACCTCTGAGCTGTCCTTGGTCATTCCTGGGCATAGGCCAAGCTAACTTTTGAAGGAATTTAGTTTATAGCTTAACTTGAAAGCTAGGATGACATTAGTCTCCCCTTAAAACTAACGCCTTCCTTGCTCAGAGACCAAAAACCACCTTTGTTAGACTAATAAAAGGCCACAAGAATAGGCTGATGGGAGGAACCTGAACTCTGCTGAGATGTAGGCATAGTTTCTCTAATCTCTTACTGCTCAGGGGTCTTGTGGCCAGAGGTCACAAGATCTTTGACTTCTCCAATTGCTCCTATAGATAACATCATTATTGTAGAACCTAAGATTGGTTTTTGAGTACTTTTTCAGATGAATCCCACCGAAACTTGTGACTCATCACTCAATTGGTCCCGTGGCCCCACCCAGAGGAAGACTCAGCACACCAGGGCCGTTTTCCACACCCCTATGATTTTATTCCCAACCAATCAACAGCATCAATTCCCTAACCCCCTACCCACCAAACAGTCCATAAAAACCCTAGCCTCCAAGCTGTTAGGGAGAATTGATTTGAGTGACAGCTCCAGTTCTCCCACGTGGGCTGAACTCATGTCAATTAAATTCTATACTGCAACAGCACCACCTCAATTGATTAATTTTGTCTATGCAGTGAACAGGAAGAACTCATTGAGTGACCACATTACAACTTTAATATGTTTTCCTGGTGAGGGAAAGAGAAATGGCTTGTCTGATTAGTACTAAGTGGTACTTCAACTTCATGATCATTAATATTCAAGACTTCAACACTGCCTGGAAATCTCACTAGATTTCTTAGCCATCTGGCTCTCTCTCACTGGGCTCAACAAATATTGCCCCTCTTCTGTCTCCTACTAAATCTCAGTTTCCATTTTCCTGTTGCCTCAGCTGATGATCTTACCCTATATTTTACCAGGGAAAATAGAAGTCATACACCATAGCCCCTACTTTTATTCCACAACTGAATTTTCAAGGTCTTTTACTCACCCCCTCCCTCTCTGTCTCTACAGCTGAAGTAGAGATAAAATGTTACATTAAGGCTCAATCCCACTGCACCCTGGCCATCATCCCTCCACATGCCCAGGAGCCTCTATTCACAGGTTATTTTGTCTTACTGCTTTCTTAACCTCTTCTTCCCTGCCAAGACTTAACCTATCTGCTTTCAAAGGCACATTGCTTTACTTTAGGATTAAAGGAAGAAGTGTCTTCAGGGTGAAAGAGAGAGAAGAAGAAAGGAAAGAGGAAAGGAGGGAAGGAGGGAAGGAGGAAAGGAGGGAAAGAGGGAAGGAGGGAAGGAAGGGAAGGGAAGGGAATGGAAGGGAAGAGGGGAGGGAGGGAAGGAAGGAAGTTCCTTTGATACTCTGATCCTTCTTCAGCTACCACCAGATCTTTCTACTTTTCTTTTCAGCCAAAGGTCTCAAAAAAGTTACCTAAAAGGCTATCTCCACTCATTAACCCCTCTTCCTTCACTCTTCATTTCTCTTTAATTTCCTCCCTCTATCAACATTGAAGCTTCCATTTCAAAGGCTACAGATTGTGTCCATGTTGCCAAACCAGGAGACACTTGTCAGTTCTTCCTGGCCACAGCCTCTCAGCTGTGTAATACCACCCACATGCTTAAGAGAAGGAGTTCTGCAGGCTGAAGTAAGTTTGAATCAAAGGCCCACCACATACTGGATTCATCTATAAACTTTAATCTTCCTCATCTATAAAATGAGGATAGCAATTATTTTCCTCCACTGGTTTTTTTGTAGTGATTAAATGATATATTCCATGTAAAGTGCTTAATCTTCTACTTGGCACATAGTAAAGATTCTATAGTTGTGTTTTTATAGCTGGTAATACTATTGGTGTCATTCTTCTGTAATTGTTCTCTTGTGTTGCATTTCATTAAACAACACTTGCCAGAGGAAGAGAGATGGTTGTCCCATTTCCTGCATATAATGGCCAGGGCTGGTGCTATATTTACTACAAGCCATCATGATTTTGCCCAGGGGTGGCAGCAATGTTGTTTTTCTCAGATGACTTTTAGGTGGTGATTCTAGGGCTTTGTTCCCAGTGGGTCATCATGGAAAGTCTGCAAACTTCCCAATATCTTTTAATAAATCTCTTTTTCTTTTAGGAACCAAGCACAGTGGTGCATGCTTGTAGTCCCGGCTACTCAGGAGGCTGAGGTGGGAAGCTTGCTTGAGCCCAGTAGCTTAAGGCCAGTCTACACAACACAGCAAGACCCCCCTAAATCAACAAATGTATAAGCACATTTATTGTGAGGATTTCAGGGGGGTTCTTGCTCTCTACATAAATAGATAGATAGATAGAGATATAAATGTATAGATAGATATAAATATATATAGATATAAACCTATACATATATACACACTTATAGATATATATCTTATGGGTTGAATTTGCCACATTTGGCTTTTATTACCTGCAACGAAAAATTCTAGTCAAATATCTAACTCAGCCTATTCCCTTATTCAAATTTCAGATTCATATATTCAGCTATGCCCCGACCGTCCAACTCAGATAGTTCATAGTCATCTCAAATTAAACACATGCAGAAATGAACTACTGAGCTCCCTCTCCTCCATTCCAAACCACTTGCATCTTAGCATATGGCAACACCATCCAGAGGTGCTTACATGAAGAATCTGGAGCCATCATTGAAAGCTCTCTCTTTAAACATTTTCCAAGTAGTCGGTTTTGCCTCAAAATACACTTCAAATTTGTCGACTCATTTCTATCTGCATTTGTTACCACCCTAAGTTGAATCACCATTATCTCACAAATGCACCAAAACATCTGCTTGTAAAATGTCTCACCCTTTTCCATGTTGTTCTCTTCCAATGCATTTTCTTCATAGCAAAGTAAATTTCTAGAAACAAAATCATGTAATTACCTTAATCAAAATTCTTCAATGGTGTGCCATTGTACATTGGAAGAAATCCAAAGTCCTTACTATCACTTCCAAAACAATGAACAATTTAGATTCTGGCTAGCTCCTTAGCTGCATCGTATGCACCATCCCACATTTAATTCTCCAGGATCCTACCTCATTTCACCTCCTTGAAACAGATAGGTTTTTCTGTTTTGGGACCTTTACACAAGCCATTTACTCTGCCAGGAAGGTGCTGCCCACCTAATGTGACCTCATTCTAAACTTCAGAGAGACCTTTTTATCCTGTCAGTGTCAGCAAAGAGTCCTTATTACACTCTCAAGCCATCCCCTATATACCTATCACAGTTCCCAGAAATCACTGATTTTTAATGTGATTGTTTATTATCTATTCTCCCTATCTGATTTTCATTAAAACTGTCTTTTTAATAAAAATCTTCCGATTTTCATAAAAAATCACAATTGGTCTATTTTATCTATCTCTAGTATTTTATGCCTAATGCAGTGCCAGGTACACAGAGTTGTTGTTCAAAAATATCTGTCCAATGTTTGAATAAATCACTGTCAATCACAATACCCATGATTCCTCTGTGGTCTGTAGTGCTTCCTTTGTGTGGTGTCTGTCATGGCTCTAAAGAGAAGGGTAAGAATAATATAACTGTCTAACAGGACAGATTCATTAGCTGAGATCCAAAACCAGAGGCCAAATCTGGCTAATTTCTCAGATGACTAGATGCATTTATGCTTCTGGATCAGTCATAACATTTTCTGGTAGATACCAACAAGTTGGTATTTAAAAACCAAACACACACATAATCTCAAACATACACATAAACTCAAACAGAAAAATTTACTATGATTTAAATGATACCTTTAAATTAACAAATGCTGAATAACGACACTGATATTAAGACCTATTTATTAGAGCAATATAATTCTTAGATGAAGAATATAGGGAAACACCATATCCCCACCATATTTACTGGAGTAGTTATCTTTACTTCTGTGGCATCCCTATAGGGATGATATAATTTGGAGATTTCATTCGCCAGTCATTTAAGAAATGGCTGTGGGAAGACAGTCTCATGATCATAGATAGACTCACTTTTTAGAAGCTATATTAGCTTAGTGCATTTCTTAGTCAAGTAAATCAAACTACCTTAATCTATGTCTAAAAAATGTGGACCCCAAATGTGAATTATCTATTATAGATATGATAACAGAGACAAAGGAGGGAGATCCACTTAAGAGGGTATAATGGTTAATACTGCATGTCAACTTGATTGGATTGAAGGATGCAAGGTATTGACCCTGGGTGTGTCTGTCAGGGTATTGCCAAAGGAGATTAACATTGAGCCAGTGGGCTGGGAAAGGCAGACCCACCCGTAATATGGGTGGACACCATCTAATCAGCTGCCAGCACAGCCAGAATATAATGCAGGCAGAAAAACATGGAAAGACTAGACTGGCTTAGCCTCCCAGCCTACATCTTTCTCCCGTGCTGGATGCTTCCTGTCCTTGAACATCAGACTCCAAGTTCTTCAGCTTTGGGACTCGGACTGGCTTCTTTGCTTCTCAGTTTCCAGACAGCCTGTTGAGGGACATTGTGATCATGTGAGTTAATACTCCTTAATAAACTGTCTTTATATTCTATCCTATTAGTTCTGTCCCTCCAGAGAACCTTGACTAATACAGATTTTGGTACCTGGAGTGGAGTCAGTAGAGATATTCCTTCTGAGGTAAAGGATAAGTTGCTGCATTTGGCCCCTCCTACAACCGAGAAAGAGGCACAATGCCTAGTGAGCCTATTTGGATTTGGAGGCAATACATTCCTCAGTTGGGTGTGTTACTTTGGCCCATTTATTGAGTGACCCGAAAGCCTGCCAGTTTTGAGTAGGGTGCAGAAAAGGAGAAGACTCTCAAACAGGTCCAGGCTGCTGTGCAAGCTGCTCTGCCACTTGGGTCATATGACCCAGCAGATCCAATGGTGCTTGAGGTGTCAGTGGCAGATGGGGATGCTGTTTGGAGCCTTTGGCAGACCCCCACAGCTGAATCACAGCAGAGGCCTCTAGGATTTTGGAGCAAGGCTCTGCCATCTTCTGCAGATAACTACTCTCCTTTTGAGAGACAGCTCTTGGCCTGTTACTGGGTTTTGGTGGAAACTGAACATCTGACTATGGTTCATCAAGTCACCATGTGACCTCAACTGCCTATCATGAACTGGGTGCTTTTTGACCCATCTAGTCACCAAGTAGGTCATGTACCACAGCATTCCATCATCAAATGGAAGTGGTATATATGTGATCCGGCTTCAGCAGGTCCTGAAGTTACATGAGGAAGTGACTCAAATGTCCAAGGTCTCCAGTCCTGCCACCCTGCCTTCTCTCTCCCAGCCTGCACCAGTGGCCTCATGGGGAGTTCCCTATAATCAGTTGACAGAGAAAGAGAAGACTAGGGCCTGATATACAGATGGTTCTGCACAATATGCAGGCACCACCCAAAGGTGGACAGCTGTAGCAATACAGCCCCTTTCTAGGATATCCCTGAAGGACAGCAGTGAAAGGAAATCTTCCCAGTGGGCAAAACTTTGAGCAGTGCATCTGGATGTGCACTTTCCATGGAAGGAGAAATAGTCAGATGTGTGATTATATACTGATTCATGGGCTGTAGCCAATGGTTTGGCTGGATGGTCAGGGACTTGGAAGTAGCATGATTAGAAAATTGGCAACAAAGAAATTTGGGGAAGAGGTATGTGAACAGATCCCTCTGAGTGGTCAAAACCTATGAAGATATTTGTATCCCATGTGGGTGTTCAACAATGGGTGACTTCAGCAGAGGAGGATTTTAATAATCAAGTTGAGAGGATGACCTGTTCTGTGGACACCACTCAGCCTCTTTCCCCAGCACCTCTGTCATCACCCAACGGGCCCATGAACAAAGTGGCCATTGTGGCAGGGACGGAGGTTATGCATGGGCTGAGCAACATGGACTTCCACTCACCAGGGCTGACCTAGCTACGGCCACTGCTGAGTGTCCGATTTGCCAGAAGTGGAGACGAACACGGGCACCATTCCTTGAGGTGATCAGCCATCTACCTGGTGGCAGGTTGATTATATTGGACCTCTTCCATCACGGAAATGGCAGAGGTTTGTCCTCACTGGAATAGACACATACTCCAGATATGAGTTTGCCTGTCCTGCACGCAATGCTTCTGCCAAGACTACCATCCATGGACTCACAGAATGCCTTATCCACTGTCATGGTATCCCACACGGCATTGCCTCTGACCAAGGCACTCACTTTAAGGCTAAAGAAGTGCAGCAGTGGGCTCATGCTCATGAAATTCACTGGTCTTACCATGTTCCCCATCATTCTGAAGCAGTTGGATTGACAGAATGGCAGAATGGCTTTTTGAAGTCACAATAAAAATGCCAACTAGGTGATAATACTTTGTAGGGCTGGGGCAAAATCCTCTAGAAGACTGTGTATGCTCTGAATCAGCATCCTATATATGGCACTGTTTCTCCCATAGCCAGAATTCATGGGTCCAGGAATCAAGGGGTAGAAGTGGAAGTGGCACCACTCACCATCACTCTTAGTGATCCACTAGCAAAATTTTTGCTTTCTGTTACTGCGACATTATGTTCTGCTCACCTAGAGGTCTTAGTTCCAGAGGGAGGAACGCTGCCACCAGGAAACACAACCATAATTCCATTAAACTGGATGTTAAGATTGCCACCTGGACACTTTGGGCTCCTCCTACCTTTAAGTCAACAGGCTAAGAAAGGAGTTAACAGTTTTGATTGGGGTGATTGACCCAGACTATCAAGATGAAATCAGTCTACTACTCCACAACGGAGGTAAGGAAGAATATGCATGGAATATAGATCAATTAGGGTGTCTCTCAGTATTACCATGCCCTGTGATTCAGGTAAATGGGAAACTACAACAGCCCAATCCAGGCAGGACTACAAATGGCCCAGACCCCTCAGGAATGAAGGTCTGGGTCACTGCACCAGCAAAAAACCACGACCTGCTGAGGTGCTTGCTGAAGGCAAATGGCATAAAGAATGGGTAGTAGAAGAAGGTAGTCATCAACACCAGCTATGACCACGTGACCAGCTGCAGAAATGAGAACTGTAATTGTCATGGGTATTTCCTCCTTCTTTTGTTAAAAACATGTTTGTGCCTGTATACACTTGAACTAAGAAAATATTTTCATTTTATTTCCTTTTTCTTTTATCATGTGACATCAGATTTATTGACTGCATAATAGCATTTAAGTATTGTTAGCTTTATGTAATAGCATTTGGGTTCGGGTTTGGTGCATTTCTGGTTGTATGAAAGATAGCTGCATTATGTTAGGTGTAATTATGACTTATTATTGTCTTTATTTGAAGATAATGTGTGATCTCAGATGTGTATGGGTTCAAGTCGACAAGGGTAGACTTACAATGGTTAATACTGAGTGTCAACTTAATTAGATTGAAGGATGCAAGGTATTGATACTGGGTGTGTCTCTGAGGGTGTTGCCAAAGGGGACTAACATTTGAGTCAGTGGGCTGGGAAAAGCAGACCTACCCTTCATCTGGGTGACAAAGTGGGTGACAAAGAAATCATCTGATGGGCACCATCTAATTAGCTGCCAGCATGGCCAGAATATAAACCAGGCAGAAAAATGTGAAAATACTAGACTGGCTTAGCCTCCAATCCTACATCTTTCTCCCATGCTGGATGCTTCCTGCCCTCAAACATCAGACTCCAAGTTCTTCAGCTTTGGGGTTCAGACTGGTTTCCTTGTTTCTCAGCTTGCAGACCATCTATTGTGGGACCTTTGATTGTGTGTTAATTCCTTAATAAACTCCTCTGCATATATGTATATATATCCTATTAATGACATCACTCGAAAGAACTGTGCATAATACAGAAGGCTTACACTCTATTCTAACAGGCTTAAGGCTAATTCTGTGTCTCCTTCCCAATGTCAGGAATCTCTGTAGCTTAGATGAACAGTTTTCCTCAGTGACATATGTAACTCAGTTAGTGATTAGTCACAGGAACACTGACCTCATCCCAATAAAATAGGGATCTCCATATTTTAAGATCGCCCTAAGGAATAAAGAGCTGTGTACTCTAGGGAAAACTCTATGAAATGTGTGAGAATCAAAAGAGTTCAAAAATGGCCAAAACCAGCCAGGCAAGATAGTGAGAATATGTCTCTACAAAAACATTTTTTAAACAGCAAGGTGTGTTGGTACATGCCTGTAGTCCCAACTACTGGGGAGTCTGAGGTGGAGGATTACTTGAGCCCAGGAGTTCGAGGCTGCAGTGAACTATGATTGCCACTGCAAATCAAGTTAAATAATTTTGGATTAAATAAAGGATTCTAATTACTTGAGTTCTGATTAATTAAAATGTAATCATATCTACTTTTGTTTGCTTACAATTATTTGAACCAACTCATGATTTTGGAAACTCCAAAATAAACTGGGTGACAGAGTGAGATCCTGTCTCAGAAAAAAAAAAAAAAAAAAAAAGGAGGTAAAGAGAGGGTGATCCTTACTAAAACAGGCAATTCAATTAGTGGGATTCATTCAAACCATTTACTTCACAGAAATGGCCAAATAAGTGGCCTCATTAATAAGAAGATAAAACTCTTGCCATTTTGCATTAAAATAACTGATTTTGTCTCAAATTATATTAAATAAGGCAACTACAACAGAAATAAGAAGAAAATTATATTGATTATATAGACAAGAATTAGTTTCTGAAAGCACATAAACCTTTACAGAAAATATACTTATTTTATCAAACTGGTTCAGTTTTCAGCTGCTTCTATGGCTTACAATAAAAAAGGGATTATGTTACATATGGAAACTTCAGAAATCACAAAGCTCAAATAAAAATAATAGTCCAGGGCAATTAATCTGGAACAAGAATACCCATGGCTACGCTGGGTATTTGTTTTAATGCACTTCAGTTCAATAGAGTTGTTTCCTTTCTAATCAAAGAGCAAACTGTATTTCTATTTATCATCCTCAGAAGTAGTAACAGAGCCTACCCTGGTAATACGCGTTGTGGGGAAGAAGAGGAAACAATTGAACACAAGGCTATCTCAAATAATAGGAAAGATACCTTTGATAACTGGCAGGAGATCTTATAACACAAACTATAAACAACTGCTGGATTTGAAAGTCACAAAGGCATAGTCCTAGAGTCCATATAGTGGGATCATAAGAGAGTTACAGCTTTCCATAGAGTCAAGAGGAAATGGCATCCATTAGAATTAAAGTGAACTGTCTATATACCCATTTATAGAAATAACTAGACCCCTAAGCAGATTCAGGCACATTCTTATTATTCTTCTACATCTGGACCTGAATTAGGTGAGGTGACAAGTGTGATTTTTCAGACCAACTGACGGTCTTTCCGGCTTATGGTTATACTGATAGTCCCTAGTGACTGGTGTGTGAACAGACCTCAGCGCATTCAAATCCCTGGGTTCTGCTCTGGCTCTGCTAGTATCCTGCTCTGCAAACTTAACCTCTCTGGGCTTTAATTTCTTTATCTTCACATTGAAGAAAAATGAGATACTTTATCCTTAAGGTCAACCTCTAGTTCCAAATTCTTACTCAGAAAAATTATGGCAGGCTTATGGTCTACAGAATTAAAATCAAAGAGCCTTGCTGAGGTAAGCAACAAAATCTGCAAAGGACAATGTAAGGCTCATTTTCTTCTAGACTAAATGAATTGTGCCCAGTATTTATGTGGACTTGAAAACTGTAAGTGTTTTTAATAAATTAAATCTAAAATGAAGGCATTTAAAATTATTAGCGGCTTATCAGCATGAAACACAAAGAACACTGAAGCTGGAGATTTTTCCAGTGAAACTCATCATTAAACTTTCAATAACAATGTCATCATTTCTTTTCCCTTCTGTGATCACATCATCTCCCAGGCACAATTTTAGGTTTAACAGTCTTAAAACCAGGTAAGACTAGGGAAGCTGAGCAGGCAAATCAAATGATTAAGTTTTAAAAAGTTTTATAGGTATTTAAGCCTTGGGAAAGCTTACTTAAAGTTAATGAAGAATTTAAAACAGGAGCGAAAATTAAAGCAGTAGGAAATGTTCAAGAAAAAATTACTATGCCATTGAAAAAATTCAGGAAGAGCCACAGGCAACGAATGCAAATAATCATTGATTGGAGGAAATGTCTCTGGCAAATGCAAGAAGTGACCCAAAGAAACAGAACTGAGAAAATTTGGCCAGAAAAGTGAAAAAATAACATACATAAAATGGAGGGTGCAACATAGGTTTTATTTTTCAGAAAGAAAATGTGATTGATTCTGCGTAAATGTGCTTTTCATAACTTTTATATTGTCATAAAGACAATAAAAATATCCTTAGCTCTTCATATTCCTTTGCCAGTCTATCATTCCCTCATATTTTCAATGTAATATTCAGAACCCACCCTATCAGACCATCTAGTTAAGTTCGGTACCACAATCTTCTCTATCCACTTATCCTATGAGATCCCAATTGCATCCCATAATCTTTTCAAATATAATGGAAAATTTAAAGCATCTCATCTGATATGATTTGACTCTGTATCCCCACCTAAATCTCATCTTGAATTATCATCCCCATGGGTTGAGGGAGAGATCTGGTGGGAGGTGATTGTACTATCCTCTCTCTTTCTCTCTCTGTCTCTGTCTGTCACTGTTTGTCTTTCTATTTCAGTATCATTACAGCAGTGTTAAAACGGACTAATACATCATCCTTCTTGGTCCCAACTACTGGTTATTCATCTTAAACCATGCATATCTCCGATGGATACTATCTAGAAATAAACACATGAGATGACATTTTCTTGGATATCTCATTACAAACATATTAGGCATCTGAATGAGTATTACTGTTTTAATTTATCAAATAATGTCCAAAATGATGACGGAAATCAAATAGCTGGTCCAAATCTAAAGAAGATATTTTACTTGCTTAATCACAAGGATTATTTAAAACATCCACAGGTGATTTAACTGACTCCCAAGGTAGAAACATTTCCAAAGCATGACACAAAGGAAAACATAGCATTAAAATCACATTCCAGGGTAACTATATTTATAGAGACACACAGAAAATGGGCTAATCTCTGCACTTTCTCATATTGAGAGAAATAGTTATTGTACTCAACCCTTTCTTCATAGCTGGTATTGTAACGTAAATAGTAAAATTTATCTTAAATTGCCTACCAATCATCAAATTCAGGGAACTGCCCACTGAACTTTTAGTATTGGCTTTCTGTTTGTGGGAGAGGGGAGGAGTGGGGTTACAAACTATAGACTAGAAATAGTAACAATAAAATCAGTCCAAGGGCCATTAAATGTTAGACTTCTGAGGATCTGGAGATTGGGGTAAGATAACTAGAGTAACTTGCTGACTGTGCCCCACACCCTTTTCTTCTGGTAGTCAAAACAGTGAGGAATGTGAAAGAGGGGTTTAGGCAAAAGCCAGCCTTGACTGCCTGGGGCATCTTATTGGCATTCGAATTGGTGAGAGATCTAACAGTTGCCACTTCTCATGCTATTTTGGAATTAAGACCTTTCAAACCAGTCGTGCACAGAGGTTCACTCCTGTAAACCCACCACTTTGGGAGGCCAAGGCAGGTGGATCATAAGGTCAGGAGATCAAGACCAGCCTGACCAACATGGTTTCTACTAAAAATACAAAAATTAGCCAGGTTTGGTGGCACGTGCCTGTAATCCCAGCTGCTCAGGAGGCTGAGGCAGGAGAATCACTTGAACCTGGGAGGTGGAGGTTACAGTGAGCGCAGATTGTGCCACTGCACTCTAGCCTGGATGACAAAGTGAGACTCTGTCTCATAAATAAATAAATAAAATAAAATAAAATAAAATAAAATAAAATGAAACCTACCAAACAGAATCGCAGCCACTAAAAGGAGATCAGAGTTAACAGTTGGGACAGAGAGGGGTTATTTCTGCATGTTGGAGATGCTTGTGTTCACAGAGTAGCTGTGTTTGTCATTAAGAATAATAATAATAATAATAATAATAACAATGTTCTGCCTCTCATCAGTAAGCATCGCCTTTGAAGGCTATGTGTATTCAGGGAAACAAATTCATCCACTTCCGATGTTATCTCTGGCAACAGATTAATGCATTAGCAAGGAACCCAAATGAAAAGTGCTTATGTAGACAGCACAGTGGCTGTGATTTAGTAATGTTCATACAGCAATTTATATTTACTGAGTGCTACAGTGATTTCTATTATTTATTCTTCAAGAGAAATCCATGAGGTATTGTCTTCATTTTTTTTAGGTGAAGAAAATAAGGCATACGGAAATTAATATGGAATCACAGAGATCAAGTCAGGTTGTGCCTACACACAAAAATAACCTTTCAGAAAGAAAAAATGAGCTTTAAGTTGCTTGCCTGACATTAAATATTACATTGGTGCAAAAGTAATTGTGGTTTTTAATTGTGGTGAAACCCACAAATACTCTTGTACCAACCTAACAGAGCAGTGGACACTGACATATTTTCTTAGCAGTAAAAACAACCCCCCCCCAAAAAAAGTCACATACAATTCCAATTTACAAACAAGAGAACAACTACACTGCATTAGTAAACCAAGTATGAATTTCTAACATTTACGAACTATTAGGGCAATCAATGTTTTATGAACATGAACTTTGAAAACAGAGGGCATGTATAATAGTTCCAAGCTTCTATCACTCTCAGCATCTGTGAATTTCAGAACTTCTGAACTTCGGAGTCTGCAGGCTTTAGGAAGAAAGTGTTTGCCTAAACATAACAGGTCAAAAGTATAAATTCAGTAAAACTACTTTGTGTGCGTAAACCTAATGACATAGTGTGTATGCTGGGAATGCACTTGAACCTTTGAATCCAGTCATTTAATTAGTAAGCCATTGTGGTGAGGGTGGAGTGAGTGGGGAAAATCCAGAGAAGGAGCCTCTGCAGAGTAATTTAAAGCTTGCAGGAAAGAAGGCCTGTGGCCTGTGTACACTCCCTAATCCTCATTATAGATTTGTCTTCTCTAAAGCAGGAAACGACAAACTAAAATTAAATAAAGAGATGTGAAAGGTTATATTAATTTTTAAGAAGAAACAACAGCCTGCAGTTGATGATGTGTTGCCTGGAATGGCCTGAGCCACTGGGAAAGAATTTAATGCAACTAGAGCTTTTAAAAGGCATATGAGTTCAAAAGGAGAAATAAGAAAATAAATAAAGAGAAGTAGGCAGAAAGAAGAGGTGAGATTCAGCTGAGTGAAGTTGATGGCATAATATATGCTGAGGCCACACATTTCCAACAACAGTCCAGGAGCCATGGGCTGAGTTATGGCTCCCAGAGTCGTGGAAGGCAGTTCTGAACAGAAGTTAAATGTTGGTGAACTCAAATTCCAAAAAGAATAAAGTCATGCTTCTCCAGAGACCAAAGAGAAGAGAAAGAAAATGGCCTGGCCTTATACTTGAGGGAGAAAGTAAAATGATTTGCAAAGAACAGAACTAGTGATTGGAACCAATGAGCAGGACTGGATAAGCAGAGAACAGGATCTAAAACTGGCAGTCTTGGAAGGAGCCTAAGAGAGCATCGAATCCAAGAAGTTTGGGGATGATAAATGTGAGGCACAGGTATCACCTGTTATCTAGGTCCACAGTCCACTCAATACTGCAACCTGGTACAAGATGAATCCTGCGGCATTGGGTTTATCTATCAACAGTTTATAAGAAGACCACATTCTAGATCAACCAGAGCAAAATACTTCTATTCTTTACACCAGGGAACCTGGGATGATGTGCTCGAAGGAACTGGAATGGAGGAATACACTTTATGTAAAGAAGGAAGACTAGAAATCCCAATAATAGATTGGAGAAAAAAAAATCATCTTCATCTCCTGCCCAGCCAGACCAGCAGACCCTGGCCAAACGACGGATGAAAACACATACACAGACACAGGTTTTTCACCTGGCCACGCGGCTAGGGGACCAGGCCACTCACAGACATCAAGGAGGATGCCATAAAGAGTCACAGAGGCCACAGTCTCCACAAGCAGCAGCTGCGGGCATTTATTCCGTACAGCTATAAAGACAAAGGCCTTAAGGCAACACACTTGTGGGTAATTAATATGGTTGTGCACCCCCCCAACCAAGGTTCCGACGCCTAAGTAAACTAACTTACCTAGATCAATTCCCTTACACTTCCTTGTTACCTACTCTGAGAGTTCAGCTGCCTTCAGCCAAATCCTTTCCTGAAGTTTTTGCAGAACCTCCCAGCCTTCCAAGAAGGTTTGCGTCTCTGTATAATTTTTCCCACCACCCTGACTGATCTCCTACCATCTTCAAAACTGTGAAATAGAAAATCAAGCTACTACAAGTGTCAGGGGGAACCTACGTGTGGTAGCATTTCTCTTAAATAATGTATATGTGATTGAGCTTTGTAAACTAAAAATAACTAGAAAAGGGAAACGACGCTCTGGGCTGGCTTTAGATTTGAGTGTTTACTTCACTATATACACATATTTTTTTCCTTAATACAAATATGAGACATCCATTTAGAATATTCGGAAAATAGAGGGAAAGATTTTTTAAAAAGAGAGAGAAATATTCAACCATAAGCCTTCCACTTAGAAACGACTACTGTTAACAGTTTGGTGCATTACATACTAGTATTTATCCATATGCACATCTGTGCCTTACTTATAAATAAAAGTGAGACCCTTTTCCTTTCTTTTTACTTGGCAATACTTGTTTACTTGTTTGCTTTGCCATTTCATTTTATTCTTAAGACATTATTTTGAAGACTGCATTAAATTCTACTGCTTTTCCTCAATTCTTTGAAGTTAGAAACTTAGGTCTTTGTATTTCTACTATTTCAAATAAAAGTGTAGACTGATATCCTTGATTTTGTTTGCATTTATTTGTGTGCTAGTAAGATTAATCATTTTTCATGTTTAGGGCCATTTACACTTCGTTTATATGTCAGTTTCATGTTACTTTCCATTTTTTTCCTAGAATATTAAGTTTTTTAAAGGGGTACTTTATATTAAATATATTAATCCATCCTCTGTCATACACATTTAAAATATCATTGATTCATCTTATTTCATTTATGGTATTTTCTTCAAGAGGGGAGGCCTTTAGTTTTTATGTAGCTAAATTTTTTCCTTCATGGTTTTTGTTTTTGGTGACAAGTTTTGAAAGATCTCTGTGCTGCAACTACATATATATATACACAGCAGCAGTTTCATTTCATTCTTTTAAGGAGTATTGGTTAAAAGTGTGAGGACTGGAAACCATTCCTAACACTGACCTTAATCTTATGATCTATTCTGCCTCCACTGATCTGTGGTTAATCTGATCTGTGCCTTAATTTCTTCATCATAAAACTGATAAGTAGTATTAGTATTTGCTTCACAGAGCAGTTAAAAGTAATAAATTGGATAATCTATATAAAGTGCATGGCATAATATCTGGCACATAATAAATACTCAGTAAACCCTAGGGATGATTTAACTCCCTAATACCTATGAACATTATTTTAGAGACTATGATAAAAATAAATCTAAATTTAATTTTCTCCAAATCTGTGCCAACACTATATTTTGAATAAAACATATTGTGTCCCACTAATTTTAAATGCTACTTCTATCATATACTAAATGATTACAGGTGTTTGGATACATTTCTACACTTTTTATTGAAGTCCACTGATTTGCCTGGCCAGTAATATAAGTCTGCTACAATATTAAAATCAGTATGGCTGAATAATGCTTTAATTACTTTTAGTGCAATTATCCCTTCTTAATTATTCTTTTCTCAGAAAATACCCCTGACCAAGCAGGCTGCCAAAACTTCTGGTTAAAGTTCCGAGAGGGAATTAACAAAAGAATATGAAACTGTCATTCTTCTAAAGAGCACTCCCTCTAAATATTTTTTGGGAAAGTCCAAGGTGAACTTTTCTGCCCAAATTATATTTCACCCCAATCACTTCCTAGTTTCTGTGCAGTAGAGTATAAACATAAACATACAAGGGTCAGCATCAATTGTCAGAACAAATCAGGTTTTTCAATTGAACTCATAGAGATAGAGAATAGAAGGTTACCAGAGACTGGGAAGGGTAGTAAGGGAGATGGCGTGGAGAGGAAGTGGGGATGGTAAATGGGTTAAAAAAATAGTTAGAAAGAATGAATAAGACATAGTATCTGATAGCACAACAGGGTGACTATCGTCAATAATGACTGAATTTACATTTTACTAAAAGAGTGTAATCGAATAGTTTGTAACACAAAGGGTAAACATAAACACTGGAAGGGATGGAGACATCATTTCCCATGATGTGATTATTATGCACTGCATGCCTGTATCAAAACATCTCATGTACCCCGTAAGTATTTATAGCTACCATATACCTACACAAATTAGAACTTAAAAAGAAAACTCTTTATTTTCTTGTAAATGGTATCTTTATTGGATTTGAATTTTTATGTCTTCTAATATAAAACATACATTTTTTAAAAATCAGGTTTTTAAGTGTACCCTTGTAAAACATTCAAAGGCCAAATGGAGAATACATTGTACCTTCTAAATCACTTTCTAAACCCAGCCCTGGGACCCTCAGGACTCCACTCATTACAGGATGGGGGTCAGCCAGCTTCATGCTGGCTGCTTCATTGGTGATCACAAGGAGCAAGAAAAAAACACCTGAAGAGCCTGAGAATGGAAGCCCAAGCACCAGTTCTTTCTTGCAGTGTCTCTGCACTGTCGCAAATGGGCTGTGAGGCACCTTTACCTGCCTCACTCAGGGGTCAGTCACGCCTCTTTTGAGTAGGAAGAAGAGGAATTGGAAATATACAAGCAACAGAAGTGTGACTGTCATACTCTTCCTCCCAAGAGAGCAGATTTAAAATCCACTCATGGAAATGGAAAAAAAAAAAGCTCCTTAACAACTTGTTTCAAATCAATATGCCATTTTAATGAGAAAGTTCCCATGTCTTCACAGTGGCCTGATTTCTGTCTTGTCTCATATTTAATGATACTATAACTCCGTATGCAAAGCATATGATTTGATACATGACTAAAAAGGCATTGTTATTAACTGTTAAAATATCATGACTATATTCCTACTTTGCTCAGTTTTAATTTTACAATAAATACGTTAAGATTTTCCAAATTGCTCTAAATTTACATTTTGTAACAGGTTCTTCAAGTTTGTTTTGTTTTGTTTTTTATTTTCTCCAGGGATTGGGAGGCTTAAAGAAAAATAAAATTGCAAAGGGATCTCTTAACAGAAATGTATAAATTATGCTGAAGATAATAGAATAAGCAATGAGAAAAACTGCGATTTTTCAAATTAATTCTGGCCACCAAGTAGATTGGGAGTGTGAAAATGAAAGAAACCATAGGAAAAGTGTCTATGACATCTTAAACCTCATGAGAGCTAGTGAAAGGAACATTAACTTTAATCAGATGAATAGAAGCCAGGAAGGCAGCCTTCAAAAAAAGTCCTAATAAAGGGGAACATGAAACCATGGCTGAAACTCTGAAATGGAAGAAGGCTCAAGAGGTTTATTAGACTATTCAGAAAGAAATTTCAATTTTTCTTCTACAAATAATTCAGAAAACAAAAAAGGTGGGGGCAGGAAGGCATATCTAAAGAGATCAATAGGAATCTCTGATGACCTCAAATTTCATGAGGATTTGTGCAAATCATAGAAGGACAAATAGTACAGAGGAGAATGTTCCTACACTGTAGAGTCAGGAAAGCTCAAAAACATAATAAGCTAAGGCTTGAAAATATACAGACAGCAAGAAAAATATTCTATTTTTTTTTTCTTTTTAAAGTGCCATCCAGTACAACAAGAGTCGTAAAGCCAAGGAGCTTCTGTTCATCATGGAGGAAATGGATTATGAAATGTTTAGTGCTGATGGATGGGGTGCTGCTCTACTTCTCATTCTTTTCTGTAATAGAAGACAACTGTCAATTAAAGATTGTTGCTGTCAATACTGGCATGAAACCAGACATGAAGCTGGACAGACAGGGATATTGTAAAAGGCATTTTCTCACTCTGAAGGAATTAGAGACTCTCAGCCATGTTCACTTATGGGAGACCACATGTCCTCATTTGTCTGAGATATTCCTAGCTTATGCCTGCCTTTCTGGCATAGCTATTAATAGACCTCCTTTCCCTTTTAAAATTTTTAAGCACTGAGCAGACTACTATCAAGTTCCAAAGTTGAATCAGTAATACCAACAAACAAAAGCCCCACGGCAGATGGATTCATGGCCAAATTCCACCAGATAGACAAAGAGGAACTGGTACCAATCCTACTGATGCTATTCCAAAAAATGGAGGAGGAGGGACTCCCCTCCAACTCATTTTATGAAGCTAGCATAACCCGGATGCCAAAAGCTGGCAAAGACACAAAGAAAAAAGAAAACTACAGGCCAATATCCCTGATGAACACAGATTCAAAAACCCTCAACAAAATGCTAGAAAATTGAATCCAGCAGCACATCAAAAAGTTAATTCACTATGATTAAGTAGGCTTCATTTCCAGGATGCAAGGCTGGTTCAACATATGCAAATTAATAAACGCAATTCACCACAGAGACAGAATCTTTTTAAGCCACATGTGATCATTTAAATAGATGCAGAGAAAGCTTTTGATAAAATCTAACAACCTTCATGATAAAAACTTTCAACAAACTAGGCATCAAAAGAACATATCTCAAAATAATAAGAGCCATCTATGACAAACTCACAGCCAACATCATACTGAACAGGCAAAAGCTGGATGCATCCTCATTTAGAACAGGAACAAGACAAGGATGCCAACTCTCACCACTCCTATTCAACATAGTACTGGAAGTCCTAGTCAGAGCAACCAGGCAAGAAAAAGAAATCAAAGCCATCCAAATAGGAAAACACATCATCAAATCATCTCTCTTCCCTGAAAATGTTATTCTATACCTAGAAAACTCTCACAGACTCCACCAAAAGACTCCTATTCTGATAAATGACTTTAGTAAAGTGTCCAGATACAAAATCAATGTAGAGAAATTATTACCATTTCTATACACCAATAAGCTCAAGCTGACAGCCAAATCAAGAACATGATCCCATTTACAACAGCCACACACACACACACAAATCTAGGAATGTATTTAACCTAGGAGGTGAAAGATCTCTAAAGGGACTACAAGACACTGCTGAAAGAAATCAGAGATGACACAAACAAAACAAAAAACATTTCATGCTCATGGATTAGAAGAATCAACATTGTTACAATGGTCATACTGCCCAAAGCAATCTACAGATTCAACAAACTATCTATCAAATAAATAATGTCATTTTTCACAGAATTCAAAAAAACTATTCTAAAATTCATATGGAACCAAAAAAAGAGCCAAAATAGTCAAAGCAATACTAAGCAAAAAGAAGAAAGCCAGGGGCGTCACATTATCCAACTTCAAACTATCTTTAAGGCTAAAGAAACAAAAACAGCATGGTACTGGTATAAAAACAGACACATACACTAATGTAACAGAATAGGAAACCCAGAAATAAAGTCATCTGATCTCCAACAAAGTTGACAAAAATAAGCAATGGAAAAAAGGCTCCCTGTTCCATATATGGTCCTGGGATAACTGGCTAGCCATCTGCGGAAGAATGAAACTGGACCCCTACCTTTCACTATATACAAAAAATAATTGAAGATAGATTAAAAAGTTAAATGTAAGACTTCAAACTATAAGAATCCTAGAAGAAAACTTAGGAAATACAATTTCCCAAGGTCACTGGCCTTGGGAAAAAATATAAATCAGTCCTCAAAAGCAATCCAATAAAAATAAAAATCAACAACTAGGACCTAATTCAACTAAAAACTCTCTGCACAGCAAAAGAAACTATGAAACTGCAATACAGTTGCAGTTTTCTCCATTCTACAGAATGGGAGAAAATGTTTGCAAACTATGCATCCAACAAAGCTCTTATATCCAGAATCTATAAGGAACTTAAACAATTCAGCAAGACAATTGTAAAAACCAATAAACTCCATTAAAAAGTGGGCAAAAGATATAAATAGACACTTCTTAAAAGAAAACATACAAGCAGTCAAAAAACATGGAAAAATGCTCAACATCATTAATCATCAGATAAATGCAAATCAAAACCACATGAGATACGATCTCACACCAGTCAGAATGGCTATTATTTAAAAGTTAAACAAAAAATAACAGATGTTGGTAAGGCTGTGGAGAGAATACACTGTTGGCGGGAATGTAAATTAGTGCAGTCACTGTGGAAAGCAGTCTGGAGATTTCTCAAATAAGTTACAACAGAGCTACCACTCAACCCAGAAATCCTGTTACTGGGCAGATACCAAAGGAATATAAATCATTCTACCAAAAAGACACATGCACTTGTATGTGCATTGCAACACTGTTTGCAATAGCAAAGACATGGAATCAACCTGGGTGCCTATCAACAATGGATTGGGTAAAGAAAACCTAATATGTATTCATCATAGAATACTATGCAGCCATAAAAAAGAATGAAATCATGTCCTTTGCAGCACTATGGATGCAGCTAGAAGCCATTATCCTAAGAAAATTAATGCAGGAGCAGAAAACCACATACTGCATGTTCTCACTCATAAGTGAGAGCTAAGCATTGGGTACACATGGACATTAAGATGAGAACAACAGGCACTGGGGACTACTAGAAGAGGGAAAGAAGGAGAGGGGAAGAAGCAAAAATCTATCTATTAGGTACCACACTCAGTAACTAAGGGATAGGATCATTTACACCACAAAACCTTAGCATCATGCAATATACCTAAACATGTACTTGTACTCCCTGAATCAAAAATAAAAGTTGAAATTATATAAAATATAATATTAAATTATATAAAATAAAACTATTTTTACTTGAATGAAAATTATGTAGTCATCTTTAACGTATGTCAACATGCCAAGAGTACTGCATGTTTTATTTTCAATAATGTTTTTGATAATCTAAGGAACAGATTATCAAACAGATTTTTGTGATGACTTTGAAAGAGAGAAAGCAAACAGGAAGAGGAAACACGGGTTTATAAAGATTAAATTAGGTGACAGGCTCCTTATTTCCTCCTTCATTAGGGCTACTGCAGTACATGTCATGGGATTTCTGTAGATAGATCAAATGTGGATTTTAATAAGACTTCAGACAAAGATCTTTTTGATAGTTAGAGGCAAGGATGGAAATATGAATCGTCATACAGTTTGATGTATTTTAATGAGTTGAATGGCTATTCCAAATAGTGTTGACTAATGTTTACTAATGAGCAAAGTCAACTCTGCCCTTGGCACTGTCCTTTTCAATATTTTTATCACCAAATTGGATTAAGACATGCTGATCAAAGTTACATCTGATGCATGGGAATAGATATTGGGATGACAGAGTCAGGATCCAAAATTATCTCATCAGACTAGGAGAATGTGCCAAGCCTGAAAAATTAAATTTCATGGGGAAGAACAGTTTCACAGGGAGAAACTTATTTTCCAAAGACCAGTTGCACAAAAATAATACGAGAAAACATGAGATGAAAGAAGGAACGTTTTTTGCTGACTAAAAATCATAGTTGGTGAACTGACCACAAAAGCATTAATATCAACATTAAAAGGCTGATGTATCAATCCTACTGAGTCCAGCATGTCACATCCAAAATAACATGTTCCACTCTGGGAACCTCAGCTCAAGAAAGACAGTGGTAAACTGAGAACTATACAAAAAAAGAATAGAAGAGTAAATTCTAACAGTGATTTAAAAAGAAAGAATAAGAACAATAATAGTAACAACACAGATTTGCAATCGCTTATCTGCAGTTTTAAAATCCAAAATGTTTGAAAACCAAAAATATGTTTAATTTTTGCCATATCCTGACCTGAAATAGAGAAGGTATCCATGCTGTTTATCTATTTCAACTTGTTGTACATACAATTTGTTGTACATATTTGCATAAATATTAATGTACTTGATTATGGGGTGCTGCCTTATGCTCCACTGGGGATATTATATAATATCACCAGTATATCTCTGTATTGCCTTTAACAAAAACCCAATAATAGGAATTTCAAAATATAGCTGGTCTCAAGGTTTGGAGTAAAGGATTTTGACCTAATGGTAAGAATAATAACAACAATAATGATAATAATAACAGGTAACACAAAAATAGCACTTATTATATGTCAGACACTGTCCTAGGAACTTAGCATATATTAATTCATTCAATTTTTACAATAACCAGAGAGGTATATACCATTATTATTACCCTCACCCTATGATAAAGTAAACTGAAGCACAAAGATTTGCCCAAAGTCACATACTAAGATGCTATTTATATGTTAATATGATAGTTGATAGTTGTCTTCAAGTTGAAAGATTGTACGTGGAAGTTAGCAGGAAGCCTACAAACATAAAGCTTAATTGGGGTGTCACTGTAGAATGTTCTTAAAATTATTTTGAAGCTTCCAGGAATATACCTTGAAGTAGATCATTTGTGCTTGAGTAGTCTTTCTTTGTAATGTTAGAAGGAAAATGTGCCAATTATTCAGGGGAAACAGAAAATAATTTTGTAATTGATCAAACTACAACTTCCTAAAGCCACTATAATGCAAAGTTGAAGCTTCAGACGGAGAAGAGAATGAGAACCTGACAATGGACCTCCAGGATTCCAAGCTGAAGAGAAGGTGGAAAGGAAGCACAACTTCACCTTAATGAAAAGGAAAAGGAACAGTCTAGGCTGGTGAGCAAGGCCCAGGACAGGTATTTAAGGGCAAAGCTGTTGGGCACAGCTTCTGACTAATACCAAGAACTGCTCTGGATGAAAGACACTGTGGGGAGACTTTGGGGCACAACAGCTGAGCATGTTTGTGTGAACTAAATATCCACAGTGGTGTCACCATTGCATCCAGACCAGCAGTGGCCTTACCATGGCAGAGGGCAGGCTGCAAGAGCAACATGTGGCCATGGGAAGCAGCAAGAGTAGACTGCCATACTTTTACTTAGCTCTTTACCTGTTGTTGGAAGCAGAAACCACACCCTATGTGGACTGAATACACCGCCAACCTACTGAGACAACCAAGTGGAAGGGGTCCCTGGAGAAACTCCAAGCAGCCTGCCCATTGGGGTGGAGTCACAGAACTTCCAGCCCTTTGCAGCTGCGAGAAGCCAGGCTCCTCCTCTTCCTGGGTGGAAACTGGGAGTCCAGCAACCCAGCAGGAAGTGATCTGGCAGGGACTCTGGCCTTGTGAGAGTCCCTGTTTCCACCCTTTCTTCCTTTTCACCCAATAAAACCGCACTTTACTCACCATTCAAACCGTTTGTGAGCCTAAATTTTCATGGCAGTAGGACGGACAAGGACCGCATCAGTAGCTGAACTAAGGAAAAGTCCTGAAACATTTTTGGCCTGCAACATGGGGGCTCAAAAAGCAGTGAGTGAAATGAGGACTCAAATTCTTACTGCTGCTTCTAAGCCTTTACATCCCCAGACTTCTGAGGGTGGAGAACGATGCCCCCAACCCCCTGTTGCTCCCAGGCCTTTTCATGCCTTTTCCTTCCTTTTTCGAGACCCACCTGTGAGCAGCAGCTCCCCACCACCACCCCCATCCCTGCAGGCACTGGGACGCGTGACCCAAGGGTCCTGCACAGCCACTGGCTGGTTCGCAGCCCAGGCATGCTGCCGAAGCCTTCCACCTCCCTGGTCAAGGGGTTCGGCTCCATCAGCCAGTAATTAAGCTTTTCTCTTGGTGGAGGGACCACTTACCTAAGAATAAGAGGTTCTTCCCCAGGCATTTTTAAACTATTCATTTTTCTTTCCCCTTCTCCATTCTGTTGGCAGTTAACTTTTAAAGTTTTTTTCTTAGATGTTTTACTAGACCAGGCTTTACCCAGAGACTGGGTTTCCTTCTGCCTGTCTGTGTATTGTGTGTAATGTCTGTCAAAAGAGCTCTAATTATTATTGATGGGCATTTAGGTTGGTTCCAAGACTTTGCTATTGTAAATAGTGCTGCAGTAAAGATAAAGAAAATGTGATACATATACATCATGGAATACTATGCAGCCATAAAAAAGAATGAGATCATGTCCTTTGCAGAGACATGGATGAAGTTGGAAGCCATCATTCTCAGCAAACTAACACAGGAACAGAAAACGAAACACTGCATGTTCTCATTCATAAGTGGGAGCTGAATGAGAACACATGGACACAGGGAGGGGAACATCACATACCCGGGCCTGTTGTGGAGTCGGGGGCAAGAAGAAGGAGAGCATTAGGACAAACATCTAATGAATGAGGGGCTTAAGACCTAGATAACGAGTTAATAGGTGCAGCAAACCACAATGGTACATATATATCTATGTAATAAACCTGCACATTCTGCACATGTATCCTGGAACTTAAAGTAAAATAAAAAGTTTTAAAAAAAAAGAAAAAGAAAATGTCAAGAAAAAAAAAGCTCTAATTAATTTGGCAAAAAGAAAGACAATTGCTTGGATCTGATGTTTTTAAAGGGAAGATAAAATCTATGGTACCTTTCAGTACAAGAGGTTCTCTGGGTGAACATATTGACTAAATTCATAAAGGGTATTATATGGTTTTTCTGTAAATTAAGCATTAAAATATAAGAACAACAAGGTGTTCTTAAAATGCTAATCTGCTCCTTAACAAAATTCAAAAGGGTTATAAAAGGTTTTTGCTTCTTTAAAATTTCTGAGTCATCATTTTGGCAAAATAAATGATTTATGGTAATCTGGAATTCTATTTCATAATATTAAGTGCTTTAAACATATTTAACAGCTTTACCAAAATCAAACTTCAGCTTCAAAATTGTCTTCCCTGGCACCTGGTTTTTTAATACTTCAGAGGGCCCCTGAAGTGTCCAGAAAAGAGAGGTAAAAAGGATTATTAGACATGCTTAGGTACCTGAGATTGCCAAAATGATGCTCAATCTTCTTTAGGTTATATCCTGGTGGATAACACTAATATATGTTCCAAAGTTGTATGGGATTTCTAAAATTCTGAGGTCGAAGTATATGCCATAAATCATAATTATGGTTATGTTAAGTTATTGTAAAACACAGAGATAACAAAACTTCTTTGTCAATTGTGTTTCTAACTGTAACTACCCTGGACATTTTGTTATTCACAGACAATTGTTGTCTTGTTTTAATCCTTTCAAAAGATGGTTTATAATAAGCTATACAACCTTAACAGGTACTTTCAAATACAGGTTTCTGATAACTTTAGAGACTGTAACACTGGAATAAAGGAAAAAATACGCTACTCATAAAGAGCTGACATGTTCATGAATGTCAAGCAAAACAAGAGTTAAGTAAATGGACTGAACTCAGGAAGCTAAAGCAAATCTTTCTGACTTTTGCTTGGAATGTTGCTGATCCTTGTTTTTGTTTTTTTTATAGTCAAGGAAATTTAGTTTGAACTATTTACAGCCTTTAATAATTAAGTAAAGTATACACTCCTGTGATCAAAATTTGTAGCATGTTTGTTTCTCTCTGCCTGGTTCCTCTAGAATTTGGAAACTATCTGTCAGTATTCTTATGGCAATATAGTTGTTTGCATCAGTACAATAAGAATCCATTTTTCTTTTGCAACAGGACACAATTACAGAAAGTAGTTATTTTACCAGGGTTTTGACTGGAAGGGTATGCTTCCCTTTAAGGAGTCAATCTTGACTTGCAGAGCCAGTAAAAACCCAGTGGGAAACTGGTTTCATACTCTTGTCCATGTAGTCCCTGTACAGGGTTCTTGACCTGTGGTCAGTAAAGAATGTCACTTTCCAACAAGTCCAGGAGCTCCAAGTTTGTCTTGGGGCCTTAAGAGGAGAAAATCACCCAACTCACAGGTATTTGAAAACACAACCCATGACTGGGCTTGGCTTTAAAAGATCTTGTCTAAGATTCCTTGGGAAACAGAGTCCCATCAAAGCCAATTCAAAAGGCCTATGTAGAAATAGTTATTCTTGCTGCACTTTATGCAAATAACCAGGCCAAGTTTAAGACTAAAGTCTATTTTGTAAATCATTCAGTCATTGTATTTTTTTTTTTAACAAAAATGAGGACTTGGCGAGAGAGAAATCATGTTTCAAAACTTATCATATACTTGTCATTAAATTCTAAACTCACTAGTCATTTTCAAGTTTTCACCTACATTTTAGATCAACCCTGATTGTTCCTGTGAATCAACCATCGATCCCCAGCTGCAGCTCACAAAGAACAAAAGGGACGGGTAATGTAGAAATCTGGATCAATAGTCTAGTTCTGAACAGTTATGCTACAAATCCTGCCAGGTGGCGGGAATAAATAGGATGCCCACAACCCAGAGGTTTCCTTTTTGGGAAAGGAAGACCAAGGTAGCTAACCAAAGCCAAGTGCCATCCACCCAAATCTAGCAAACGTAAGTATGGCTACCAGTTATCTGGGTGTGTCACAAGACATCCATTCCTCTCTCTTCTTAGAGGAGGACTCATCTCCAGTTTGACCTTAGCATTTGGCTTATGATAAGGAGTCCATGCAACCCCCACTGAGACACATTTTTGTCTGAAACTCAATCCCAAGCTTCAGATAAAAACCCTAGGAAGGAAAACTGGATCTGAGGGATCCAGAAGCCTACAATAACAGAAGTCAAAAGGCATAGCACATGTGAGCATGGCTGATTTCTACTGATTAAACCAACCCCAAGCTTTCATGAATAAAGGCCATGTTAATATCCATGGCATAAATGAGGTCTTGGGAACTCCAAGGCTACTGATAGTAGTGGGGATAGTGGCACAGGTGAGAGTGGATAATTCCTATTCTCTAGGTCCTCCCTGCTTCACGGGATGCAAGAACAGAAAAGGAAAAGAGGACGCTCTTCCCTCTCTTCCTCACACACTGTGGGTATCTGCTAGGAAGAGAAAGGAACCAGGGATGCCTGCTCCCCTTTGTCTAGATAGGTAGCCATTTGTATTCACTCTATATCCTTTAGAAGGCATTCTAACCCCCTGAGAATCCTTTAAAAGGCACCTTCTCTTCTTTTCTCTTCCTCTGGTCTCTCTTCACAAATAGGTAATCGTGTCTCTGCACTATGAGACACTTCCCTCAAATGAATCCTTCAAACTGGGAAAAGTTAATTTCCCAAACCTTAAACTCTTTGGTTTAGGATCGAGCTCAGGGGAAAGGAACCCAGAAGCCCAACATGCCGGCAAAGGGTAAAGTTTATTTGCCAGTAGGGCTTTTGGCTTCCCTCTCCCTGTGCAAACTGGTAAAAGGCCTTGGGATTTTTTAGCTATCCTTACCCCTACCCTTGTTTCATTTTGATACATGTTATCTAATAACGTGGTTTGTCTGTTCTTACTTTCAAGCATCAAACTCCAAACACTCCTGTAACCAGAGCCTCTCACATGGCCCCTTCTGCTAGGAACCCTTAGATAGGCCTCTGAGGGTGCTCCCCCTGCTGTTTCCCCAAAACAGTGCCCCCTTCTCAGGAGGAAGCAGTTAAGATAGTTATTTGTCCCTATCCTTAATCTAATGGCAGTTAGATGTATTTCTCTAGAAGGGGGTATGAGACAGCCAGGTGGGAGGGGGTGCCTGGAGAAACTCCAAGCGGCCTGCCCACTGGGGTGGAGCCACGGAAGTTGGCACCCTTGCAGCAGGGAGGAGCTGCGCTCCTGCTCTTCCTGTGTGGAACCTGGGATTCAAACAACCTGGCAGGAAGTGCTCTAGCAGGGACTCTGGCCTTGTGAGAGTCCCTGTTTCTCCCTTTTCTTCCTTTTCCCCCAACAAAACCCCTGCTTACTCACTGTTCAGATGATCTGCGAGCCTACGTTTTCACAGCTGTGGGACAGACAAGGACCATGTCTTTAGTTAAACTAAGGGAAAGTCCTGCAACACTACTTGGGCAATGTAGGGAAATGCTCTCACGTGGGAGATAATGGATTTATAGGATATATACACAGGTGTCTTGCAAGGTGGATCCACTTAAGGTAGCTATGTCATGCACGATGGTTTTAGACAAATTCTACGTTGCCTCACTAGAAATAGACTTTACTGGAGAAAGGGGAAACATGCAAAGACAGGATCAACAAGCCAAAAACACATGGATTACCATCCATGTGTTTTTTTGGGGGGCTACATGATCTACCATCCTCCCACTGTCTTTATAGAATGGTGTGTGGGGCCGAGTGAGCTGCTTAGCTTGCTATGCTTTTTCCTTTTAGAAAGCAAGGTCTTGCTTGTCAAATTCGTCATGGTAGATGCTGAGTTTTAATAACTGATACCTTTTGAGTTGTTATTTTGAGTGTTTTAATCCCTCCTAATGTGCTGCTCCAAATTCTAACATTTATTAGCATATATTAATATAAAAGGTAAGGAGATAGTGGGAGAGGTAGACTATATGACCTCTAAGATACTTTCCAACTCAGAGTCTTTGGTTTTATGAGACAGTCTGGAGAAATATTACATATTATTAATATTTTCCCTAATCTTAGTTGGCGTTCTATTAGCCTTCTTCACTGATACTGCATACTGACTTGAGAACTTAAATATAGCAATATAGACCTTTTCCTCAATTCTATTAACTGATTCAGTACAATATAAACTGCGCTCTAGTTGAATATCATTTCTACCTAAGTCAAACATTACAATTCAATCTTTTCTGATTCTTACTCCATCTCTCAACCTGCTGGCCTTTTCCCATTTATTTTCTTTCCCTACTCACACCACTGATTCCATAAAATCCATACTCCAGCTCTACCGTACTGCTTACTAGAGATTTAATAATCCCCAAATAGCAACTAAGTAGATTTATAGCTGTCTGTGTCATAACAACTAAGGAATATAAAAGGCAGTGTGTTTTTCCCTAGTCATAATCCTTAAATGAAGGTGATAACATTTCCTGTGAACTATCTGAAATTCTTTCTCCCCAAAATAAGAGGGTACATTGTCTTCCCTTCAGTTGGTACCCACACCCTCAAAATTGAATCTACAGAAACACTCACTGTTTGTATCTATACTCAAAGCATCTTAATAGTGCTGGTTTCACATTAGTTATCACGTTAATAAGACCACTGAATGTGTCAAACTTAGGTTTCTAAGATAACTATTATACTATAAGAAATATACTGGAGAAATAATTAGATGTAGGTTCTGGCATTCAAGAACTCACAATATAAAAATAAAAAATAACTATAATTTAATGAAATAATTATAATAAAGGAAAAAATTACTATTGGCCTGCCCAAGAAGACCATGTAGCCCCCAGAAAAAAAAAGATAAATTTGAGTAAGCAACCATGGCAACAAGGCAGGCTACTGGCCATTTAGCCAAATTACATAGATCAACGTTAGCTGGCAATCACCATCAGATCTGTACATATTAAGCACAAAACCTAGATAAGGAAAAATAATAGAGGAAAAAAAGAATCAGAATTATGGTCACATTTCTCATTAGACAGCTAAAGTACATAGACATGCCATAAATGTAGGAATGGATATGGGCCAAATATTGATCCCTTCATTCTTCAAGGGCTAGGGTGAGGAGAAGAAAGGAACTTCCAGGCAAGTCACTTTGTGTCTCAAATAATCTTTTATGAACTGAATGTTCCTGTCTACCCAAAACTCATATGTTGAAATTCTAACCCTAAATGTAATGCTATTAGGAGCTAGGGCCTTTGCAAAGTACCTAGGTCAAGACACTAGTAGTTATCTTTGGTGTAAAGCAACAAAATTGATGGAAACCAAACATTAACAACATTTAGATTTTACAGGAAGAAATAGAAATCCTGACCAGACCAATAATACACAGTGAGATTGAACCAGTAATAACTTTAAAAAAAAAAAAAAAAAAAAACCTCCCTACTAAACAAAAACCACGACCAGATGGATTCATATCCAACTTCTACCATATATTCAAAAAGAATTGGTACCAATCCTACTGAAACTATTTCAAAAGATTGAGAAGGAGGGAATCCTCCCTGTCTCATTACAAAGCTCGTATCACCCTGATACCTAAGCCAGGAAAGGAGATAACAACAAAAGAGAAAACTATAGATCAATATCCCTCATGAACATAGATGCAAAAATCCTCAACAAAATGCTAGCAAGTTATATCCAACAGTACCTTATAAAAATAATTCACCATGATCAAGTGGGTTTCATACTAAGGATACAGGGATGGTTCAACAAACACAAGTCAGTAAATGTGATTCACTGCATACACAGAATTACTAACAAAAACCATATGATCATCTCAATAGATGCAGAAAAATATTTTCTAAAATCCAGCATCCCTTTTTGGTAAAAAATCTTCAACAAACCAGGAATAGAAATAACATAGCTCAAAATAATAAAAATCATCTATGACAAACCCATAGCCAGCATAACACTGAATGGGAAGAAGTTGAAAGCATCACCCCTAAGAACTGGAACAAGATCAGGATGCCCACTTTCGCCACTTCTATTCAACAGAGTGTGGGAAGTCCTAGCCAGAGCAGTCAGGCAAAAGAAAGAACGAAAGGTCATCCAAATAGGAAAAGAGGAACTCAAACTATTTCTGTTTGCTGATGGCATAATCTTATACCTAGAAGACCCTAAAGACTCTTTCAAAAGACTCCCAGATTTGATAAATTCACTAAAGTCTCAGGTTATAAAACCAATGTGCACAAACCAGTAGCACAGCTATACACTGATAACAACCAAACCAAAAACAAATCAAGAACCCAATCCCATTTACTATAGCTACAAAGAACAAATGGACCTAGGAATATACTTAACCAAGGGGTGAAAGATCTCTACAAGGAGACTATCACATGCTGCTGAAATAAATCATAGATGACACAAACACATGGAAAAACATCCCATGCTTATGAATTAGAAGAATTAATATTATGAAGATGGCCATCCTGCCCAAAGCAGTCTGCAGATTCAATGCAATTCTTATCAAAATACCAACATAATTTTTCCCAGAACTAAAAAAAAAAATCCTAAAATTCATATGGAACCAAAAAAGAGCCTGAATAGCCAAAGAAATACCAAGCAAAAAGAACAAAACCAGAGGAATCACATTACCTGACGTCAAATTATGCTACAAGGCTATAGTAACCAAGAGAGCGTGGTACTGGTATAAAAGTAAACACATAGACCAATGGAATAGAATAGAGAACTCAGAAATAAAGCCAAATACTTACAACTAACTGATCTTCTACAAAGCAGACAAAAACATACACTAGGGAAGGGATACTCTACTCAATAAAAGGTGCTGGGTAAATTGGAAAGCCACATGTAAAAGATTGAAATTGTATCTCTATCTCTCACCACATATAAAAATTGATGCAAGATTGATTAAATACTGAAATCTAACATCTGAAACCAAAAAGCCTCTAGAAGAAAACCTAAGAAAAACTCTTCTGAGCAAAGAAGAATTTGTGACTAAGACCCCCAAAGCGAATGCAATAAAAAGAAATAAATGAGGCCTAATTAAACAGCTTCTGCATAGCAAAATAAATAATCAACAGAGTAAACACACAACCCATAAAATGCGAGAAAATATTTGCAAACTATACAACGACCAAAGGTCTAATATCCAGAATCTATAAGGAAATCAAATCAGCAAGAAAAAAATGATACCATGAAAAAGGGGGACATGAAGAGACATTTCTCAAAAGAAGATATGCAAATGACCACCAAACATATGAAGAAATCCTCAACATCACTAATCATTAGGGAAATGCAAATTAAAACCACCATGCGATACCACCTACTTCAGTCAGAATGAAAGGCACCTGCACACATACGTTTATCACAGTACAATTCACAATTAACAAAGATATGTACTCAGCCTAACAGCCCATCAACGGATGAGTGTATAAAGAAAATGTCATATATATATATATATACACACACACACCTTGAAATACTACTCAGACATAAAAAAAAAAGGAAATAATGCCTTTTGCAGCAACTTGAATGGAACTCTAGGCCATTATTCTAAGTGAAGTAACTCACAAACAGAAAGCCAAATACCACATGTTCTTATTTATAAGTAGGAGCTAAGCGATGGGTACACAAAGGCATACAGAGTGGTATAATAGACATTGAAGGCTCAGAAGGAGTTTTGAGGAGAAGAATGAGGGATAAAACACTACCTATTAGGTACAACATACACTATTTGGATGACAGGTATCCTAAAAGCCAACTTCACCACTATACAGTTCATCCATAAAACCAAAAACCATTTGTATTCCTAAAGGTATTGAAATAAAAAATCAAAACAAACTAACTGTTCATCAAGCTCCCACAGTTGTGTAAGGTCAAATCCCTGGAACAAATCCCATCTCCTATAACAGCTCTCACTAAGTCCTCTGATGGAATCCCAATTGATAACATGGGGCATGGAAGAGGCATCCCAGGCGCTGGGAACATTCTACTTATTAACCTGATGGTAATTATGATGGTGTTCCCTTAGTGTGAATCAGTTAAGCTTTAAATCTATATTTTGTTCAATTTTCTATATGTGTGCTAAATTTCACAATAGAAGTTTTTAAAACTCAAAAAAATAAGATTTTATATTTAGTACTGGAATTTGATCATTTTTCTTTGTAAACTACTTCTGAAGGTTAGGATTTACAGAAATCTAAAAAAAGACACTTCCATTCTTTATAGTTTGTTTTATATTTAGGACATACCTGCTTTATGTTTCATAGTTGGTAAGTAGATATAGACTAGTGTTCTTGATTCAAAGAAAGTAATCAAAGAATACCATGGAGTAATCTGATTCTGAAGTGTCTTTGGTCATGTTGTAACTGCTGAGTAGCTCAAGTCTTTCATCCATAAAAAAGCCACTGAGTGTTATATTTGTGTGAAATTGGAAGGAGAAATGTGTTGATTCTGAAACATTCTTTGGTCAAGGGGAGGAAAAATGATAATGAAGCAGAATTTTTTTAAGAGAAATATCTTTATCCAAGCTTCTTAAAACACTTGTAAAACAGCAGCTCTCCTCTTTCTGATAAACTAAGAGCACTTCTCAGAAGTACTCTGTCAAAAAAAAAATAATTATTTTGTAAACGGTTTTCCATTAAGTGGTACTCAGCTGCCTGGAGGACCTTATGCATCTTCAGTGTGTTTGCCGCTTCCTTCTTTTTGACAGATATCCAGGTTGTGGTGACAGTTGCACATAGTATCTTAATTTCAGGGAGAGCTGGAATTTTCCAAAATTGACTAACAGTGAGGAGTGGGAGCCTCCAATTAAGCACTAGGTCCTCTCTATTGTTTTAAATTTCAATGATAAAAATATTATTGTAACTAGTAATTTGGAAATTGTTTTTAAGTTCAGAAATGTCTTTGTCTAAAATCCTTGTAGATCATTAATATGAAAGTAAAACATCCCACTTGAGTACCTTTATCTAATTCCATTTTTCCTTCAAGCCCCTCAGGCTTCTGCCAACAAGGCTTTCCATTGCATTGCTTGTTTCTATTTTGCCACCATTTTTTTCACTTGACTTCCCTTATTAATTCAGTAAAGACTGTGGACCATCCTCCAGGGTCTATGCTAGAACTAGAGTTTAAAAGATGAATAAGTACAGTAGCTCCCTTCAAGAAGCTTGTGGTCCAGTGGAGAATGCTCTGCCAGCCCATTTTTAAATTATTGCAGTTCATTTTTAAATGTCTAAAATTATTGTACTAAATGTACATACTGCAGCAAATCTTTCCCACATGGATATTTTGCCTACAATTATTTTTTGATGCATGGACAAACAATTCATAATTAAAAGCTAGAATTTCCTCTGATATAAGATTTTAAATGAAGATACATTAAAAGAAAATTAATACAGAATTTAAGAGCAGGAAGAACTCTATAGAGATCTTTTAGTATAATGTTCTTATCTAACTGATGGAAACACTAATGCCTAGAGAGTGAAACAACTTTATTTACTCAACAAATATAAATGGAGCATCAACCATATGCCAGATAGTAAGGTAGAAGCTAGAAATATAGTGTTGATTAGGACCCACATTACTCAGCTGTAAATAGCAAATAATTAAATCATAATTGTAATAATCACCATACATGAGAACTACAAGAGGCTGAAAGAACATAAAATAGGGTGATGAAACCCAATCTGCAGATGCAAGGGCTATTTTTCTTAGAGGGTCTCATTAAAGATGGAACTTAATAGGCCAAGTGCGGTGGCTCACGCTTGTAATCCCAGCACTGTGCAAGGCTGAGATGGGCAGATCACTTGAGGTCAGGAGTTCAAGATCAGCCTGGCCAACATGGCAAAACCGCATCTCTACTAAAAAATAGAAAAATGAGCTGGACCAGGTGGCAGGCACCTGTAATCCTGGCTACCCAGGAGGCTGAGGCAGGAAAATCGCTTGAACCCAAGAGGAGGAGGTTGCAGTGAGCTGCAATTGCTCCAGTGCACTCCAGCCTGGGCAACAGAGCAAGGTTCCATCTCAAAAAAAAAAAAAAAAAAATAGATGAAGATGGAACTTAATAAATGGGAGGCTCACCCCAGATTGCACAATGAGTGAGATGCACAACTAGAACTGAAGTCAAAGTCCTTAGAGCATGAGTGGCATATCTCTACTACAGCAAGCTCCCAACTGATAGCTATTTATGGTGCACGAACTATGAGATTGTGAATAGAAAACTGTCGATCTCATTGACTGAAGACTGTCAAGAAGAGGTGAGACTATAAGCTCACCTCTAGTCCTGCCTGACCAGCCTGCTCAACCTTCAATAAGAGTGTTGAAATATATACACATTTCTTTGATCAAGAAGCCATTATTAGCCCATGTTCAAGTTTCCAAATAATTGGGCCTTGCTTTTTAGTTATGTATCTTTAATGCCCTTTATGCAGCAAATAAATTATTATTATAATAATTTGCAATAGATATTACAATGGAAGAAATGCAGCACATTTCTACATTAAATGTGTGAAATTTTCCAATTACTTATTTCTTATAGTTAGGTCTTGCCTCTTAGTGGCATACAAGACAATCCATTTAATAATGCCAAGTAAGGAAGGAGAGTTTTAGATTAATAACTCCTGTAAGTAACCTATTTGTCACTAATATACCCATTTTATCATTGTCCATCTGCCATGGTGCACTGCTGACTAACGTTGTTAGTAGCATTCTTTGCTTAGGAGAATGTAAGAATAACTAATTTTGTGCTGTTTTCCCAGAAATATTTGTTTTCTCCAACTTTTATTGGTATCCAGATACCACTCGTGCTAATAAAGCAAAGCCCTCAGTGCTTTTCAGAAGCCCCTGAAGTGTGTGTTTGGTTACTCTTTATGTGATCAGCTTTCCCTTGTTAGTTTCTGTTCACACACACACGTGTGTATTCACCTGTGTATCACTACCACCTTTCCCCTTTCCATTGTGTGATTACTTTAAACAAGAAAAACAAAAAACATGTATTTTTAGAGTTTAATGAGAAGTGATTCAGGAACATATTTATAAGTACTTTAGAGATATTTGAAAGAACAGTAAACAGGTAGAGAAAATAAGTGGTCAGGCAGCCAGGTCTCTGACTCCTTAATTCCTATATTTATTAGACCCCTTTTTCTGCATACTCATTCTTGCCCTTTCTGCATTCTCATTCTTGTCCCATATACTGCTGCAGAATAGCGAGCCCACTAGAACTCCCCCTTATTATTTTAGGATTCCTCAATAGGTATCTCATTATTTAGCAAAAGTTGTTTTCTTCTGCTCTGTGGCAGCAGCATTTCTTCACCAGCTCTGACCTCCTTCCAAGAGTGGTCCGTCCTCCACTCTCCACAATCTCCTGAGAGCTGCCACTGTTGTTGGTGTACATGAGAGACAAATCTGCCTAAGATACTCTCCTCATGACTCCAAAGCTACTGGCCACCTCCTGGCAATGACATTTTACCATAAGATTGCAAACCAGACAGAAAGTACTATCCATGCATTGTTATCCCCTGAGGTATTCCTCATCAGAGAAAAGAAAAGCTAGGCTGAAACTCAATGATTTGGAGATTTAAGGGTTTTCCTTCAGAATGACTCAATCACCAGTGACAGAGCAGGGACTTTGTCTCATTCCCAAGTACACAGACTTCCAGGCATCACACTGAGGTGTATTTACTTTCAATTGCTAGATACATGCTTTAAGAGGCAAACAGAAGAACCATCCTTTTCAGTTGATAAATTCTAGAGCACAATAGCTTCAATGATCTCGCCTTCTCTAAACACATACTTTTAATTGACAATGATTATCCAGGCAAGTTTTCCAGAAAAAGAAAATCTATTCTTCAAACTTTGGAGGCTGTTTCCTTCTTATTTACTGTATTGATTATTTATGGTTAATTATCATGGGTAATTCCTCCTCCTTTATGAGTGTGTTTTACTTGAATTTGATGAGCTACCCCAACCCAATATATAGAAATAAATTAGCAACTGCTCTAAATATAAAAAGTCTCATTCAAAGCCAGGAAGCTTCAAAACTAAACTAGATAAATGTATATACCCTTAGTAGTTCCCAAAGCATTTCCAAATTACCGTACCTTTCTTAGCCCTGATTCCTTACTGTATAAATGCTTATACACATTTATTTTCCCTCCTATACTAGTTAGTCCCTTTAGATCAGGGATAGACATTATGTATTATTGTATCCCTACTGTACTAAATATCTGACACACAATAGGTGCTCTCTAAATGTCTGAATGACTGAATGCATGAATGGAGAGTGAGCGACTAATAATGATAGCTGTCCTCTGTTGAAGACATAATACATCTCAGGCACTGTCTTGGGCAATTTTCATGAACGATCTGATTTATTTCTCCTGATATCATAAGGGAGGCTTTATTATCCCCAATTTGGAGATGAGAAAACAGTTGCTTAGAGAGGATAAGTTCCTTGGCAAAGGTTACAAATCTTATAGATGATAGTTTTAATTTGAACTCAATCGTTTTTCCTATGTAAAATTTACACTCTTATTCACTAAGACAGAGGTCAGCAAAGAATGGTCAGCACTGTTTTTGCCTTCCAGTGTTTTAGCAAAGATAGTTTTCTGGTGACTCGGCCTCACCCGTTTGTTTACCTGTTGTCTATGGCTGTTTTGAGGCTACAACAGAAAAGTTTAGTAGTTGCAACTGAAATAATCTAGCCCGCAAAGCTTAACATATTTATTGTATGACTCCTTACAGAAAAAGTGTGTGGGCTGGGCGCGGTGGATCACACCTGTAATCCCAACACTTTGGGAGGTTGAGGCGGGCGGATCACGAGGTGAGGAGTTTGAGACCAGCCTGGCCAATGTGGTGAAACCCTGTCTTTACTAAAAATACAAAAATTAGCTGGGCATGGTGGCACATCCCTGTAGTCCCAGATGCTCTGGAGGCTGAACAGGAGAATCGCTTGAACCCAGGAGGCGGAGGTTGAATTCAGTGAGCCTAGATCGTGCCACTGCACTCCAGCCTGGGCGACAGAGCAAGACTCCGTCTCAAAAAAAAAAAACAAAAAAAGTGTGTGACCCCTGTGGTAGGAATATACTGAAGAAGCATACCACGGCAGTCAGAAAAATGGTGAAGGAAAGGCAGGGTAACCTGCCCAAGTGAGAAACTTGTTCTCTACATTTGCTGAACCCACAATTGTTTCCTACTCTCCACTCTAACACAATTGAGTTATTGTGGGATTAAAAAGTACCCAGGCAAGGCCTTAGTTTAAATCTAACCAGCCTTACATTAACCTGGTCTGTGCTGTTGCCTCAGCTCATTTTCTTCTGTTTGGTGCTATGACTAACTCATTCCCAAGGAGGCCTCTGATATTTCAAGCTGAGAGAAGTGAAAGAACTGAAACTCTTGTTAAACAATTAATTAGCCTTTCACAGGGCAGAGATAAGGTAATCACATTCTTCAACTCGCAACATAAAGTGCAAAGGTATTTCAGACCTAGTGAGCCTTTCTCTTTTTCCTTAATTTTCCCTTCTTTTTCTCCTAGGTTTTTCTTTCTCCCCTCTCTCCATGTCTCCACTTAACTGTTCACATGTAAACCTTACTGAAGGTCAAGTATATATTGTATTAATTAAATAAAATTCAATGCTCTTTTCTTAATATTCAGTCAGATGTTTAAATATGTTACATATATGTTACATAAACGAGATATTTTGTCCAGACAGGAGCCTGGAAATTGATTGCTTTTGTTGGAAAGACTTACGGTCTTTGGCTGACATGTGGGTCTTCCTTCCCACAGCTCTTTTCATCCATGAGTGATGAGTTAATAGTAGATTAAAAGGCTCCTGGGAGAAAATGAATTTGGACTGCACTCCCTTTTGTGTGAGATAGTATTAAAAGATTTCTGAGGTTTTTAGATAACCCCAAATAAGGCCAGAAAGGCAGGCAATTGTAACCTTCATGAAAGAGGTATCATGTTGGATTTTTTCACCACTGTATTCTACATTGCCTAGCACAGTATCTAGCATGTAAATATTTGTGGATGAAGGGAAGGTGAGCAGGAGGGAAAGAAGTAGAGAGGATGGAAGATAGGGCAATAAACGGAGGGAAGAATGGTAAGAAAGAAAAAAACAAACATACTTAGGGCATGATCACTGTACATGGAGTGGGTGGTATAGGCTGATACTCTGAACCTAGCATCTGTCTGTTGAAGAGGAAGGCTACTGTAGTCACAGCAGACTGTGGCTGATGCTAGAATCCTCTTGGGTCCAAGGGCTCAGCTTCAGGAAAGTGGCCCATTTTGTGTATTATCACACTCAGCTCCCAGTGATTCTTGCTGTAACTTTTGTCTTTCTAACAGGACTCTGTGGAAGAGAGTATCCTCCTTCACCCTTTGATGGACCAAATTTTAGGGTGAGTGGCAGAGCTCTGCTCTTGGGACAGAGGTGTCCTCAAGCAAAGCACTAGGTTAGCAAGAGAAGGGGCCTTGATTACCTGCCATATCTATAGACCTCTAAGACTTCAATGGCACCAGGGCTCTATTGGAGCTAGTAAATGGCCTACCCACCTTCAGAAAAGTCTGACTTGAAGGAGTGTAATGGAGCTGCATCTCTCCAGCACAGCGTAATAGATGTGTAGCAAAACAGACAGGCTCAGGATTAAATGTGACCAAAACTGCAGATTCTAGGGATTATCTCGGTAAGGAAAGCATGGGTAAAGCCTAGATTCTCTACTAGTTTAGGAATTGGGAGCCCCTACATCTTGTGATCTGTGTATTTTGTTTGTATTATTTTGTTAGTCACAAGTTGTTGAAGTCTGAAAATCTGGACTTTCATGTCATCCTTCATTACCTTCCACACTGTGATCTCAGAGGCAAGCAATGCACTAGCATCTGGCCTAATGTGTTACTGATGGCAGCGGTGGGCCATGCAGAGTGGCTGCTGCCATTACATCTGCTGTAGCAAGGACGTGCAAGTGGTGCAAGTGGTGGCAGCAGGAGAGGCTGCAGGGCAGCAGTAGTGGCCATGGGACCCCTGTGCCCTGTGTCCCCAAGGCAGCTGATTGCACTGCCCCCACCTTCACACATTCGGGCAGTACCCACTCCAGGCCCTGGCCCCGCTTGCCACTCTTTACAGCCACTGCTATGGGGAGGTCACGGAGAAGAGGCGGACAGCCCCCAGAGCCTTCGCCTGGGAGCCCCCCTGGAGCCCACCACCCTGGGGGCCACCATGATGGGGCCGGGCCAAGTTGCCTGCAGACGGGGGAGCAGTGTGGTTGGGCACAGAGGGATGAGCAGAGAGGGGACCTGAGGCGGAGCTGGGCCTGGGGTGGTACCATGCTCCAGGTAGCCTGCAAGAGCCCTGGACAAGCGGGAGACCCGCCCCTTCCGAGTTAGCCAGGTGGGAGCTCCCTGGGTGCAGCTGCAGCTGCTCTGCCCCAACTCTGGACCCAGGCATCTCTGTTCCTGGGGGCCCAGGAAGGCCCCTCTGACCCCTGCAGGCTCGGAGGTGCCTGCTTCCATTGCCTGGCTTCTCCCCACTGTTAGTGTATGCTCTGATCTTGGAGTAAGGTTGGGGCCAAGCCTGGGCACTGTTGCAGTCTGGCCAGGAGCACATGCTCAGGGCAGCAGAGATACACCGACCCCCTGCTGCCTTGCTTCCCTCTAAACTTTGGGTGGGGACAAGCACAGGAGGGGGGCACAAGGGGTGCCGAGGACAGCTGGGCACTGGCCTACAGGCACCCCTTGGCATAAACAGCCTGGGTGCCATGAATGGTGACAGGAGGCAGACAGGCTCCTGGGCAGAAGGGGGCAGAAGGCTCCTCAGTGAACCCTGGGGGCTCAGAGCCATTCCCGTATACCAGAGGGTGAACTTGTGATGCTTTTCCCTGGGCCTGCATGGGCACCCATGGACCAATCAGCATGCACTTCCTCCCCTCTGAGGCCCATAAAAACCCCCAGACTCAGCCAGACTCAAGCAGAGGACAGAGAGATGATGGGGAGATGACCAGATGACAAGCTGCAGAGAGGAGCTGCCTACCCCAGGGTCTCCTCTCTGCTGAAAGTTGAGGAGACAATGGGATGACCAAATGCAGAGAGGAGCTATCCTCTCTGCTGAGAGATGAACACTCAATGGGAGACCCTGACTACAGAGAGGAGCTGCCCACTGAAAGTCTCTTCTAAGCTGTTCTATTGGTCAATAAAGCTCCTCTTTGTCTTGCTCACCCTCCACTTGTCTCCATATCTCATTCTTCCTGGACTCAGGATAAGACCTTGGTACCTGCTGAATGGCAAGGCTAAAAGAGCTGTAATACAAACAGGGCTGAAACATGCCCCTTGCTTGCCATGTTGTGGGTAAAGAGAAGGAGAGAAGAGCTGTGGTCCTACAGGGAGCCCAGCTCTGGGAGCTCCCTGAGCGAGGGCAGTGACTCCTTCTTTGGGGCCCTGAAGTTCCTGGCATCTCCAAGCTTCCATGAGCCACTGCATTCCCCGGTGCCAGCTGGCGAAGCTGTTTGCAGTCCTCCTGGTCCAGCTGTAGCCTCACAAAGAGCCAGGACCCATACTGGTACCTGGAACTGCCTGGCCCGCAGCAGCAGCCAGTGTGTCGGGCTGTGCTCAGTGGCCAGACCCCACACTTGCTCACACTCCCCTCGCCACTCCATGCCTGACTCACAGTCTCCCTTGGAGGCATAGGATCCAGGCCAGTAGTGTGAGCCAAGTGCCCCCTGCCAGATCAAGTGGGCAGAATGAGCCCAGCAGGCCCAGTGAAAATTCAGGCAAAGGTGCCACCAGCCACAGAGGTTTCCAGCCAGAAAAGTGACACCCCACAGATCCTGCAACATTACCATTTCCTTCTACCCAACGATATGTGAAAAACCAGCCCAGGAATTATTGACCTGCCTTGTCCCTCTCAGCGTGCCTATCACCCTACAATTCCAGTAGCTTGCGTCTACCAGTTTTTATCTTTTTATAATGTTTTAAAAACATAAAATACAATACATACAGAGAAAATGGAAGAAAACCAAACCACATGTCTCAGTGAGTTATTACAAAACAAGCACCTGTGCACCCACCACACAGGTCAGGAGACAAAAAACGGTTGGCATGTTTGGGGGTCACTCTCCACCACACATGCCCTCACGTGCCCTGCTGTACCAGCTCCTAACCACAAATCTCTCCTCTTGATAGCCACTCTTTTAAGATAAACTTTGTCTTGATTTTTTTAAATCATTTTCACCTAACAGTGTATTCCTAAACCTTCTAGTTTAGGTTTTCCCTGTTATTTTTCTAACTTTACATAAAATTCTCCACTTGAATTTTATCTGCTAGGCTACTTTTGAGTTTGCTTGTGAAAAGTATCTCCATTGTTATGGTTGTCTGTAATTCACTTATTTTCATTGCTGAATAGTCTTCCATTCCATGGACACACTATAACTTATGTATCTATTCTACTATTAATGAATATATGGGTTATTTCTAGCTTTAGCTATTATGCACATTACTGCTAGAAACATGCTTTTATTTATGCCTTGTTGCAAATGGATGTGTATTTCCATTAAGTATGTAACCAGAATGGAATTGGTAGATCATCTGGTATGCCTGTCTTCAAACATAGTAGATATTGCCTATCTGTTTTACAGAATGGTTTAGGACCCTACATGCCTCACAACAGTGTGCAAGAATCCTACAGCTTCAGACTCTTGCCAAGACCTGATATTCTGTTTCCTTTAAATTTAGTCATTCTTATAGACAGATATTGCTATCTTATCTTTAACTTGCATTTCCTAGATTATTAATGGACCTAGATTTGCATTTCTACATTCATGGACCTAACTTGCATTTCCTAGATTATTAGGACCATTTTAACTTTTCTTCTTTGTATTGGTGAAGTAAGTCCATGTTCAAATCACATGCTCACTTTTTTCTATTGGGTTGTATTTTTTATACTCACTGATTTGTAGGCTTTTTTAAAAAATAGCCATTCTAGACTATATACAAGCATTTCAATCATTATGCATATTGCAAATATCCTGCCACATTCTGTGCCATTGTTTTTCACTCTCTGAATGCCCTTAAAGTTCTCATATCCAATAGGAGAAGATACATGTGAATAAAACCTTTGTGCCAAGTTCTCTCATATATATATGTTCAGGGTATTATGAAACATAGAGAAGGAGTTGTCAATTAAATGTAGGAGGGATGAGAATTCAAAAAATGTCATAGAAGGGTAAAGTAAATATTGGAAACATGCATTCATATTTTTCAGGAAATTAAAGGACCAAGAATCTCTATGCAAAACAGCACTCTGAGTCCTCTGCAGCCCTATTTATGCAGCTGAGTGAGACAGCAATACTCTTGACTACAGAAATTTTTCAAGGGAGGTAAGTGATGAATAGAGCCCTAAGTATAATTAAGGAAAGGTAAAAGAGGTCTCCAGGATTTAGAGACATAGCTTCACTTAGAATAAATATTCCCAGTGGTTTATAAAAGGAGTGAACGGAAGTATAGTTGTCTTGGGGTGGAGTAGAGCTGAGCTAGACAGCAATGAGAGTGACTTTAGAAGTTTCAGATAGAAGGCAAAAAATACCAGAAGTTTGGCAAGTATTATAGGAAATAGGCAACATACCAGCTTTGGAGTCATGGAGATCTTGGTTTAAATTCTTCCCTCCTTTCTCTATTTTCTCTCTTTCTCTTTTTCTCTGATACACACACACACACACACACACACAGTGTCTATGGCATGTAATGCAGACTTTTCAAAAAGCGGCTGGGAATGTTTTCTCTCAGTCCCCTGGACAATAAAATAACTCACAATGAGAGTTCTCAGTTTTCCCCTACAAAACATGCTCATACGTTTTTTGATGGTGTTACAGTGCTTTATTCACCCCCAAAGGAGCAATTGCATCTTTCCCCTGGTTCCAAGATTCCCAGGTTTTGAGCAGCTGGCTTCCTCAGAAAACTCTGGAAAACAGCTGACAATTATACCTGTTATACAAATAGCCTGCCTGCAGAGTCTCTTCTCCTTGCTCTGTAAGAACAGAGACCAAACACATGCAATGTTGCTTTAATGTAATATAAACCCACTATGTATCCAGCAAGGGACAGGTCCTGGCTTACCTCTCTGTGGGAGGCCAGGAGGCTCCAGGAATGTGTGCCCCTCTTGCTGACTCCAGCCTATAAATTTCCCCTAGTAAAGCCTGTTCCTTAACCAAATGATTCTGTGAAATTCGTCTTGAGCCCTGCTGCACAATGGTAACCTGGGACAGGCAACAGCCATTCTTAGCCTGATATCCTCATCTGTAAAAGAGGAATTATGCCAATGATAATAAGTTATTGTGAAGGCTGAGCAAGATAATATGTTTAAAATGTTTAGCACTGGGTCTATTTTACATGGCTAATAGAAGAAAATGCAGTTATGGCTAAAATAATGAAAGCTGAGTAGCCTCAATTTCTCAACTGAATGATAATGTCACGGTGCTGACCTCAAACAAATCATTCACTAGATAACTGAAGACCGCCAGGAGAGCGTATGTGTGTCAAGGGTAAGAAGGTTGGGATCTAAGGGGTGGCTGGAAAGGATTTTCCAAAAGAGATTTGCAGAATGAGAGGGACTGGGCAGAAGTAGATCCACTCTGTCAGTTTATCTCATCAACAATTGTAGATTTCATTTTCACTTGCAATAACGACCCAATAGGTATTTTAATTATGTTTGTATATACATACACAGTTTATGCATATAACAAATATATAAGCAGAAGCTTCTGCGTGATCATGGGTAAAATTGTTCTTATGCTACTGGACTCGGAGAGGCTATATGTTTCTATTACAGTAGTTGAATTGAATAAACACATTCTGGCAGGGAGGGTCTGTTTTCCTCTGTTTAAGCTATAAAGTGGGAGATTCTCTATAGAGCAGATTATGAGGAAGTTTTGGCCAGAGGAAGATATAAAAGATAAATTGTGTGTAAATAAAGTAGTCAAAGCAAACTAAGGTTTCTAGGGATAAACTTCTTGTGTTAGAGCTGGGAATTGCTTCTGATTTTATTCCCACTGCTACTAGTGTCACAGGATCCTTGGACTGTTGCTTTTTTGGCTGGAAACCTCTGTGGCTGATGGCGCCTTTGCCTGAGTTTTGCTCGGGCCCGCTGGGTTCATTATGCCCACTCGACCTGGCAGGCTGCACTCAGCTCGCACCACTGGCCTGGATCCCACGCATGCCAAGGGCAAGCCAGGCGCAGAGGCGAGGGATATGTGAGCAAGCAAGCGTGGGATCCAGCAACTGCGCACAGCCAGGCACGCTGGCTGTGGTGGGGTGGGCAGCTCCATGCACCCGCATGGGTGCCAGCTCCCTGCAAGGCTGTAGCTGAACCAGGCATACCACAGGCAGCTTCTATGGCTGGCACTAGGGAATTCAGTGGTGCCCGGAAGCTTGAAGATACCAGGAACTGCACAGCCCCAAGAGCATGTCTCGGCCTTGGCTCAGGGAGTTCCTTGGTCTGGGCTACCCAAAGGGCTGCAGCTCTTCTCTGCTTTTAGTAGACCACAACACGGTGAGCAAGGGGTGTGTTTCGGCCCTGTGAGTGCTGCAGCTCTTTCAGCCCCACCATTTGGTGGGTCCCAAGTTCTTGCCACACATCCAGGAAGAATGAGGTACGCAGACAAGTGGAGGGTGAGCAAGGCAAAGAGGTGCTTTACGGAACAACTCAGAGGAGACCGGCAGTGGTAGCTTTTCTCCACAGGCAGGGCATCCCATTATCTACTCAGCTCTCAGCAAAGAGGAGACCTATAATAGGTAGCTCTTCTCTGACCAAATGATGGTCAGCCCATCTTTGGCCTGAGTCTGGCTTGAATCCAGGGTTTTTATGGGCTTCAGAGGGGAGGTAGTCAATGCTGATTGGACCATGGGCAGTCATGGGTGGGCCCGGAAAAAGCACGGCAAGTTCTCACTCCTATCTGCAGAATTGGCCTGAAGGTGGGTTTCACCAGGGACTTGCCGCTTTCCACCCAGTAGCCTGTCTACCTCCCGTTGCCATTAACCTGCCATTTACAGTGTCCACGGCGCCCAGGCTATTCATGCCGAGGGGTGCCTGCAAGCCAACACTGAGCGGCCCTTAGCCCCCTCTTGGCTTCTCTCTCATGCTCGTCAGTGCCCAAAGTCCAGAGGAGGCTGAGGCGGCAAGGGGCTGGTGTGTCGGTGTTGCCCCAAGTGTGCATGCACCTGGCCAGGTTGTGACAGCGCCTGGGTTCGGCGTTAACTTTGCTCTGAAATCAGAGCAGGCACCGGGAGCGGGGACAGGCCAGGCAAAGGAAGCAGGCACTTCTGAGTCTGCGGGGGCAAAGGGGCTTCCCAGGCCCCCAGGAGTGCAGAGATGCCTGAGTCCGCAGCCACAGCTAGGTCGCTGCAGTGGTGCCTGGGGGAGAGAGGTTCCTGCCCCTCCAACTTGGAAGGGGGCAGGGCTTCCATCTGTTCCTGAGAGGGCGCAGCCCTGGCCACACCTCCCCTACTGCAGCTAGTGTCATGGCAAGGACCACTCCAGACAGGCCGTTGCTGTTATCCTTAGAGCTGGCCAGAAGAACCAACACTTTAGTGAGTTAAGACAATATTGAAGGAGTGAGAGTCTGTTTGGGCCCAACTGAAGGCATAAGACTGGGGCCCCGCAAGGACGAAAGTAAGCATGCAAGCAGGAGGGCAGAGTGGAGCAGATCAACTTCAGTGCTGCCCTCAATTACAAACACAGACGGCTGGGTACAAGAGACACCAACCCCTAAAATACACCTGACGGATCTGCTAACTCAAGGAATTCTACTCAGTCAGAATTTAATCCTGGTAGACCACCTAGATCTTCGGGTTCTTTTAAATAAATGCAAATGACACTAAGAATGACAGAAACCTCATTATAAATTTACATTTAGGTCTGAGCGTGAAGGACTGTATGGAGTTCTTTCTCAAAGGCAAGTTTAGGGTAGGATGGAGGGAAGATCAGAGCTTTGGTATTCTGAAGGAGAGGGAAACAGGCTGTAAAGAAAGAGAACTGGAGGGGAAAGCCAGGAATAGAAAAGACAATGTTGTCTATTCACAATGGGAATCAAGCTTTTCCTATAATAAAGACCTTGACACAGAAGTGAGTGGGCTAACGAATTTTCTCCATCCAACAGTTAGTTCTATGTGTATCACTAAAGTTATAAACATAGTCTTGAGTACCAGAACTTTAATTTTGACACCACAGTCTTTGAAGTTCTATATAATTGGGTCAAACTCTGAAACAATAGCAGATATGCTGACTTGCTATAGAATGAGAGTGACAAAGAACGATGAGGAAATGCCTGAGGTTGAGTTGCAAAGGCCTCTAAGTATCCCCCACCAAGGACAGTGATGACTAAGGCCCTCTCCATGTCCTTGATGTCAGCATTAGGTGATGTGTGTTAAAAATGTTGAGAATGGAGGGGACTATCTTCAGGACAAGGCATTACTCCCCACATGGAGGGTGTGTTCAATATGCCATCCTGGGAAGATTGAATTCCCGCAGCAGCACATAATGGAAAAATACTACTGCACTAAGCAGTAAACTAAGAATATATCAGAATCCCAAAGACTATATCTAATATTGCTTCTCTTAACTGTAGAATGTAGTTATACTCTGTTCTGATTGGAAAAAAAAAATAAAACTCTGCAATTTTTTCTCTTCCCTGTTGAGGACGAGTTCCTTACTAACTTTGAATTCAGTTAAGGTTTAGTTTAACCAAACTATTCCTTACGGAGTTGATTCCTATCAAAGGTCAAATCCTGAAAGAATAACATAATCGCCTTCCAAATATCAATCCTGTAAAACAGAAACAGGATCAGAAAATTAGTAGGTTATACTTTATGGGCAATTTCTCTTCATAGCCTAATGCTTTGTTTATTTAACTATCCTTATTAAATTATTTTAGTAATAAGAATGGTGTTACCTTCTCCCCACCTAACTCTCCAAACCCTCAATAGGAAAAAGTTGGCTGGAAGAGTGAATAACATACTAATTGCCTCAAACTTCACGAAGATTAATTGGATATGTCACCTCCTCTAAAGACCACAGCAGTCATTCACTGAAATAACAAATGGCAAGACAGGAAACCAAATTGTCAACATGGATACAAAGAATCTACTAATTTACTTGAGGTTAGAGGATAATAGGCAGTGTTATAGTAACATTATTATTCCTTTGTGATTCATTTCCAACAAATTTATTTTATTAGAAATGCCTTTTTTCTGATTATGAAAATAATAAATGCTCCATATGAAAAATCAAAAATACATTTTTTTTTCTTTTTTTGAGACGAAATCTTGCTCTGTCGCCCAGGCTGGGGTGCAGTGGCCGGATCTCAGCTCACTGCAAGCTCCGCCTCCTGGGTTCACGCCATTCTCCTGCCTCAGCCTCCCGAGTAGCTGGGACTACAGGCGCCCGCCCCCTCGCCCGGCTAGTTTTTTTTTTGTATTTTTAGTAGAGACGGGGTTTCACCGTGTTAGCCAGGATGGTCTCGATCTCCTGACTTCGTGATCCGCCCGTCTCAGCCTCCCAAAGTGCTGGGATTACAGGCTTGAGCCACCGCGCCCGGCAAAAATACGAGAAAACAATAATAATTAACAATAAGACTGTCAACCACAGATAATCATTGTAATGAATTAGCATTCTTCTTTCAGTGTTTTGGTGTCTATAACTACAATACATCACACCATGTAGGTGCTTTACATTTTATGTTTATAATCGTGGTCTCAGTTTGTTAAATTATTATAAGCATCAACATTAATGCCTGTATTATATTCCATTCTATTGACATTTATATATCCTTTGTTTTCTAACATAAAAAATTTTAAACTAGGCATAATACTTTTTCTAAAAATTTTACATTACTTCTTAGGGTAAAATTCTTGGAAGTAGTGTTTCTGAACCAAAGAGCAAGAAGAAAATATTTTGCCAAATTATTTTCTAGACAGTTTTCTTTATTTTATAGTTTGTTTAATCTTTTGCCAGGCATATAAAATAGTAGTCTGATCTCTGTGCCTTCTTATCAATCCAAAATATTTCTTCTGAAAGTATTTTCTATTTCAAAAGATGAAAAATATGTCTAGAGTTATGCTTCATTTATTACATCTAAGTCTTAATCATTTTCATAAATGTATCAGTCAAATGTAGTTTCTCTCATAAATTGTTGGAATATGCCCTTTGTAAATTGCTATTTTAAGGTTTTTTAAGATAGGTCATTAGAAATTTGTATGACCATTGTAAATATTCAATATATTAAATGTTTCTCTTACATTTGAAGCAAATACTTCTCTCAACTATGTTTTTCTTATCTATTTATAAGAAAACCAACTATATATTGTTATATTTATTAACTAAATGTAAATATTTAAGTCTATTTATGTTTCCCTATGTGATTTTGTCTCAATTCCTCTATGTTTAGAAAAATTCCTCCCCCTCTACAGATTAGACATGCACCATCTAAAAAATAGTACTTGCTTTTTAATTATTATTGTTAGAATTAAATGAAACTGAAACTTGTTAATGAAATTAGCTAACAAAATTTTCCATTGCTGACCAGATATTATAAAAAACATTGAACCTATCATGTTTAATAGTGCATAGATTTTTCCAAGCTGGATAGCTGTGAAATAGAGTGTAACCAATGATTTGAGTGTAACTGTGATTAAACTTTCCAATGTTGGAAGACACTTTTAATGGAAGCTATTATCTATATTTATAGCAGTTTCATTTTTTACTTCAGCTGATACTTACTCAATTTTTTTCTTCTCTTTTCTGCAATTGATTTGCAAAGTATTCCATTAATTGCCTCATAACTGTCATATGTATGGAAAATTGTTAGCATGCCTTAAAGTGATCAAGAAAGCTCTTGAGTGTTGAAATATACTAAGTCTTATTTTAGATCTACATTTCTCCTCTGGGTTCTGCTTAGGCAAAACTAGTTATAATTAATGACGCTTTCATGCATTTGCTATTAAATTATATTAGTCTAGGTCAGTCAGAACCTTTAGATATGTTTGTCTCTTGAGGCTCCTTATCTGGACTAGATGTCCATGCAATTCTTGTCCAGCTCCAAGTCCAGTCAGAGGCATTTAATGTGGCCACCAACAATTGTCTCGTGCCTTGATTCTAACATGTATCTGGATTTTTGAGCTTAAGAATGGAGAAACAGAATGTGTGTGGTCCTGTCCGTTGTTAAACTACTCTTTTCCTGCATCCCCAATCTTGCTTCATAGATATCCTCTGAATAAAATATTGTGAATTTTAAGCATCTCAGTTTGTACTAGGATTGCATGGACGGGGTGGCTTTTCCAACAGAGGAAGGATAGTGAGGGGAGGGACTGAGATGACTATATTCAAGAAAAACTATTTCTAGGCAGATAGCCAAATCTTGATCCATCAAAATACTAAATTAGGAATATATTAAAACATTTTTAAAGGGAATTCTGTTATTATTATGAAAATGAGAAAAGAATAATATTCTGTACTGATATCTTCTATCATTTGGAAATACCTACTTCCTTCCAAGAACTATATAATATACTAGAGACACAGGATTAAAAGATATGGTCCCTGTTCCCAAATAACTCATAGCATGGAGACCAGGCTAACCAGGAAACAGTATCAGCTATGAAATGAAAGTACCAAATGACAGGAAGTAGATGGAATGAATGCCTAGCTGAAACTGTAAACATCAAGAAGAATTCCTGGATAATGTGCCCTATGAATTGAGTTTTAAAGGAAGAGAATTTCAGGCAGAAGAAATAGCATATTAGAAGGTCCAATGCTGTGAGAAATAACCTATTTACCTTCCTGCAAAGGAAGGTAATTTCAGCAAAGGTCTTAATTAGTCAGTGACAAGTGATAAAAATGAAGGACTTAGTAGGTCCAGATGATTAAGGTTTTTATACGGCTTGCTAAGGATTTTGGATTTTATGTGAAGCCAATAAAAAGGTATTGAAAGACTTTAAGTAGTCAAGGATGTATGATCAGATCTGCATTTTAGAAAAATTTCTCTGGCCACAATTATGTAAATAACAGAGAAGGATGGGGGGACACATTAGCACAAAAGAATAGTTAGAGGACAATTCTTGGCAATTCAGGAAAGAAATGAGGAGGGTCTTAAGTAGAGACAGTGTTTCCGAAGAAAGATATTAAAGAACCATAAGAGGCAATATATGATCATTGATTATAAGGTTGGCGAGACAGGGATAAAGAAAAGCGTGAAGGCAAGCCAGCTTTCTGGCTTTTACAACCAGGTAAAATGTGATGACGTTCACAGAAACAGGGAGTAACAGTGTGAAAGAAGGCTTGATTGAAGGTAGAAGACAAATAGCTTGAGTTACCTATGAAATGCACAAGTGGATACACAGGGCCAGGACTAGGATGAAGTGAGCGATGCACTCAATTGGATGCAAAATTTAAGAAACAAAAACTCTTTTAAAAAATGTGTTTTATTTTAAGTCTGGGATACATAAGTAGGATGTGCAGGTTTGTTACACAGGTAAACGTGTGCCATGGTGGTTTGCTGCACCTATCAACCCATCGCCTAGGTATTAAGCCCCGCATGTATTAGCTATTGATATTGATGCTCTCTCTTCCCCCACCCCCAACTCCTGACAGGCCCCATTGTGTGTTGTTCCCCTCCCTGTAACCATCTGTTCTCATCATTAATCTCCCACTTGCAAGTGAGAACATGCGGTCTTTGACTTTCTGTTCCTGTGTTAGTTTGCTGAGGATAACGATGTAGTGTTAACACATGGAAGCCTCCTCTCTTTAAGGGAGCTATGACTGAGAGAGAGGTAGAAGGTTTAAAGCTTATATTTTTATTTATTTATTTTTAATTTCTTTCATGAAATAAGAAACTTGGACATATTTATTTGCTGAGGCTAAATGGAACTGGCAATGGATAAGAGATGTGAGAAGGAAGACAGAGAAGAAAAATGCCAAAACAGAGAGAGACAGAGGCTGAAGAAAAGGAGGCTCAGATGGGATTGTTGGAGACAGTTTACTGAATACAGGCCTTCAAAACTATGGGGGGCTTCCACCTAGGAAGCGAAACCATATGACCCAGCAATCCCTCTTCTGGTTATATACCCAAGAGGAAATGAAATCAGCACCTTGTAGAAATATCCGCATGCCAATGCTCGTTGCAGCACTATTCACAATAGCCAAGATATGAAAGCAACCTAGGTGTCCCTCAAGGGATAAATGGATAAAGAAAATGCATAACATATACACAATAGAATATTGTTCAGACTTAAAAAAAAAAAGAAAAGCCTGCAATTTGTGACAAAATGGACAAACCTGGAGGACATTATGCTAAGTGAAATAAGCCAGGCACAGAAAGACAAATACTGTATGTTTTCACTTATGTTGGAATTAAAAAAAAAAAGTCAAACCCATAGAAAAAGATAGTACAACAGTGGTTATCAGGGACAAGAAGGGGGTGTGGAATGGAAAAATGCATGTCATGGGGTACAAAGTTGCAGTTACATAAACAACTGAAATAAATAAGTCTCAAGAGCCAATGTACAGCACGAGGACTACAGTTAATAATTTTGTATTATATACTAGAAATTGGCTAAGACAGCAGATTTTAGATGCTGTTACCACCAAAAAATAGAAAAGTTAAAAAGGTAATTATGTGACATGATGGATATGTTAATGTACTTGACCTTAGTATATTTCACTAAATATATATGTAATACACGTGCATCAAAGCATCATGTTGTATGCCTTAAATATACACTATAAAAAAAGGAAAGTAAAGCACTTTTATTGCCTGAACAACACATTAACACATCTCCCCATTGTGAGTCATTTTTTTTTCTTTTGAAATGTTTATAGCATTTACTCACATCTTTCTGTATTTCTCCCCATCCCCAAATTTAGGGAAATTAGTATGTAATAGTTATCTTCCTGTGATCCCTTCTCTTTGGGGCATTAATCAGCAGTTACTAATCTGAAGATTTAACAAGGGAAGAACAAAGAAGCCTTAAAAACACTATTTGCTGAAAATAGAGAAGGGGTGCTTCAGTGTTGCTCACATCTCTTCAAAAATGCTCTTTCCCAACCTTCAGGTGGAAATTATACTCAAGGCTGCAATGGCTGGAATCCCAAGTTCACAGAAATCTGCGTCTTGAAGGAATTTTTTCCATAAAACAGTTCTTTCATTTCAGAAATAAAATATTTACTAAAAAGGTGAGAAACAATGCAAGCAAATGCAGTAAATGTTTGTTGTTCATGGAAGCAAGTTATTCCTTTGCACACTCCTATTGTCTGAGTGAAGTTCTAGAGGTTTATACAAATGGAATAGATTGTGGAACTACCCCTGAGAACTACTCTTAAACATGCTGAGTATTCAGGCTGTCAAATTAAAGGAGTTTCTGAGGCTGCCGCTTCTCTGGTCATCTTTAATTAGGCAATACTCTGCTGAAACCCTCACAATTAATCTTAAGAGTTGATTTTCTTCTATAGTAAGTGGAAGGGGAATTATGTAATGGCTTACTCTTTGTTATAATTTTATTGAGAGGGTTGTGGAGGAAGGATCGGAATATAAAAGAATTGTTCTATTTTCTACCATTTACAGAAAACTAGATGAATCACAAAATTGAAGAAAAATGGTGCTTATCTTTTAAATATGTATTTTATAAATATTTAACTTACATTAAAATTACTTTCCACATGTACTCATATTACAAAATGCTCTAGGCATATCAGTGCATATGCTACTCAATAAATGTTACTATGTCTTTCTACCACAGAGATTTATTTAGGAGGGAGATTGTCATGTTATTTCCTATACCTGGAAGGACTCACACTTCTGTGTCTGTTAATATTTTATCCATGTGATACAATCTAGACCGTGAAACCTTTCCTAATGAAGTCACTTTTTCATTAATTTAACAACTGTCATACATGAATTGACTGTCGTAAATGAATGAATGAAACACCGAAACAATGAATGACTCAATGTGGGCTGGTTCTATGAATTGCATACCTTCGTAACCCCAATAGAGCTTGTTGGGGTGCCTGGAATATTAACAAGCCAAACAAATACTTACTTATTTGTTAATTATGTAGGCATTGCATAAATTGAAATACATTTATATTTATCTCAAGAAATTCTCTCTAAATTATATTAGCTTCTGAGGAGAAAGTGTCTTTCTAGCAACCTGGGTTTTAGAATCACTGTAGGCCCTTTCTCTGTAAAGGTAAATACACTTTCTTTGGAATGTGGTAAAAGAAGCTGTTAGATAATTTCTGAATGTCTGGTTTTATAATAAGGAAGGTCACTGTCCTCAAAGTTTAGCAATCACTGGACCCTGAGAGACTTTTGTCTAATCTTAACCCTGCACCTGACTGCCAGGCAGAGCTAATCACTTAACCTCCCAGTGAATTAATGGGTTCATCTATAAAACACGATTGCCATCAAAGGGCATGAAAGGAAAAGACTAATGATAGATGGAATGAGGTTAGATTTAAAGATTCAACAAAGTCATCAAAATTCACAGCAAAGCCATTTTCCATTATTTCCCTCAATTGTAACTGTACTGCTTTTATAAGAAGTGAATTCGATAAAAATAAGCTTATAAGAGTTCTGTTGTGCTACTGTGTATCTGCTGGACTGATGCGGTATGTAAGAAAATTCCCTTGCTTTCAAAAATGTAAAATTTAAAGCACATTGAAAATTCATGATATTTCATGAGATGCCTAAGGATTTGAGACTCTGACAGACAAAAAATTCCCCTGTGATTTTGATAAGACTGCTAAATAAAAAAGCAGTTCATACATTTATTTTTATCACCTTCTTCCTCTTCGATTTCCTCTTTCATTTTTCTATTACATTTTGATTTTGACTTTTATGTTTCTGCTTCTTTACTTTTCTCCAACCCTGGAGCAATGGGAAGTATTTTTGCAGGCTCCAAGGTACCACTTTCAGTGTCTGATGAAGTTCTCCCTTTGGTGTGTGTCAAACAATCATTTCCAGGCTCCAGATAAAGAGACAGAGTGCCCCAGAAATGCCCTAAGCCCACTACAATCATGCTTGCCTAAGCTGGCTGCATCTCTCCAGTTGCAATGCACATTTTTTGGGACAATAATAAATATTGGCTCAAAAGAGAATGATGGAAAGTGCATTTTTAGGAGATATGAGATATAGGTCTATTGATGGATAAACTGATTTTTTTCCAGTCACGGTAACATCTTTTCAGAGTAAGTAAGCATAACTGCACAGAGAGATGGAGGATGTTAACTGATATTGGGACTACAATTAGATAGAAGAAAACCAGAACCAATGCACACACACTGTTCAGATAGTTCATAAGATTATTTTAATCACTGATTCAACTTTACAGAATGAAGTTGCTCCATTTAATTTCACATCAGTAACTGCAGGTTGTATTACATCTAAGATTGGTATAGAACAACAGCAATTTCACAATATCTAGACAATGAATGAATATTAAAAATCTATTTCATTAAAAAGCTCTTTCAGATACTGGTATCTGAAAGAAACCATGTTGGACCTAAAATATATCAAGAAATCAAGAACTCAATATAATGAAAATAAGGCTGAAGACTGCAACAGATTTGAATACAGCATGCCTCCATATTCTAGTTATTAATGGTTTTTGAGAAAACCTGTTTCAGAGAAAAGGGCAAGTAATCTTTTTTATATCTCACTTTAAAATATCTCATTTTAAAATATTTCCTAGAACTTTCTCATTCCTTAGCTCATTGATTCTCAAAACAATGATTCTCATTCGTAAGATCACTTGATTCTCACATTCTTACAACTCTAAAATAAATGTTATAATCTATATTTTAAAGTTTAATAATTTTAAAGAAATAAATTACATAATTTGATGAGGGTGATAAAAGGCCCTCTCAAACTCCAGTCCCAAATTAGTTCACCCTGAGCAAGTCCATTCTCACATCAACCTGTTACATCATTTAAAAAAATAAAAAATCTCAATTACATATATTGTTAAGTTACATTCAGTCAAACAAGCAGTTACCTTAGCACTCAGATGTGTAAAAGCCAGTGCCATAAAATTTCAGTTTTTAACAAGTCATCTGAAACAACAGAGGATATAATTTTGTCTTGTTCCCAAGATATTTTGTGTTTATGTTCCTAAATCCTAAATTCCTAAAATTGCATCCTGATAAAGAACAGTAAATTTGTTTCTCTACTATATTTACCATATTGCCTCATTACTTGATCCCTCCTTCCTTTCCTCCCTCTCCCCTTCTCTTCCATTCCTTCTTTTCTTCCTTCCTTCTTTTAATAAATGTATATATATATAACCAATAATTACCAAGCACTTACAGTACACTGGGCAGAGTGCTAGTCTCTTCACTGAAAACATTTCAAAGTATAATAAGAGAAACAGGAAGCAATGAAATGAGTCAGCTAGTTTTGGAATCAGGTTAGTCACAGTTGATCTCAGCTGCAGGCCCGGAAGGTTGGGGGTGGGCTGCCTTGTGTTGCAAACACATGCATCACATCACATAGACATCCCGCATGCCAGAGCACAGTAGCCTGTCAATTCCCACTGCTGAATCATTTACAGCTTTTACCGTAGTTAATGCCAATGATTATATATGTTAAAGGTACTTATTAATCCTTGTACCAAATATAGAAGGGGCCTCAGACGCTTCTTATCTCACGGTTCTTAAATCTAACCGTGCACCATACTCACTGGTAGTTTTATAAGGAATGGATTATTGAGCTCCCCTAAAGAAATCAGTAGCTCCAACAGAGATGTTTTTAAAAATCTGTTTCTAGTAAACTCTCCCAGTGATTGCTGAGTAACCTACTTAAAATGACATTGGAAAACCATACACTAGAACCCTGCTTTTGATTTTTATTGTTACAAGATCTAGAATCAAGTTCAAATATTGTGAGAATTTTTTTTAGTTTTAGAAATCCCACAAGAAGTATGAAACTGTTGTCATAGTCCATGTAACTAAAATTCTTACCCAACGACTGAAAAAAATGAAGGAGTAAAAAGAGTTGGCCAGGGTAGAGACATCTGGATCCCTCTGAGGCAACCTAAGAAGATGAGTCTGTCAGAGAATAGAGATTGTAATAAGTTGATGACTGTATGCCTGGTTTGCTTTAGACAGTCCCATTTCATGCCTTCTGTCTTAGTACAATTATTAATCATGCTACCCAGTTCTCTCTCCAAAGTGTCCCTATTTGAGCAACAAGTTATATGGTCACCCCAAGTAAAAGGGAATCTTGTCAGACACCAATGAGTGTCCTTTAGTGAATATAGAAATAATAAGTAGGCTCTATTTATTCATTTATTCAACTTAATTCAGCAACACATTTGTGCTAGCATTTGCACATGCCAAGTCCTGCATAAGTAAGGAAAGCCCCCTGCCTTGTGGAGCTTACAGTCCAGCAGTGGAAGACTCAGACAGTATACAAATGAAGAACCAATTAAAAAGGATAGAGATTATCATAACTGCTATTATGGGAATAAAGAGGATGATATAATAGGATTTCATGGGATGGACAGGTGGAATGAGGGGAGGCCTTCTGGCAGACCATCATCTGTTTCAACCTCATTTTGCATACCTTCTTGTGCTCCAGAAACTGGAAAGCTGAAAGCTATGTTTCATATCCTCCTCCGCAGCTAGGGATCTGGATTTAGACACAGACAAACAGATATACTCATGAGAGGCACTGATTCAGAACTAAGCTGTAGAAGGACGACACAGTGGCAGAAAAGGTGTCTACTTCACTGGCACAGAAGTCCAGCCTCCTTATTGTCAGACAGCACATAAGATGTGTTCCTGAAGGTAATAGTTCTGACCCCACTTCCTGATCCCCTGCTCATGGTTACAGTAGTACAACCCCGAAGCCAGCAGTTGGGACAGGAGCCTCCTAACTCCCCAGCTTCCCAATGAGGCAGATATAGAGGGCCAGTTCTGCGATGGTGTTCTTGGAGTCTGGAATAGCTCCACATCAGAATCTATTCCAAAGACCTTCTAAAAAATTGTAAGCACTGACTTATCATGTTACGTGCCCTTCTGATTAAAGCGGACTGGTTTCTGTTATCTGTCACAGAATGCCAAGTGATAAAGACCTCAAGAATGAAAAGGAGTCATGCGGCAAACAAGGGGAAGAGAATTCCAGACCGAGAAAATAGCAAGCCTACAGGGTCGAGGCTGGGAAAAGACTTGGCATGTTCAAGCCACAAGAAGAAAGTTATTGTTGCTGGAGGAATGAAGAGGTGGGAATGAGGAAAATGAGACACTGCAGGAGTCTGATCAGGGCAACGTCAGTGAGAGACAAGTTGGATTTTTTCCTAGTATATTGGGAATTCATTGAGGAGTTTCAATCAGGCATAATCTAGTTTTAAGAATGTTAGACTAGATGCCTTGCAGAAAAGGAATTAAAGCAAGAAGATTAGTATAGGACTATGTCAGTAGTATTAGCAGGGATGAGGAAAAGGAGGAATTAAATCCTTGGCTTTCAGTCAGATCAGAAGGTAGATGTGCAGTAATTCACTAAAACAGAGATACATAGGATAGAATAAACATATGTTTGAAGCATCAAGAGTTTGTTTTCAGTTTGGGGTATGGGGTTGCACAAGTCAAAGTTGAGATGCAAACCAGACAAAAGGCTGCCAAGGAGAGTTTCATAAATAAGAATCTGCAAAGGAACAGTCAGTTTTCCATGGAAATCCTCATCTAAACCAGGTCCCAGGTCAAGACATTTTAACACAAGAGTCAGAAACAAAACCTCAGAGCACAGTACCTCCAACCACCTTTTTCATTTTTTATACAAGGTCTCGTTTTTGTCACTCAGGCTGAAGTGCAGTGATATGATCACAGCTCCTCAAACTTCTGGCCTGAGTGACCCTCCTGCCTCAACCTTTCAAGTGTCTAGGACTACAGGTGTGCTCTGCCTTACCCGGCTATTTTTTAAAATTTTTTTTGTTGAGATAATCTTGCTATGTTGCCCAGTCTGGTCTCAAACTGCTGGGCTCAAGCAATCCTCTGGCCTTGACCCCCCAGCGTGTTGAGATTATAGGCTTGAGCCACCACACCTGGCCACCAAAGCACCTCTTTGTGTTGGCTTTTACCAAAGGCTATCAGCACTCCACTCTATTAACCATATGACCACAGACCCTGCCCTTATTTGCAAATTCATGAACACTTCCTCAGGCCCGGGAAGAACTGAACTTCTTCTGTCTACCTATACTACCAGAAAATGACTAAGTCAGGCTGTCAGGACATTTACAACCCTCTTATTATATGTTTCCTATATTCTTGCAACCCTGATCAGTTGCCCTGAGACTATGAGTTGAAGTCTGCTCTTACTTTGCTACAATTACCATCTAGACAGCTGACTTGCTATTCTTACAAATATAATCCTAGCATTACAGGATACCATGGGCCATCATGCCAATCTCCTTTCTGCACAAACTTGCTAAGCCCATTACATATGTAAGTTTTATTATCATAATCACCAATACCACTGTGGCTGAGGTTGATTTTATGATTGCCATACATTGAAGAGTAGCTATGTAAGTCACTAGTTAAACATACATTTTATCTCCATTTAAATATATTTGTTTACCTGAAGTCATTACAGACAGAATATATACAGATCTATGTGTGGACAAGCCTATCTGTGTACGTGTGTGTGTGTGTACATACATATATTTGTGCACAGGTCTAAACAAATATATATATATATATAAAATATAT